>NW_024962270.1:9612956-9855301 GCF_019238085.1 Lagopus leucura | reverse complement strand
GTATCGGGCTGCCTTATAAAACAGTTCACAGATTTACTGTCCATCAGAGTGCATAACTGTATTAAACTGTTAACAACAACTCAATGCAAAGTTAACATCTGCACCAGGCAGCAGCTCAGCTTCCCTCAGTATGTGAATTCATTGCACATACTTTGTAAGTATGGAGCTGAGATCCGTCCCTCTGACACATGCAAAGCACTGTCAGCGCTGGCCCCATGCACTGCAGCCCTCCCTGCCTCAGCTTCAGCAAAGAAAAGCACCATTACCCAAAGCTTCTGCTCTGCAGGGGGTTGGACTTGGGATTCTTTCCAGTTTTGTAATTCCATTACTGGTGAATGCAGAAGATATGATCAGGTCATAAAAGCAGCCACAAGATTTACCTTGCTAAGTTCTGTATTTATGTTCATACCTGGTTTCAGGTGGGCTGGGGCTCCCCACACAAGTTCAACACCCCAGCAGTGTGGAATTTATATAACATGGGCAGCAGTCAGTTTTGCGCATCACAGCCTCATGAGATCAGACTCCCTGCCTTGTCTGAACCTTCCTCCTTCCCCACTTGAAATGAGTGGCTCGTGGGCAGGTCTCTAAGATCACAAGTCTTAGATAGGAAGCTTTGCTTCACATGATTTGTTCTAATCTTGCCTTGCTGCTGGTGATTGCAAACTCTCCGCTGCTAAAGTTCTGCTCCCTGGGGCAAGCTTCAAGCATGTGCTTTTATTAAATGCCATTTCCAGATAATAAGCTTGGCTGGCTGATTTTGGCAGGTTCTTCTATTTTCTCTGTGGCCTTAAAAAGAAAGACTAAAGAAGTGCCAAACTTAGGAGATCAGTTCTTTATTACACACACTTAATGCCCACTTGTTTATGTAGACCACCTCTTTTTGCTTGTGTGGCTGAGTACAGCTGGATTCTCTGCCCACAAATGAAAACTAGAATGTCCTGATGGACACACAGAAGCCTTCATGTCTTGTCAGTCATCTGAGCTGCTTTCTAAAGGAAAACACTTGGGACAGGTCTGTTTTGCTCCTAGCTGTTGTTTAGATATTCTGGACCTCTTTTAATTACTTCTACTTGTAATTCCCATTCTAGTGATATCAGGTTGGTCTAGAGAAAAAAGGAAAGGCAGAACACAAGAGATAAGAGGAAACCTCAAAATAATGGCGAACTTCAGTAGAGCTTACTTCAGTGTCCTTCTCACTCTGTGAAAGTCAAATGCTGCCTCCTGGAAATTTCCTGTGTAGTTTAAAAAAATGCAGATTACTGCTGCTGCCCCCAAAACTGCTTTGCAACGTGAGCTGAAGCAGTTCCTCGTTCATCCTGTCCTTTTCTGCCCAAGTGACCCTTGCTGCATATATTTGCAAACATCTTTGGAAGCAAAAGATGTGTTTCATCTCTGAGTGAACACAGCGTATGGCAGATTTTCACCTTCCTTCAAACTGCACTGGCAATTTGGAAGACAAGCTTATGAAAAAGGCAGCCCACCTACCACTGACTGAACCTAATAAACCCCTGTGCTTGCTGGAAACCTTTTGCCCTTGTGTATCAGCCTACTAGCAACACAAGTATTATATCCACAGCCAAACTCGATATGTTGCTTCAGATTGAAGTAGATTGTGCAAACAATTCATCATGCAGTCAGCAATTTAGAGAACATGTGAAAGGAACACGTACCCTGCTGCTCTTATTTAGATTCATATGTATTGGCAGACCAAGGAGGACGTGTGTGCAGACAAATATTTTTGAAATTTTTAAAGAAAATATGTGAAGTTCTTGTAACAGAGACCTTCAACAGGTTTGTATTCCTAGTATTCTTTTGGGTACGATGCTCATTTTTAGAAGCTCAGGGAGCACTGAGAAATACTTTGCATTTTTTTCCTTCCTTAAATAGATGAATTAGTGTAAAGAGATTTCCAGTTGGTTTTAAAAGTGGCAGCTTCGGGCAGAGCTGCTCATATATCACAATCTTAAAAAAAGTCTCCTCTGCTTTTTATAACATTTTCCCACAGTAAAGCAAATATTTAGGGATAACACCAATTAAGAGACATATTTTCAATTTACTGGGACCCATCAGCAGCCCATAGTGTGGGCTCTCCAGTCCTCAGCTTCTCAGAACTGACTGCCTCGGAGAAAGGCAGAAGCACAGCCTTACTGCCTCAGTCTTTGCAGTGGTGCATCCTGCAGCAGAGCCTGCAGTAATCTATGCAGGGAGCATCCTAGCCGGAAAACTTGGGAGGATTCTGAGCTCCCAAAGCCTTTGATTTAGCTACTTATATGTGGCATATTCGAAATGTGTCCACTAGTAAGCTAACTCTGGGCAGCCTGGTCTGGTGGTTGGCGACCCTGCCCATGGCAGGGAGGTTGAAACTGGATGATCTTTGAGGTCCTTCTCAACCCAAGCCATTCTATGATTCTATGATTTGGGCATCTATTAGTAGAAAAGTTGCAAAATGCAACAAAGAAAAATGATTAATTTCAAATTTATTTTAGTTTCAAAGAGAACAAGCAAGGATCTAATTGTTATTTTGGAATCTGGAAATGTTAGTTTTCCAGGATTATAACACTGAAATTACTGTGTTTATTCCAATACCTGAAAACATATTTGGATTGCTCATATATCAAAAACTTTTGGACAGTAATATCAAGGAGTAAAAGACATTTTTCATGCAAGATACAAGGTGTTGTCAGCGTCAGTCATTCTTTGCAGGCTTTTTTTTTAAGGGCTACCTAAAACTTACATCAGCTGTTGGCATCTCCATTACTATCACTGTGTAAAAAGTATTTGGTGGAATGGCCCTAACTGGTACAAAAAGGAGTTCAAAAGAAGCTATAAAATGAACAAAAATAAAATGGGTATTTCATGGTACCTGCAGAACCATCTTAAGAAATGCAGAGATACATGCAGTATTTTGAAGGTATGTTTTATGATGAGGCAAAAAATTGTTAGGATGAAGTTTGCATGGTCTCTCCTTGTGCTAAACATTGGCAAGGACTGAATGAAACAAACTGGATTTATCAGGAGACCATCCTCTGATCTGGATGCACTTTATGGCGAGGCAACTTCTGTCCTCTGGCAGCCATGGCACACACCTCGGTGATCTGCTGAGCAGACAGGCAGGAGGCAGTGACACAGCAGCTGCTGTCAGGCACAGGTACAGAAGCAAAGGACACCCCAACTCCTTTGCTAAGGTTTGATAAGAGCCACCAGAGCCTCCTTTTTCTCTTGGGTGCCTGGAAGTCCTGACCTGGAAGGCACCCCTAGGGCTGGGCAGCTGCACTGCTTTCACGCAGCACCTTGGGTCAGTGTCTTTTCCAGCTGCTAAGTCTTCTATCTGCATTGCAGATAAAATTGTTTGGATTTGAATCAGATTCAACTTCTTCAGCATAACTTTGCCTAATTTTCACAAAGATCCCAGAAAAGGTTTAACCTACAGCCTGCAGGATAGATCTCTGCCTCTTTGGCCTTGGGAGGTCAAACAGTGATTAAACTCCTTGCAGGAGATGAACTTTGAGGGAAAGGTGACTGAGGAGTTAACACCTCACTAACATCAGTGCTATCCAGAACCTTCCCACTTCCTGGCCCTCATTCAGTTTGGCTTCCAGCCTAATTAGGGCACTCAGACACTGTGCTAACAGATCATCTTTACCTAATGATGGACAAAGGTCTGACAGCAATAATGCTGCTTCCAAATCCATCACCAGCCTTTGCCTACAGGGACAGCTAGTGATGTGCCCATCTTCCTTTCCTCATCACAGCATGCAGGCATTGCCTTTCCTCATCCTTCTTTGTGCCTGGCACCGATGAGACAGTGAGCCCAGACCAAGTTCCAATGCTATTAGCCCCAGAACTATCAGGCAAGTAGCACTGGTGAATGAGGAGCCAAGGCAGCACTGAAGTGCAGGCAGCAGGCCTTTCACCTGGCTGCCCCTGCGACGTCTGCAGCGCTTTGCTTTTCCCTGCTACTCAGGACACCTGTGGCAGGACAAGCTTTCTCTCTTCCACCAAATACTTGCCGCTCGCTCTGGTCCATAAAGTCCGTGGTGACTTACAACTTAGTGACATTCAGGCTGGATCTTGGCGACATGCCCTCTGCACACAGCCCCTCCAGCGTGCAGCCCCCAAAGGCAGACAAGCCCCGCGGGGCACACACTCGGGTTCAGCTCTTCGAGTGCAGGGAGCTGAGGGAAGAGCCGGACAGACACCTCAAGTGCGCTGCACCGGCTGGGATGCACACATCACATCTGTGAATGGATGCAAAGAAACCAAAGAGACTCCCCCCGCAGTACGTCCAGAAGCTATCCTATTAAAACCCAACGACAGACAGACGCCAACGCGCTGGAGAAGGAACCCTTGCGCTGTGAAACGCGTTCCCTCGTGCCGCCGGGAGGAGCTCCTGTAACTCGCAGCACTACGCGCGGTGCTACGAACGAAGGGCACGGCGCCCCGTCGCGGAACGCTCCCGCCCGGCTCCCGCCCGCCCCGCAGCCCGCGCTCTCCTCAGCGGCCACGCGCCGCCCCCGCGCCGCCGCCCCTCGCGCCCCCCAGCGGCCGCCGCCTCGCGCTCGCCCGGGCGGCCCTCCGATCCGAGCGGCTCTTACCGAGCGTCAGCAGCAGCGCCTGCAGGGCGCAAGCGGCCAGCGCGGGGCTCGGCCCGCCGAGCATGGCTGGGGCGGCGCGGGGCGAAGCGTTCTTCGGTCTGTCAGAGCGGGCCGTGGGACGGGACGAGCGGAACGCGCGCACCGCTCCCACTTGTTGGCTCCGGTTAAACTGTTCTCGCCATTCACCGCTCCGTCCTCGCCGCCCGTCCTTTCTTCTCCAGGCGTTCCGCCTTTTCCCTTGTCAGAGCAACTTTATCCCTCGCTCTCCCCGTGCTTCCTCCGCGCCAACCGTCCCTGCGGGGCGCCGCGCTCCGCGAGGGGTTACAAAGCGGCTCCGGCACCGCCGAACTCGGGGAGAACTTCCACGGGCTGTGCGGGGCAGCGCAGCGGAGCGGCGGCGCGCGGTTCCCGTCCGGGCGGTGCAGGTGCGCCGGGGCAGCGCCGCTACCTGCCGGGGGGCGGCCGGCGGCAGGGGGGCATGGCCGGGTGCCGCCCCGTGCTTGGCGCTCCCCCACCCTCCGGGTCCGGGTGGCTTTGCTGGGAAGTTTGATGCGAGCCCGGGATTCTTTATAGGGACAGGAAAAAAAAAAAAAAGAGGAGGAAGGAGAGACGTCACCAGCCCAAGCCAAGGGACTTCACTCGCTCTCTCCCTCTCCCTGTCATTTCACAGAACTCCTGGATTTCCTGTTGCTGCTGCTGCCGCTTAAGAACGGGCAAAGAAGCGAGCGGAGCTGTTCCCGCCGCCTCCCGGCGTCGCCCGTCCCCGCACGGCCGGAGCTGCGCGAGCATCAGGTGGCAGCGCCTCGCATCCCCGTCCTGCCGCGCTCCCCCGACGGCAGGGAATGCCCGGCCCGCAACAGAATCACTGAATAACACCCCCCGCCCTGGGCACGGGGTGGGGAGCGCGGGGCGATGCTGCTCGAGCAGCAGGCTCCCTGACGCAGCACCCCGCTGCCCCTGGCCGTTCGGCAGGTCGGGCTCTCCCTGTGCTGCTCCCTGTTCAGCCCTGTCCTGCTCTGCTGCCACTGCCACTCAGCTCTTCTTGGGGCACAGTGAAAGTTTCTTGTCCAAACAGAATATTCTGGGCAGCCCTAATGTCATCATTTACATTACTCAGCTGCTTCCTTACTCTCTTACGGACTTTTCGTAACAGCTGCTTCTGTGTCACCCAAGCATTATGTTCAGGCATTTGGGTGGATAGATCGGATAGATCCACCCACCATAGAGGCCTCCTGCCTGGCCCTGTGCCTCTGCTCTTAGTATGCCAGGCAGGAGTGGAGCAGGGCAAGCACTCCCGTGTGGTTTTGGTGGAAGACACCTTTGCCTCCGGACAGCTCAGCCTTTTCCTGGTTCAGCACTGCTGCTTTAACCACAGGTGCCTGCTGCCAGGGTCAGAAAGGCACCCTGGGGATGTTCCTGTGCGGAGAAGGGACACTTGTGGAAATGCAGCCGGCATTCGGGTGACAGGAAGGAGCTCCTCTGTGCTGTCCTTCTGGCAGTGCACACACCACTTATGTGGCTTTTTAAACATGCAAACCACTGCACTGTGCTGATAATGAGAGTGTGGTGGAAGACTCACAGACTGTCAGTCCTCATAATGCCACAAATGAGACACTGGGATTAAATGACCAATTACAGTGAAGCACTGTCAATCCCCGTGGCTGAATGCAGGGTTTGTTTGCATTTTTTGTTACTCTAGCTCAGTTCATCCAAAGAGAAGAGATAGACAGCAGGTGCATTAGGGCCTTATGCTGAATGTATATCAAAGGTTTCAATGAATCTGAACTGTGATGAGGATATTAGGAAGTTTCCAATGTCTCTTTCTATTATGCTTCTAAATTCTTAATGCATGTACTGGTATATGTGCTACATCAAAATACACTGGAGCAAAGTGAGACATAAATATGGTTCTATGGCTTACAAATTCATTAGTTATCCTGCAAGGGAAGTGGGTGCATCGGAGGATCAGAACTGATTTCTGGTGTAGAAATGTTCCAAATTCAAACAACAAATTGAACACAGAGTAGCCCCTAATAATTCTAGTTCTACGTACTAGAAGCATCACTTCTTAGTAACAATATTAAATCAGGAATGCTATTCTCAATATCACGTGATGTCACAGTTAATGCCAATTTTCCTATCAGTGCTCAGATCATTCTTAAGATGACTAAGTGTATTTTCTATGCCTAGAGTTTGTTTTTAGGACATAAAACTTTCCCTGGATCTGTGTTACAGGAATGGACTTTAAATAATCATGGATAATAGCAAAGACAAATTGTACACTAAGCTTAACTGAAGAATGAAAATTCTAGCTCAATTATGGAACTGAATGGTATTTTTGGCTTGCAGGGAAGCATTCAAGAATTCATTGGAAGTTACAGAACAGCTGCTAGCAAATTGTGTCGTGTTTATGTCATGCTCCAAAAAATCTTTTATTTGTTGATAAATTTAACTGATCATTTAATTCAGACCAAATGCCCATGGTGTGTAGCTTCACAAGGAATTCAATCTGAGAACCTGGCCAAATGATTCTGGGAATTATTTTGAATTCTTTATTTTCTCCCTTAAAATATGCCAAGCCAAAAAGAAGGTTGTAAGAATGTCATGTTTTGCTCCTGAGCATCCTCACATGCCTACAGCAAACAGTTAGTGCTTTCCCAAAGCACAGAAGACTTCCCTAAATGACAGCATGTTCCATTTGTACAGGTGGAAAAAGCAATTTGCTAAGCCAACTTGAACCTCTTCAGAGTAGTACAGGTCGTTTTGCTGTGACAGTTATTCCATCTGAGGGCCGCAGAGCTCCTTGCTGATACTAATGAACGTATTCACAATACCTGTGGGATCTGAAGTTAGGCTAGAAAAAGTCATTTCACTTCATTAATGAAATGCTCTTACCTTTTCAGAGGCACTTGGCAACTGTGTCAGTATGGCCATAAATATATAAAATAATAGTATAAAGAAAGCGGAGGGAAGTCTGGTGGAAATACTAGATAGCAGGGATGGTGGGCAATAACCTGCAAAAATCTGGCCAGAATATCAGGGCTGTGGCCTGATGTACCATGAAGTACTGGATGTTTCATAGGGCCAAGGCAGCGTAGTCTCAGACCTGTGCTAACTGCAGACTCTGAACATGCAATTTGCTTGGCTGTTCCTCGGATGACCTTCAGCCTGCTGATATTGGCCCAGTATGGAAGACCACGTGCAGTGATCCCTTTTGTTAGCTTGGAAGAGGATGGTACCTGAGCTGGGTAATTCTTCACTTAATCTTGCCTATCCTATGTAGGTCTGTATCTAGGAAGCACATAAGAAGGGATGGCTGCTTATCAGAGCAGGACCTGGATTTGGCCAGCATCTGTGACTGCATGCTGTATTTAGCCTTAGCCAAAGGTAAAACCCATCTGAACTACACATAGCCATCCAAATGTTAGTTGTCTCATCTGGGCTGGTTATCTGGGCTGGCCTGCTTTAGTGACTGCAGAGATCCTCTTTAAAAGCACGGCTTATCCAGTGTGTGTGATGCATCTGTTTACAGACCTTCTTTGGCAAGTGCCTGATTCCTTTCCTCAACAATAGTGTAGGATTGAGGCAAGTTTACCCCATAAACCTAAATTTTAGCTGGTTAGTTCTGCCCTATGTCTTAGATAGAGACTCTTCAGTGATAAGACAGCCTTTCTTGTCAGCTTGTCACATTTTCCTGTGTTTGTAGTCTATAATAGGTGAGGAGAAGTGTAGTGACTACCTTTAAAGGACTGTGAGTTGGCAGGGTCAGGGATTTGCATTTCAGTGTGCCATATGAAGCAGTTCTATATCAATTTTTCCAAGAAGACCTAAAATCCTTTTTGAATACATAGCTTTCCATGTCCTGTAAATCCAAGCATCCTAAAGAGGTGGTGGAAACAGGCAGGGCATTGCAGGAGGGCCTTGCACTTTACTGCGTTGTTCTGGGATGAAAAAAGTGCATGAGTTCAGCTACATATTTGACAGGAACATAAGGTACCTTGGAGGCATACACAGACTTCCAGAACAGGCGTGAAGCTGGCTATGTATGGGTCCTTCAGTTAGTAAACAGGGTACGCAGCCCATCCCCAGTCCCACCTTGTCTCTCACACAGCAAAGAAGCTTTGCCAACTGTAGCTGCCTTAATCCTAAGGAGAACTGCAGGACCGTCGCTGGGTGTGCCTCTCTCCACGATCTGGTCAGGCTGTCTTTGATTCACGCACATCCTGTAGTCCCTTGGTGATGTAAAGACAAGTTAACATTGGCAGTCTGTGTGCAAACAGGGTGGGGAACTTTTTGATGAAAATATTTTTCATTGGAAAATTGCATGCTATCAAAACATCGACTTTCTGAGGGAAGTCTCAGTTTGGAATTACTTCTAGGGATGTAGCTTCTGGGAGGAAAAGCACTGTCCCAGACTTGCCTGCAACTTCGTGATGCCTTGTGATTTTAAGACTCTACCCTGAATTAGGTTAGAAAACTTTATTGTGATTTCCCATGTCTTGCAGGAGTCCTCTATTCAGCAAATCCACTGACTGTCCTTTGGCTGCTGCTTTCAGCTTCTTGCAGACATGTTTGCTTACTTATTCTTTTGTTTTGAAAAATATAGAAGGAAAGGCTTCGTGAAAACCCCATTCAGCTTTTCTAGCTGGGAAAAACATTTCCTGCTCAGCTTTTGTTCAAATTCACAGTAGTACCATAGGTGAAAGCTAGCAGCAAGAGATGTGGGGCCACAGAGCCATGGGCGTGTTTCTCATGACTTGCTGCTTCTCTGTGGGATGGCAGCTTCAGAGGGGCTGAGCAGGAAGCACACGCAGTTGTTTGTTACAGAGTCTGTATGCACTTTCCTCCTCTACACGCAAAGGGAAAACAAGCCAGAGAAAGGTTCAGTGAATCACCTCAAATGCAAAAGCTGGAAGAGATCTCAGTCACCTCAGCAGCAACAACAAAGCAAAACGTAAATAATATACTACAACCAACTCTATTTTTGTTCATAAATTGTTAAGTATGAGGTGGTTTGGTTTGGTTTTGTTTTCTTCCCGTGTTATCCATCCCTGACTATCCATGATCTGTTACCCATCCCTGACCAGCATCCTAGCAGGTTCTTCCTGACTTTCCAACTGAGACTGCCTGCTTCTGCCACTCCTGTCCCAGTCACAGCCTGCAAGCTGCTCTCCTGCCAGGCAGTCCTATGGCACTTGCAGTGATGGAGAAATGTGTGGACCTGCCTGAAAACACCTCTCAAACATATGTGTTCAGCTAACAGAGGAGAGCAGAACATCTCATCCTTCTGTTGGAAACGGGAGATTAAAGGATAAAGATTACGCACCTCCCATTATTTGTCGCTTTGAACTGCAGTCTGCTCTGTAAAACTTTAACGTGGGGGAAACGTGTGATGTTCCATCTCTTTGTGTTCCCTCTGTGAGGTTGTTTTTGAGCATCTCCTCGTAGCTGTTTGACTCAAATCCTTTATAACTGAGGCTGCCTGGGGAGATGCTTACAGCTTATAAATATAATCTAGGCCTTGGGCCCGTACGGCTCTTAGGAAGAATTAACTGGTTTGGAGCACAAGGCAGACTTCTGAGCCAAGAGTACAAAACAAGAGAAATGTTAAGGAAAATAAATAGCCATCAACAAAAGCAGACAGATACTGGGTTTGATCACTATTTTGTTCTGCTAGATTCTGTGGCAGAAAGTCAAAGCTACCCACCTAATGAGGAAGAAATTAATGAGCCTGGCTTCATCCATACATAGCATTTGAGGTCAGAAAAAATTCTATCCCTCTGAGTTACGTTGATCCATACCTTTTCCTTGCAGTGACCTTCCTCAATCGGAGCCCAGATTTCATGTGAAAGGTTTTCCCTCGCCAGAATGTGAACTTCAAAGTGTGAGAAAAATGGGTTTCACCCAGCTGTAGGCCTCACAGTGAGCAACCAAGAATGCTTGTTTTATTTATTTTTCTTTGGATTTTAATTCCCTCTTACACTTTCTCTCTCTTTGGGGATAAAGCTGGATTTTCTTACCAGTAAGGCTGAGAATGAGAAACATGATTCACATCTGAGGTATTCTTCAGACGTTCCCTTAAAACTAAAGATTTCTGCTCACATCCCCAAAGTATGCTCAGCAATTAGAACTGTCTGGTTGAAATCACTGGAGTAGAGGCAGAAAAGCCTGAGAGGAAGAAAAAGCACAGATAGGCCTTGGCAGTGGCAAGACAGAAAAACACTGGCAATTCCAGAGTGCTCACATTAATCAAGACGCTAGACACATCCATCATGAAAGTGTGAGGGTTAATTCAACCCATAGCACAAGGCTGGAATCCCATACCGTGAGCTTTTGCTTTTTAACTTGGCACCAGAGGGGCCCTGTGCCCAGTTCATCACCAAACATTTACCAATCCTTAGTCTGAAGATTTTTAAAAGCTGCGTTATGAGCACTGCTCCTCACTCCAGCCTTCCCCTGCAGTGAAGTTTGTAATCAGCCTATCCCAGCCTGTTTCCTCACCCGTTTGTTACCTGTCAGTGACTGCAGTAACTGTAGAGCAGCGTCTGGAGCAATGAGGTTTTCCCTTCAGCGCTGACATGGAAGCCAGTGAGCAGAGGCCAGGACAGCCCTAGATTTCCCCCTGAGCAGGCAAACTGTACAGCAGTGCTGCACAATCCTGCTCTGATGGCCACCAGCTGTAGAGCATGTGATAAGCTTACAGTGGTGTGAGAGCCACTTAATCATAACACAATTTTTTCTTCTTGCTGTATATGCTCAAAGAGTCTGCTCAGCAGTCCTTTCATTGAGCTGCCATCTTCCTGTTAGATTTCACAAGTAAGTGCTTCTTGTCTCTGTAGGACAAGCACTGAGATTATCACTGGTTACACTAACTCCAATGTGAACCAAAGCTGCATGACTCAGTGCAGCCAAGCCTGTGAGGCAAAAATAGCGAACTGGTGTACTGAGATGGTGGAGAGAATCAAAGAGACACTGTGTACCAAAATTAATATGTCTGCAAATGAGGTTTCAACCAATGCAGAGCCAAAAGAAATGTTTCTTCCATAGACTTACTTATTTTTGAAATCTGAAAGGAAGCAGTTGCTAAAGACAAGTGGACATTGTGCTGAAAGTTTTAGAAATGAGAGACGGTGGCACAAAGACACTGATAGTGAAAATGCCATCACTGATCTTCATTGTCCAAGCTGAGAGGCACTGAATAAAAGCTTGAGCTAGAGCCAATGGAAGTGAATAGAAGTGAATGGGAAGATTCTTGCTGCCTTTAATGAGTTTTGGCTCTCACCCTAGATGGAGAAACATAACTAGCAATGGATAAACGGGACTCTAAATATCCTTTCACCTTTACGAGAACACAGTGTTACTAGGAAGAATGACAAAGGAAATCTGTTTATGATGCAGTTTTTTTTTTAGAAAGGTGGCTGTGTCCAGCCTTGAATAAAACAATCCAAGCATCATGTGTTGCCCTTGCATTAAGTTAGCAGCAGCAGCCAGCCTGGAATCTCAAAACAGAAAACCAAGGCTGTCCTAGATCCACTAGCAGAAAGCCTGCCTCCCACCAGCCAGCATGAGTGCAGCCTTTGTGTCCTTTTGCCAAGCCAAACCTCCTGTGAAAGGACAAGGTGCCACTCTGAAAAGGACGGGGTATAACAGTGAGCAGCTGTGAGCAGAAAGTGTTTCAACAAAGTAAGCACCTGCCTCAAGGCTGCAGTACTTTGGGCAGTACTTAGGGCAGAAGAATCTGATGCAGCCCTGGGGCACTGCAAAAACAGGACTCATTGGCATAGTTAATTGTCCAAATAAGGAAGGAGGAGAAGGAGAGATCATGGGAAGACAGTAGGACAGCTCCTGCTTGCCACAGAGGATGGGTGTTGAAGGAAAGCAGAAGAAATATGTCTTATTTTTCACCATCTGCAGTTTGAGTAGAACCTGACCTTACGAGACGACGATGGCTTTTGCAGCAGACAGACTTTCTCAGCAAGGTCAGCGAGTGAATCAGCGTAAGGCTGGGAATAGAGCTCAGGACCAGCATGGCTGTGTGGAGCTGAGACAACAGGCTCTTCTTTGTCTCCAGGGAATTCCCACCCCAGACAGGGAGATGTGCTCAGACCATTGGCTCAGCACAGACCATGCCATGAGTTCCAGGGATAAAATACGTATTTCTTAGATGCTGCTTCCTGTAAAAAAAAAGGCTAGTGAGACTGAGCCATTCTCAGCAACCGCATTCTCCAGTTTGTAAATGAAGTCAAGTGTTCTCTCCCTACTGGCTGCTCTTCGTTCTCAAATCTTCTCCATCAGCAATCTCTTAAACTCACTGGGATGTCAAACATTGATGGGAGGAATGATTCAGTCACCAGGGCATTAAGTCTTTGGTTAAACAACATGATTCAAGCTACTCCTCTGCCAAAGCCCACCTGTATCTCCCTAGAAAAGTCACTTGATCTCTTTCCTTCCCCTCCTTGCCTGAAAAACTTGTTTAAGTACCTAACCTGAACACACAGGGGTCTCAAAAAAGTTGTGCTCCAGGCTCTGCACTAACACTGGCTGTTGAATACCCTGGCTATTGTGAACAGGGACTCTCAGCCTGGCAGAATCGGAAAGACTTACTGGGAAGGTGCCAATGTGCTAAAGGGTTAAATGGGAGGAGGTTTTCACTACTGTTTCCTGTGGTTCCCTGGTATAGGAAAGAGTCTGACTTGTCCTAGAATAGTGAACTGAAACTGTGTTACAGTGAAGCCTGAATGCCATGGCAGGGGAATTCTGCCTGTGTCTGTGTATGAGGTTCTTGCAGATGACACTCAAAAAACCATCCACTTCTGAAAGAAAATGCTGCTCCTCCTAGATTATGTTCTCTAGCAGCCATGCACCTGCCTTTTCATGGACTCTGCTAGAATTTAAAGAACAACTGAAAGCATTACCATTCCTATCAGTACCACAGGGCTCTTTTGTACACAGGTTCTTTGTCTTCTAGACATCAGGAGGAATGAAAAGCACTGCAGAGATTTCACATACTAAAAGTCAAAGGTAGGAATGGCAAGGATTCTCAACAGGAAGAACAAGGGTTTGAAAATCAGAAGGGCAGACTCTGAAGACTGACTTGTGCATTTCTCATTTCTAATCTCTCTTATCATGTCTTTGTATGAATGCTTGTCTTAGTCTCTTGGCTGGCGTGTTTGGCAACTGGGGTCAATGTTTCTGATCACAGCATCCCTTTTAGCTGTGCTTAAGGTAGTGCTTTCTTCAGATGAGGGTTGAGCTCACAGACTGTTTTAAAAATGCAACCAGTCTTTCTTCTCTATGTCTCTGATCTCCTTAAGGCAGATTTCATAGAATCATAGAATACCCCAAGTTGGAAGGGACCCACTAGGATTTGCTCCATTTCTTCATGCAGCACAGAGTCCACACGGACGTTTGGAAAAATTGCCATCTCCAGCTCACCACAGAATTGCTCTGAAGCTGTGGCTCTTGTTACTTACAGCTTTTTGGCAACAGTTAGTAGATCACAACGCTTCCTCTTCTCCAGACTCCAGGGACATCCTCAAATGTATTGCCCATTGCTACTGGCTTACTCCAAGTTGGGAGCACATGGTGTGAAGGCCGGTCATGCTGCTGCAGCCCAGAGGAGCCTTTGGGAGGCTTTGGGAGGCTTTGGCTGTTCTCTGGAAAGAGACCACGGTAGAATTTCACTGGGACTGCTCAGGGATTGCCTCAGTCAAGACTCAGATTTCAGAAGAAGGATTAAATCCCTCAAAAAAAGTTGGGAAAAAAGGGAAGGAATTGCACTTCTCTTTGTCCACACAGTGTGTCACCCTTACTCCATGCCATTGTACTCTCATATAACATTCCTACAGGATCATAAATGACTTTTAAAGGAGCAAACTTAACTGACTTATTCCCAGTCTATAAACTGACACTGCTCAGGTGAAATGAGGATTTTACTGGTGACAGCCTTGATAAGCAACTTATTTTAAAGGAAGAGGCAGCTTGTGAGGAGTCCTTCCAGTACCATGAGTTGATGGGCGTGTTACAAGGCCAAGAACTGCCTCTTCCTTCCCTACATTATCCCAGAGCACTGGGGAAGGCATTTGTTCTTTTAGTCTTTTCTGCAGGATCACAACCAAGCTGCCTATTTCCACCTGCCAAATGCTGCATGCTGGAGCCAATGGGCATCAACATCAGCACCGACAGCTAAGCCTCGTTAGAAACATTTGACTGCTGCTTTCACATCAGCCAGAGGCAAAAACATACTTTCTAACTTTTATTTCTCCCCAAGATCCCTATGGCCCCATCATGTGTTTTTAAAATCTTCCCCTCAGCACTCCCAAATCCCATTTCACCCTTACCACCTTGCCTTCTTTCATCTGCTGTTGTATGATGAAACCCTTGATGTTGTCTCAGCTCTTTTTGAGTGATGCCGGCCTCCTACAGCAACTCTTCCTCTTCAGCCCCCCACCAGCTGCCCTGCTGCTTTCCTGCTTCCCATAGCTCTGCACATCCAGTCACACTCCATCAGCCCTTCCTGAGGTGTTGCCAGTGTGGCTGTGCTTTCACTCTCTTTAATTGGTTGGACACTTGTGCTGCACATCCACGCCTAGCTATTGTGCTGTCCTGGCTACATATCATGCCATGGCAGCTCAGAGCTTCTTGGGTCTCAGAGCTTCATCAGAAGCAAACTCAAGCCATTGCATTACTCCCTGCTTGACTTCTGCAACACCTCGCTCCAGGGAGCAACAGGGTTGACCCAGGGGCAAAACTAGAGAGAATGAATTTCTTTTGTCCGTAATAGTACTCCCATTTTCCTTGATGAAGTAGTGATGATAGTGCAGAAAGAAGCAAGGTGCAGCACTTGAAAATTGCAATCTGTCTGCTTTTCAAGGAGATGTGGAACGAAGGGGTACCCATGGGGATAAGATTCAGCACATATTTCTGTTTTCTAACTACTTTGGCTCATTTATTGTGTTTCAGTGGCTTTTTGTCACTCTATTACAAATACATTTCAGTGGTCTCAGAGAACCTGACTGTTTCAGTGGAAAGGAATGATTCAAATGCATAAAGGAATCAGAATCTGGCAGAGGGAAGCTGATCCAGAGATGTAGCAAAGAGTGTTTCAGAGGGTATTTTCTGCCAATTTTATGCACTCTATTAAAATTTAATAGGCAGGAAACCACCAAGGTTCTGTAGGGAATCTAACGCTGACTTACAGAAATTGTTTAAAAATATATAAGCTGTGTCTGCTGTTAGTATATATTGGCAAAATCAGTAGAGCTATGCTGATACACACCAGCTGTCCTTCCGAGCCGTATAACTGAATAACAAGTGAGTTGTCTGCATAAACTGTTGGAGTATGGCCAAGAATTGTATACTGAAATTAATTAACTTGTGTTAAAGATTCTTCTAGAAGACTTTTTCTTTTGGTCCCATGAGCATCAAAATAGTGCTACATTCAGCTCAATGGGTGAGCATAGTGTCTTTCAAACCCCTTCTAGTCCCAGAAATCAAAGCTGAAGTTTGGATGTCCCTTTGACAAGTAATGTCATGACATTCATACAGCTCTGATATTAGCTCAGTTCTGTGTGATTTGACTGTTCTTTGTCCTTTTCTTGAGTCAAGAAAGCTGTACCCCTGAATGACAAGGAAAATGTTCCAAGGTCAGCTGCTAATACTTGTTTTTTTGCCTTCCTCTCTAGCAGTAGCTTATTACAAGTGGTGGCCTGGACAACAATAGAGATTTTGCAGGTAGTTTGCAGTGTTATGGCAATAAAGAATTATTTACTGCTTCAATCTTCTAGCAATGTCAGCCCTCCAGACTCTCCAAACAAAACAAAACAAAGCATGTTAGGGAAAACAGCCTAGATCTCATTTTAATGGTGAATGTCCACTTTGCTTCCCTTTCATAAATATATTGGCTTCCCCTTTTGCATGGGCTGCATCCTTTTGGCATCTATGGTATCTGCTTACACTGAAAAGTCGTGTTATTTAGTTACAGTCGTAGCTTCTTGTAATGCAGTTTAGCAGCTGGAAATCAGGAGGAGGGCCAGCAAGCATGAGAGCAGCCAGGTCCCTGTGTACTTCCCACAGCCAACCGTAGCGCCATAGCATGGAGCTGGGCAGACCATGAAGCTCTGAGCAGAAAGGCTGCAAAGCTTTTCTTTGGCTGCCCGGATTTCTTTTGCTTTTGCACAGGAGGAGGAAGAGAAGGTTTAGGACTCATGGGATACTTGCCTGCAGATACTTGCACAGAGGTACCTAAGGGTACTCATAAGAAGTTAATCTCAGTTGGAATCAGCAAAGGAACAGATGGCAGAGAAGCAGCTTCCTACAGTATTCTCCATCTAGCACAAAGCATTTCAGAACATAAGACCACCAATAGCAGATAGAATCACAGAATCATAGCATGGCCTGGGTTGAAAAGGACCTCAAAGATCATCTAGTTTCAACTTCCCTGCCATGGGAAGGGTTACCAACCATGAGACCAGAGCCATATCAAGGATTAATTTACTCCACCAGCCCATCTCTGACAGTGGCTAAAATTGGAGCTGCTTAGAAGGCAGCAAGGAAAGGGTCTTTTGCAGGAGTAGCTTCCTAGCTTCCAACTGTCTGGGCATAACTTCCCAGCTTCCAACCAACTGTGAGATAGTGTCTTTTTGCTTAGTATCTCTTGGTGGCTGGCTTATCCTTTGGTTCCCATAAACCCATTAAGATGTTGCAGGAAAACTGCGGTGTTCCATCTGCCAAGAAAGAAGAGATGCAAAGCAGGAAGCCTTCTTCAAACTATTTGGGAAATATAGGGAACCTTTCATACACAAATTCCTCTAGTGCCTGAGTTTGTTTATTTCCGTGCTTAGTTCATTTTCACCCCCACCCACACTTTGTGCAGGGTTCTCGCCAGATTGCTGTAAGAAGCCACTTACACTTGTCACCCCCAAATGAAGTCCATAAAACAGCATCTCCTTTAGCCACAGCCCTGCAACATTTCATTTCCTTCCCCTTTCCCATCTTAAAAGTGACCTGTGTAACTTTCCCCTGTATGGCACTGATCTTGGGCTCCTCCATGCTTAGAGCAATGTGAGATGCCTAAAAGGGGAATTAATCATTTTTTTTTTTCTCTCTTTCTCATTCCTTTAAAAAGTCTCAAGATGGGCTTGCAGGCTCACACAGGAAAGTCCCAGTCATGGAGTGGGATGAGCTCACAATCTTGATAAGGAAATCATGTTGGACATCACACAGCACACTGTGCATTCACTCTGATTTGTCCTGAGCAGACCACTGTTGGCAAGGCTGCCTTGTCCTATATTCTTGGATGCTATGACAGTTAAGAGAAATGCTACAGGTGATCTGATCTTTTCTCCTCTCAGGCAAAAGCTACCTGTAGTTGCCATGTGTTCTCTTGGACAGAGGCCCTGAGACCCATTATATGGAAACTCCAGGGAAAATAAGAAAGTTGCTTATTTTTACTGGCATATGAATGATTGTTCTGGCCTAACTGAGTTCACTTTTGTGTGTGTTTATGTCACACTTTATGATTTGCATGGGTAGTTCTGGTGTGGCTGTCAATGCCTGGTGGTTCTGTAATTTGTACAGCCCTCAGTCTGTCCGCCTTTGCTGTATTCCACTGTTGTGGCAGTTTCTTTTTTCATTGCCACTTCTTCCTGTGGGAGCAGTAATTTATGGCCAGAGGTTAACCCCATTTGCTGAAGCATCCAACTGTTGCACCAATAGATCTATAAAAACAGAGAATGGGGACCAAGATACGGGAAATAAATAAAGCAGATATTCTTCAAATGACATACAGAGCCATTCTTGTTGAGACACAGAAACAAAGGAATTTCTGTAATGGCTAAGATCGATATCAAATCTGGTTCTGCCTCTGACGATGTATCATAGCAATACCTTGGAAGAACAGGACAGCTCCATTAAGTAAAAATTGTGGAGCCATCTGCCTGTAACGGGCTTTGCTCTCAGCCAATTTGCTTCCTGAGCCAAATGCTAATCAGCAAACACCTTACAGCAGGTCTCCTTATCACTACACGTTGTTACACAGCTCTGTGCAACCGCGGGTCCTCCCTTTGTGCATACAGCACTGCTCATCTCTTGACTTCAGTGACATTTTGTGGTAATGAGCTCTGCAGATGAGCTGTGCATAAAGATGTCTCTTTCCACGACACTGTGATGGCAAGTGTCTGCAGCTTGACCTTTCACATTGGCCTTGCTACCTGCGGCTTTAGAAGGAGATGGAAAAAAATGCACTGCTTGGCAGAAGCTGCCATGAGTCCACACCAGCAGGAAGGAAAGGAAGCATTTAAATTACAAGGCCTCAGCAACTTGGACTTCTATGGGCAGCTCACACCAGTGTGTGAGAGCTGAAGTTAGGGGCTGCTGACTGTGGTGACTGTAGTGCATTTCCACTGAAGTCCAAGTTGATATGCCAGGTGGTGGCTTTTGTTGCTTTCAGGGTAGGTTTTGGCCTTGGTGTGCAGGTGTGTGTGTCTGTGTGAGTATGGGGAACATCAGAGTGCAAAACTAGAAGGTGAACAATCAGATTTGGAGAACGTGATTCTTTTTCCTTCAAAAATATAACTACAAATTCATAACTGATGTGAGAGAGGGAGAAAGAACAGATGTTTTATTTTTCAGGCTGTCATAGCAGCCATAGACTTTCTGTCCTTCCTTACAATGAGATTTTAGTCTATCTGTTCTACATGATACTCTGCCTCCTTCAAAGATGGTTCAAAGTGTGCACCCATAGCAATAAAAACACAACACAAAGGGCACACTTTGATGCATCTTTGAAAGAAAGACATTTTAATGCTGTATCAGACATAGGATTGGTCCTGCAAGACTATGGCACGTTTCTTCAAACTATATACTGGCACTGTATCTATTTAGCATTTCTTTACATCTCTATATTTCTGTAATATTTCTATGGTATTTCATTTTTCTGCTTGCATTAGGCAATGAACATTTCTGAAATACTGATTCTCTGTACACACGACTTCCAAGGCTTGTAAAAATAATAATAATAAAAAAAGGCAGGATTCATTTTCAGGTATTTGTTTCGCTCTTCCCTTCATAACCCAGTTTTCTTCACAACGTTCCACTTTAATCAGAAACACAGTGCTGATGATAAAGCAGTTACACAGGTAACCATCAAGCTCATTGCTGGTTCTAGGGCAGGATCTGAAGTTTGAC
Organism: Lagopus leucura; assembly: GCF_019238085.1. Lineage (NCBI taxonomy): Eukaryota > Metazoa > Chordata > Aves > Galliformes > Phasianidae > Lagopus > Lagopus leucura. The sequence continues at coordinate 9,835,520 of NW_024962270.1, read as the reverse complement.
TGACAGCTGTCAGGACTGATCTGTTCTTAAACATCACTCACTTCCTGCCCACTAACTCACTCCGCTGTTCAGCCACACACTGAGAGCTGATTTCTATTCTCCTGCTGCATTCTCCTCTCAACTAATGTCTTCTGCTCTTTTCCCCAGTAGCCAGTGAAAACAACTGATCTCCATCTCTTTCCTTGGCTGTTGCTTACTGATGAGTTGATCTGTTCCTGGAATTAATGGTGACTCAGATGTGCTAAGCTATTAGAAAGCTGTTCAGGCAGCGTGAGCAGACCAGTAATAACCCAGCTCCTTGGCAGCACCATGGGATGAGTGCTTCTCACCGAGCCTCCTTCCATTTTCCCATGGATAAGGTAACAGGACAAGCTCTCTGGTTCATGCCGTGGGTGGGCATCCTGTGTGTTTCAGCCAGCCTCAGGCTTCAGCTCCCCTTGGTGTAATGAAGCTATTTCTGTTTCCTTGGTATGGTGCTGTCCTAATTTTGGCTTCAGCATAGATGATTCTGTTAGCACTTGTGGGATGGAGCAGCTTATCAACCTTGGCTGATAGCTGGCTAGCTCCAAGATACATAAATCAGTTTGTATGTTCCTTATTCAGTCCCCCAGAAAAGGGCTGAATGTGACAAGGGAGAGTAATTTTAGATTGCAGGAGCCATGTTTGGCTGAGTAGGCAGCTTCCCTGAGACTGAAGGAAAGCATTTTAAATACAAGAAAGAGCACCATAAAGCCTAGTTTTAAATAAATAGTAGGCTTTGACACGCCAACTGGAAGAAGCCAAATTTCCAGCTGCTGAAAGGATGCCCACCTCCCAGGAATGTAATCTGACACTCTTGGCTCACTTTGTTTCAATAATTTAGTAGTCATCTGGGCTTAAAAAGTCCCAGAGTGTTGTCCATGAAAATAATCTTGAGCATAAATTAAAATGTTTCAGGGAACTCCTTTGATAAGCTGCAGCCCTGGCATGGGGTCTGTTACTTTCTGCACAGCTTGCACATACCCCCATCCATACTATTCTTCATCCCACCCCAACAATAGCCCTGTCCTGCCCTAAATAGGTCAGCGAAGCCTTGGAGAGATAACACCAGGCCTACCAACCCCAGTGCTGTGTCCTTTACCTTGGTGGGAAAATTCCCATGAAATGAATATTTTAAGGTTATTTATCTGCGTGGTTATTTTTTCGGTAAGCCCTGTTAGGCAAACCAGCCCATTTTCCATCTTTACTGATGGGAACAGGGTGGGGATCACTGTTGCACTCAGTAGTTATAAATACATGCCACATCCTTTCAGCAGCGGATAAAGCAACTCCTCTGGTTTGAACCAAGTGACTCCAGTTCAACTTTCAGAGCACCCACACTGAGTGATCCACAGCCTGTGAGATTCCCTGGTGGCAGACAGAACATCCTGGAAAAAAAACAAAAGATAAACAAAGCAGCCTCCTGTGAGCTAAATAAATACAGGAATACACAGGAAAAGCTTTTCATCTTGGATAGACAGACATAACTGTCTTGTCTTCCTTTCCCCTAAAGATAAAGGGGAATGCATTCAAGTATGTTTTACTGCTCAGGACATTGTCTGATAAAGTTGAATGGGAGAGGGGAGGTGAGAGAGGAGGGAGCAGTTGTGAAAGAATAATGTCCTCAGCTGGGGTTGAGGGCACTCATGCAAAACACACATCAGATGCTCACGTCATGAATGGGCCCAGTTTCTTCTGGAAGAATGTAGATGAGTGGCATCAGTGCTGCATTTCAGGTTCCTTTCTGTGTTCTGGGCAGTTTTTTACCTGGGGACCACTGAACACTTTACTCCTAGAAATCCCACTTCTGGCAGGAGATCAGCATATTAAAAATGTACATCTCACACAACTAAGTGCACCTAGAAGTGCTGGTTCAGCTCCATGTAGATCTTAAGGTGAAGACTTCAGAAAGCCTCTTTTCAAGTGGAAGCTCAGGCTTCAGGTTGTCTTTGGACACACAAGAGAGGAGGTTTGGGTTCAAATGTGTCCATAGGCAGCGTGAAATGGTTCATCCCACCACCACATCCCCACCTGCCCTCAGAGGTCCTCTGACCTCAGGACCCCTAGTTTGCAACACCCCAGTTCCTCCCATGTGCTGCTGAGCATACAGAATCTCCAGCCTTTGCCCTGAGACTTTCTCTGACCACCTGGCTCAAGTCAGCTTATGAAAATTAGTAAAAATGTCTTTCTCCTGACTGCAACCCTTTAGTTGCACAGCAAATGCTTAAGAAACAACCAGGAGACTTAGCGAGGAGCTTGAAGATTTCATAGAATCATTGTGCAGAGAGAGGAGCAGTGGGAAGATAGACCCCAAATACAGGAGTGGATTGGAGTCACTGTGCTCTCTGTTACAAAAGAGCATGAGCGTGCTAAGGACAGGAGCCTCCCCACCACGTACTGGGACAGACCACTATGGAGTCAGGGCTGTTTTTGGGACATGGGCAGGGATGCATCCTGATATGCATGCATCCCTTGGGATGGACACAGCCTTCTTGGTAGCTGGACCAGCCCATTGCTTGTCAGGAACTGCATCAGCTAGTCAGTGGCTAAGTTTGCCAAGCAGGCTGGTTCAAGCTAGGTGCAAGGTGTAGGTCTGGGGCTGGCAAGTTTGCATGTTAGATGTATTTAAAGGGTCAACAAAAACTTCCTGTAAACTTCCCTGTGGTTGGCATTCCTCTCCATGCTGATGGTAAGTGTTGGACTCTGAGCTGCAGGTCTGACGTATGGGCCAGAACTGTAGTTCCTCTGTGCACTATCAGCTAAATCCCCACAGGAACAAGATCCGTATCTGGGGACCTTTTTTTTTCCTCTGTTAAATGCTTCCAGAGCAGCTTCAAGTTTCTTCATTTTTAATCTTTTTCCAGGGTCTAAAGTAAACGTGTGGCTTCTGGAGATGTTCAAGAAATGTTTAGGTGTTGTACTGAGGGACATGGTTTAGTGAGAAATATTGGTGGTAGGTAGATGGTTGGACTGGATGATCTTAGAGGTCTTTTACAACCTTGGGGATTCTATGATTCTGATCCTGAATCTGATCCTGAGTCTTCATTTGAAATCTGGCATTGGAGTGGCTTCTCTCAGCGTTCTCCTTTTACAAATTCCTACCAGCTGATCCAAGAGTGTGTCATGCACACAGGGCACTGGTCTGGTGTCAAACCTACAACGTGACCTTAGTAGCACTTACATTCCTAAATTATTTTCTAGCAGCATCCAAAAAGCCTTGTTCTATTGTATCTGGAGGCAGATGTGCCTTAACCTGCAGGAGAGCTTTAGGTGCTCCTTTTCTCAGCATGGCAGTGGTGCCCCATAAAGGAAATGCACAAGCTCTGCTCTGATGTCCAAAAGCTGAATTACATCCTCTCTTCCTCAAGACTGCTGTCTTGCCACCACCCTTCCCTCTCAAAGTATTACTAGCTTTAAGGTGAAAGTTGTTTCAGTAGTTTCAGTTGTAACAGGAGGAGGAAAAAGAACAAGTAGAAGGATAGGAGCCAGATCCTCACCCAACCTAATGGGAACCAAACCTACAATCATCCCAGTGTGTGTGCAGGTGTTTCTCACTAAGGCAAAAGCTATCATCAGATTGTTAATACTTCTTCAAGCAAAGAGACAGACAACTTCTTTTTTGTCAGCTCTATTGTTTCTTCATCCTGAATCCATGTAGCACATTCAAGATAGTTCTGTCTGAACCTGAGGGCAGAGCATTAACCTTTATCAGCTTCAGGAGGGATTTAAGCTTCCCCTTGATTTCATGCTTTGCCTCTTGTTACGTGTTACATAGCAGTGTGGCAGGAACAACGCATTGTCACTGTCCTTTTGTAATGCCTTTTATTTAATGACTTCAAAATGCCTGCAAACTGTTTGACATCTGAAATAAGAACTGGGTCAGTTCTGCCTTCCTCATTTGTGAGATGAGGGCAGACAGGTAGAGAGGTTAAATGAATTGCCCTGCAAAAAAAGGTCTGTATAATGCAATCTGGAAGAGTACCTAAAACTTTTGGCTCTGCTACTTCTATACTTACCACAGGAATGAATTTCCTCCTCCAGTGAAAATTACTTCCTCTTTGATCACTGACAGTGAGGCTGCCAGCAAGAAAGTGATAATTAAAGACAGCCTAACAAGTTTATCAGCCCAAATGTGAGGATTCTGTCTCTACCTCACACTGAGAGGTTGATTTACAGGGAGCACGTGGAATAGAATGGGACTATCTTATGTGTGCTCAGCTGATGGGTGAAGTGAACAGAAAAAGCTTGGTCTCACAGGCCAATGGCTCAGCTATAGCGTGCAAACGTGGGGCAGAAGTAGAACAAAAAGGCAAACTTCAGGGTATTCAACAATCCTACGCAGAGCACCAATGAACAAACCTGACTGGCCAACATATGGAATAAAGATTTTTTCTCTCCATTTCTGTATGCTTTCATTGTTAATGAAACCCTGCACGTGAAATTCCCAGGGAAGTTCATTGCTCTTGATGCTCTCACGTAGAACCTTGTGATAGCTTGTGTTTTTCTGGTACTGACAGTTTCTGTAAGGATGATTCTTAGTTTTCACTTAACAGTGAAATGAAGTTTCCAGCCATCACAGTTGCACAGAAGAGCTGAGATGACAGTTCAAAGAATATACAAGCTCAAAATGTTGTGTGCCAGGCCAGCTACATCTAATCACCTTTGAGGAAACTCATCACGGACTTCAGTTCAAATGTGTTGCTATATCACCTTGCAGAGGAATTGCAGGCTCAGAAAGGAGAAGCTGCTCTGAAGCATTTTAAGTATGTCAGATTTATTCCCAATTCATGTGACAAAGCAGTGACAGCAGGTCAAATGGAACTGAATAGCATTTCAACAAAAGCTCAACAAAGTGCCTCAAGAAGCTTGAAAATGCTACAGCATCTCGGAATTACTAAGAATGAAAGAATGATATGCACTTATGCCCACCTCCTGTGTCCAAGGCTGATGCAGTCCCATGCACACAGTAATGCTGCTGCACTTTACAACTCCGTTTTCAGTTGCATTGAGTACCTGAGGACTTCCTGAGTGGAAAAGCTGCCTGCTAAAAACAACTCAACAACCATTCCTCCAAAGACCTTTACCTTCAGCTTTAAATGTGCCTGTATTTACTTCCAGTTGTGTCTGTACCACATACATTTTTAATAATCAGGTTTTAAGTTACGAAGGAAATGGCCTCAATCTGGTGACTCCTATGGGACCGTCTCAGTGCTAACATAATCAGCATGAAGAGATGCTTGTGTGCAGTGTGAAATGTACCTCACAGGCCTTTGCGGAGAGTCCTCTGATGGATACAGCACTCTTAGAATGAGCAAAACCACCCCCCAAATAGACTGCTTCTGTTCCTGAAGTTTTCTTCCCTGTATGTAGGAGTAAACACTTCCAATGTACCTAGTGTGGTCTTGTCAAGCAGGTTCTGTGAAATGAGGCATACAAAAGCAGTCACAGTTTTGGTAAGCGCTGCTGGTCCTGGGGACCCAAAGTTTCTACATCTTGTTCCTGGAGGTGACTTACAACAAGGGAATGTCCCATGCTCTGATTGCATTGTAATGCACTCCAGCTGGGTGGCTATGTGCACCTGGTGCTCCACAAGTGTGCTGCTATTGGTTTTGTTAGCAAATACGTGTGTAATAACACACATATTTGCTCTGAAGCATGGCATAAAAACTCCAGGAGGTAGAACTCCAGGCTGGTGGCTGCATTTTAAAGTATAACCCCTACAATGAAACCTGATTTAATTATCCTATCAACTACTGAAGAAGGAAGAAAATGTCTTCTCCATGGTATCACATCACGGAAAGCACTAAAGCTGACGAAATCATTCTAGTTTTTTCTTCCTCCTTGGTGGATCCTTGGAGAGGAAGGGAAAAGACAAGGTCTCTGAAGACACGGCAGGATTTCCAGCAGGAAGTGCAGCATGTTCTTAGATCAGACACTTACTGGAAGGGGAAGGATGAGAGATGTTGATTCATAAGCAACTGTTGAGGAACAAATATTTTTTAAATGGCTACATTTGTGTGTTGTTTATAAATAACTGTACTTTTAAATACCATGTGAAGGCTGGGACGATGCTGGGAATAATTGCTGTGATGCAGGCAAATTGTCTGCAAATCAGCACCTTTTCTTAGTTGTCTGCAGCAATAAGGATGGTGGGGGAATCCGTGGAGCCAAACTGAGGGGAAGTGGGAGTTATTCACAGAAACACACTGGAGCATTCATATCTGAATAGGACCATGAGGGGTACAGAGGCCAGAAGAGCCAACAACACGAGTGGAAGGCAAGGTGAATACCATCTCATTCTCTTGCAATGTGGCATAAAATTATGGCACATTTTTTAGATTGAAATTGATTTTCACAATGTTGCCTGCGGCAAAAAAAGAGTGCATGAGCATTCTCAGAGCACATACAAAACCCAGAGTTCATTCTCACCATCCAGATGGGCAAAACATCAAGAATTTTCATGGCAAAGACCCTGACCTCTGAGAAATAACTTCCAGTAGACTTGCAGGTTCTCTGCCAGCAAGCCGAAGGACAAAAATAAATGTTCCTTCACATGTGATAACTTACCTACCATTTTGGCCTGTTAGCACAACATGTCTGAGCTGACACCAACGACAGCATCAAAAAATAGATTGTACCTTTACCAGAATGGGCCATAACATTGTTGAGTTAGCTCAATGCGTCATTGGGAACATGTCCTTCTTTTCCCATTATCAGTCACACCGGTGGTGGCAGAGGACACTGCCTTTGCTTCTTGAGGCGTAGCATTGCTTTTAACCTGTTGCTGATTTTCATGTTGAAAGCCACCAGACTTCAGGAGTCAAGCAGGGCACCTCAGATGCTTCGGAATTCTGGGTATTGAGAGACTAAATATTTCCTGGCGCAGAAGTGTGATGCCGTGGATGGAGGTAGGAAGAGAGATGCCCAGAGAATAGGAAATGTTCTCCCCATCTGTTGAGAGAAGAGAGAGCAGGTGGGGATGCCACCAACATTCAGGTTATTAGCAGGGCTGAGGATGTGTTATTTTTCTTGCAATAACTGGTGAAGCCAGCTAATAAAGGAAAATCATAATTTTAACACTGATGGTAGGTAGTCAAGGAAACCCAATATCTTCCTTTCTATTCTCTCTAGCCTCAGGAAAAACACAATCTGTGATACTGATGTCATCAAGATAAAATGGTATTTTTAAATTATATCAATACCTGTGCTGCCAGTAGTGCTAGATATTAAAAGTTGAGAACTGTTCCCTTTTACCTGTCAAGTTCCATCACAATAGCACCATTAACTCATGCCTTTCTATCATCCACTAGCAGAAAACCTGCAGGGACAGCCTCATCCCTTCACTTGGATCCTTAACAGATTAACAAATGAGGAAAAAGTTGCCATCGGAGATGGGAATAAATGGTAATGTCTGGACTTTGTGAGGCGGAAGGAGGGGGTGAAAGCAGGACCTTGGTTTGAATGCCCTCCACTTTGGTGTCCCTTTGCAGCAGCAAGATGGGCTCCATCCATATATGAGCACCTTTTTGCTTTGCTCAGTTTTTACTTTCTAAGGGAGGTTCCCCATTTGGTTGTCTGACCCAAAACTGCCTTAGAGAAGGAGAGCAAAGCAGTGAGGTCTTGAGCAGCGTGGGCTGGGAGCTGACATCAGGTCACGTTTCCTGACAAACCGTTTATGTGTCTGTGTTTGATAAAGTTTCATTGTGAAGCTGCCCATTTCCTTCCCAGGTCTGTGAGGATGGCTCCGTCGTGGCTCTGAAGGAAACGGGGACAGGGTGAAGACTCGCCCTAAAAGCCCAATAAGTATTTTACAGATGACCTAAAGAGAAACAGGAGGGAAGCGAGGGCAGGGTGGGAAGGGCAGGCAGCCTGCTGGATACAGACAGCGGGCTGCAGACGTGGCTGAGCTATGGGGCATTTGGCACTCCTGAGAAGGGCAAATATGGAGATAACTGGGCAGGGATGTGGGTGTATACTGCTTAGCTCTGAAAGGGCAAGATTAAATAGGTACAGGAAGATCATCGCAGCCTTCCTCTGACTTGGCGCTGCTCTGTGACACTTTGATGCCCACTCTGTCCTAGTTCACCCTGTGCCCTGTTTGGCATTGTCATAGAATCACAGAATCTTAGCACTACAGAATGGTTGGGTTGGAAGAGACCTTAAAGCCCACCCAGTTCCAACCCCTGCCATGAGCTGGCTGCCCCCAGCAGCTCAGGCTGCCCAGAGCCCTATCCCACTTGGCCTTGGGCACCTCCAGGGATGGAGCACCCATCTCTGGGCAGTTGTGCCAGGGCCTCACTGCCCTCTGTGTAAAGAATGTCCTCCTTACCTCCAATATAAATCTCCCCTCTTTTAGTTCAGAAGCATTCCATGTAAGAATTTGGTCTCCCTCCTGGTTATAAGCCCCTTTTGAGTAGCAGAAGGCTGATCTTCCAAAGTGGATCTGATCTGAAGTAGATCTTCCAAAACAGCCTCCTCCCATGGCCAGAGCAGTCCAAAGGAACTAAAGAGCACTTTCCTTGTCCCACAGAAATCCTAAGGGTTGCAGAATTTGTGATGCTGTGTTTGGTAGGTAGGTCTGGAGGCAGAACCATAGGCTTCAATGCAGTTTCAGGCTTTTGTACCACAATTGAATAATGATTTTCTTCTGATCAAAGCATTGTGCCAATTTCCACTCACAATGATAATGTGGAAACTCGGAGTAAGATAGCAGTAATAAGTAATTATAAGTAATAATTAGTCACGGTGAATGCTCTAGGCAGAATGCTTTCATTCTGAGTATTCCCATGCACTTACACGTGCTGGCCGAGATTGCCCCGTTAATTTGCTGCAAGCTGTAGCACTGCCAGGCAGAAGCAGAATTCATCACTTTACTGTACTTGCATATTGGTTTTACATGGATATTCTGTGCTGTGGAGGACACAGATCATTAGGAAACTGTTTTAGCTCATCTTTTACTCCTCAGCATCTGCCCTGCGTTCTCCTGCTGGTGCTGGTAATTGATAGTCCGTCAAATTGCCTCAGAAGAGATGCAGACAGTAGGACATGACACCTGGAAAGCAAAGCCTGAGCTGCTGCAAGGCCCTGCCCAATTTATTCCTTCTGTTCCACAGTTTCCCCCTCTCTAGGAGTAGAAACCTATGAAGTACCCTGGCAGAGGAAATGGTGTAGGGAGGTAAGGTTTGCTGATCACTGACTACAGATGTGTGTGCCCACCAGCAGGACACAGCACTCTGGAGTGGCCTTCAGCAGCTGATGAATAACTCCCAGCACCTTCCTCTGCTGTGTGGTTCCTTAAACAAACTGATCCCTCTTCCAAACCAAGCTCTGCTTGGGAAGAACACGTGGGATGCAAATCAGGCTAGAAATATTTGCTCTGGAGTGAGCAGTGTGGGAGCCTCTGCCTGTGCATGTTGTGTTAATGGGGGAGAGGAGAGGGAGAAGAAAAATCACAGCACAGAAATGAATTGCTGGTGATAGGTCCCTGGCATCCTTCTTTGGTTAATTTTCCAACTTAAATAAACAAGTTAAAAATGAGAAAAATAGGGAAAATAATAAATCTTTTCCGTATTTTTTTTAAGGAAATTTGAGCATTAATCAAATCAGGCTTTATCATAAGCCACATGGCACTGAAAGAGTGGCACAGAAATTAAATTCCCAGAAATTCCAGGTGAGCATGTTTTTGGTGAGCATTTCAGTTTTAACAGGGATTTTACTAGGGAATGCATGCACACATGGAAAGAGAGGTCAGCCATAAGACCACCAGTACCACCACTGGTCCCGAGGGACAGACAGACCCTGCATTTCTCCAGGGCTCAGGCAAACACCAAGCTGGTCTGGGGGCCGTGAAACCAGGCTGATAGCAACTGATGTAGGAGCAAGAGATTCCCATCCTTTGGTAAATCGGGGTGTTGCTTATAAACAATACAGAAACCATTTCCCTGATTTGAGTACTGGTTCTACGGTGCCTGCACCCCAAGGATTAAACACCTCACTATGGTGTGTATCTAAGGAAACGCTAAAAATGATATATAGCTTTTTATTTCTTTATACTAAGTGATGTTTCCAGAGGATAAATGTTTCAGATGCTGTCATTTGATTGAAGCAAAATCAAGTGAGCCAGAAGCTGAGAAACTTCAGGACTGATTTCTGACAACGGTTACAAGAGGCTTAGCAGGATGAACTTTCAATGTTCCAGTAAGATAAAGTGGAATAGAAAATTGATGTGATAAAAGAAGAGATTGGCGAAATAGGCATTTTTGATGTGCCACCCAGAAATATACAGTATTTCATTAAATTATTCTTTCAGTTGAAGGAATAACATTTAAGCGCAATAAGATTAGGAATTTGAAAGACTTCAAGAGAGCTTCATTTCTCATGGAGCACACTCAGGGACAGTCTGACATTTAATTTCTTAACGAAAAATGAAGTGAGGCTGGAAAATGGGGCACAATTAGCATTTGCTTAAAACTTGGACACAGTTTTACATTGGTTCAAACAATGCAATCAGGATTGAGTGAATAATTTTCTCTGACTTTGTCTCTTTGTTTCTGCTTACACTCATGTGAACAGCTTGCAATTTCCCTCAAATGCACCCATTCTGTTCTGAGAGTTATTCATCAGATAAATTTCATGAGTAATTCTCAGTCTTTCCTCACTGGGTTCTATATTTAGGTTTTCTGCTGCGGTGGCTAATATTGAGAGGAGGCTTAGGTCACCTATTAACATTTCTGTTCTCTGAGTGAAAATACATATGGTTCTGAGCACCAGACAACTTGCAATGTCCTCTAATTTCTGCTAATATATTCATCCTTTCCAGCACTGGTCAGAAAAGAATTTAAGAGGACAATCAATGTACAAGTATGACTTGACCTCAGCTTCATTCTGCACTGTTGTGGCAGATACCTGATCTACTGTTTTCCCATTTCTCATTTTAAAAGCACTGAAATCAAATGTCTGATGTGGTATTTAAGGGAGGTGAGGGGAAACGGCCTTGCAACTTAAGACTTCTTTTTGCTGTCACCGTCTGCAGATAGTAAACTTAAATGACCAGCCTCAACTGAATATCTCATTTTTAGAAATCCAAACTTACATTAAATAAATCCTATCAGAAGTAAACAAATAACCAAAATTTCAGCATTTTATTGAAAAAATTATCAGAAAATTCACTTTAGCAGATGCATTTCAATCACTGGCATCTATTTTGGGATACCTGGAAATGCATGCAGACCCTCTTTATTTACATCTCGGCTCAAGTCTCCAGCTCTCTTCTGTAGATCTGCTGTCATTTCTTCTCTGTTCAGGGTCAAACCGATAGGCACAAATCTCTGTTTCCATTCTAACACACCCAACTTAAACCCTCAGTGCACCATTTCCCTTCTGCGGGCTCCTGAAGAGCAGCACTGCTGTACTTCCATGCTGCTGTCCCTACCATTTATCGCTGTTACAGGATGAATGCTGCATCCTTTGAAATGGAGACATTACTGCTCAGGAGGTCTCCAGCTGCTATTCAGAGCGCCGTGTGGAATTCCTGCTCATTCACATCACAGAGTGCTGTGCTGGAAACATCAGGTGCTGCACGCACTCACTATGCGTCTCTGTGGGTTGTTTTTTTTAATATACACTTGCTGTTACCCAATTTAGATGCTGAACATTGAAGTCTTGAGCGTTTGATTCAAAACCCAACAAATAACAAGCACCAAGAGTACAGTTCTGCATTGCCTTGAAAAATAAAATCTCCTTTGAGCTGTGAAAAACAAGGCATTGGACAATTTGACTTTGAATCCTGTATCTGAAGGAAGTTTCTGGATGTGGAGCCAGTGAGTAATCTCTCTTAACTGCCACCACCTGAGCTTTCTGGCAGGTGGTCCTGACCGTTTGCAATCAGCTGTGCTCAGCATGGTCGGGTTTGGGGGAGGAACGTTCTGGCACCTGGCTGAGTAACAAAAAGACCTGGTCAGTTTTTGAAGGGTCTGGTGAGAGGTCCAGAATGCAGGCGTTGGAGGCGCAGGGAAGGAGGTACGTGGCTTGGTGGGTGCTGGCCTGGAGGTTGGAGGTTTATGAGGGCAGTTGTGGTTGTTATTGGGGGTCTCAGGGTTTTCCTTCAAGGCTTTTTCTTCATTTCTGAAGCACTACTGGCCATCCCTCTGGCTGTGCCCTGAAGTATAGTGGAAGGAGAGCAGTAGGTGCTGTGTAGCTTGACTTCATCACAGCATTTGACCCTGACTCCTGTGATGTCCTTGTGATGAAGCTTAGGAAGTGTGGGATTTATGGGCAGAAACTGGAATGCAGGAAGTTCCATACGAACACAAAGAAGAACATCTTTACTGTGAGAGTGACAGAACATGGGGGCAGGCTGCCCAGAGAGGTGGTGGAATCTCTTGGGAGATATTCAGGATCGCCTGGACCCCCCTCCTGTGTGACCTGCTGTAGAGAACCTGCTCTAGCAGGGGGTTGGACTTGATGTGTGGAGGTCCCTCTGACCCCTGCAGTTCTGTGATTCTGTGGAGATGGATGTGGGCAAATAACTGTGCTGGGCTGAATTCAGCTAGCTCTGCGGTTAGCAGCTCTCTGTCTGCTGCAGCAGGCCGAGCTGTGTAATAATGATGTAATTTCTGCAGAAATGACTTGCATGACCTTTGGCCATTTGTTCTGCAAGGTGGTTGAGAGCAGATATCTATTTTTAACTGTTCTTGGCAGCTGGTGGATTCACAAAGGTCTGGCTTCCTCCTGCTGAAGTTCAGATATTGAAGTGAGCAGTGGGGAGATGCTCCCTGGCAAGGGGAGTCAGCCTGAGCATGTAGGGTCCCATACTCCTGACTTAGGTGGCTGTTCTGGGGGCTTGGGGTGTGCTGTTTTCCCTGTGGCTTTCACCAGCCATTTCTAAGCACGTGTGAGGGCTGAGACTCCCCTGTGCTAAGGCACAGTGCTCAAATCCCAAGTGGAGGCTGTTTGTAGCTCACTGGAGGGTTATTTGTCCGTGCTGTGTTCTTACTGGCATGCTGTTAAACTCCTTGTGTAGCTTTTTCATGCTTTTGCTTAGCTTTCTCTAGTAAGTCAAACTGGAGATTTATGCAGGTGCTGTTTAAAGATGTCTGTCTGTCTGCGTCAGAAAACCTGTATGGGTGTTCCTGCAAAAGTGTTTTTGGTGTTGTGGGTTGCCTGGCTGCTGCCATTGTCACTGGTTTGTTCTTTATTGTCAAAGGCATTGTTCGACTCCCTGCTGCAAAGAGAGATGGAAATTGGAGCAAATATCAGGGTGTGTACAAAGTCTTTACCAATGGGTAGATTGAACTGGTCTGGACCATCTCTTCATACCATGCTTGTCTTCCAGAACAGAACGGGGTCACATGCGTAGGCCTCTGATCTCCTTTAGCAAAAGCAAGGGGAAATAAGTTTAGGAAAAAAGCTAACTCTGAAATTAACAGATGGGTTTAAAGAAATAATAGTAGTTGTGACTCATTGGCCAACCCTGCTGTGAGCACTTGTAAATCCAAGTTATGCAAGATCAGGAAACAAACAAACAGGAAAAAAAAAACAAAAAACAAAAAACCAGAGTTGATTTCTGAGCCAAGTTGTTATATGTGGAAACATAGAATCCCCATAAGGATCTTGCAGATACTCCTGATCTTTGCAGGGGAACCAAAAAGCACTGCTGCTTTCAGGAGCTTCAGCTCAATTCATGTTCAGATCCAGAGCTTGGTCCATTTCCATTTTCCAAAATTAGAAAAGAACAGTTGCTAATGAAAAAGATTCAGTGGCACAGAGCACAATGCTGTTGACCAGTAGTGGATTACAGGAGAAGCTAAAGGCAAGGAGGAAATTCTGTTTGTGTTTCAGCTTAGAGGAGCAGATGAAATGAGAAGAGTGATGATTTGGAGGAAGGGCAATTGCAGTTAACAGTTGTAACCTGAAATGACCATATACCATGTATTAATAACCCCAGCTAGCTCTGTTTGAAAAGTGCAAGGAGATCTGTAAAACTATCTTGATTCATGACATACTGAAGGACTGTCCTATCCACACAAAGCAAGACAAGCCATCTGTTAACATGGTTTTCTGTGAAGCTTTGTTCCTAGTGGGTTTTACTGAGAAGATGGAAGAGAAAAGGAGAGGGTGCAGTAAAAATGAAAAGACCTGACGTGATTCTAAGGTATAATGTGGGTTAACCCACAAAATAGAAGCATATTTCAGGAAAACAATTCAGCCAATAGTAAAAGAAAACAAAACATTTTCTATGTCCTAAACTACAGGATGAGCTGTATATAAACACATATAGGCAGACTGTGGCAAGAATTTAAGAGATTGCTTGACAGGTCACCTGGGTGCTCTTTAAAGTGGTAGCACTGCATTCTTCTAAACCAAACAGTTCCTGCTGACCATTAAACCACTGTGACAGAACCTTTCGTGGTGGCTGCTCTTCATGTGGGCAGCTCAGCACAGCTTCTTGAAGGAATCGGTGAGAACACAACTTGTTCCTGCATTGACTAGCCTCTAAGAAGAGTTTCTTCCATCTACCTTTGGGGTTAGAATTAAGTTCTTCCAGCTCTAGTCAGAAGGCAGCAGCATCCCTCTTTCAGTCTTTTCCTTTGCTACGTGGACTTCTCAGTAATGACACAAGCCATCACAGGTTTCTCATCTATTGCTCTGGGCTGTTTTCTTGTCACTTTTTTCTTGTAATCCCTGTTGTTCTACAGCAGCACAAACTGTATAGCGCTGCTGCTGCTCTCCTTTCAAGATCTGAAACTTTCTGGAAACTTAGGAAGGATTGGGGTTCCCTACCTTTCCAGGTTGGATATTAGGAACATGCTCTTCAGAGGATGGTGGGCATGGAACAGGCTGCCCAGGGCAGGGGTCACAGCCCCGAGCTGCTGGAATTCAAGCACTCTCAGACATAGGGTTTGGATTGTAGGTGGTAACAGATTCTATTTGAAATGCAACCCTCTCCCTGCTTCATGTCCTCCTCTCCTTCCTTGAGGGGGGCACAGGGGTTGGTAAATGGTTTTTTTTTCCTCTGTGATGTAGGAGAGGTTGCTAACTCCTCACAACCCCCAGAGCTGAGTGAGGGTGTTCTGTGCAATCCCAGCCTCCTGGGAGGCTTCACCTGTAGCTTGGCAGCTCTGCACATTGTGGGGCCTGGTCAGGACTGATCTGGTGTTCAGCTTCCAGCTGTGCTGTAGAACTGCTTACTAGAAGCAGCTTGGCCTCTCTATGGTTTCAACCCCATTTCTAATAATTTTCTGTGCTGAAAGAGAAGTAAATGCTTAATAATGTATTAACTTCTGCCCTATTAATATGTATCACATTAGCTTTTACTGAATCTATCTAAACAATGCTATTAGGCTATAGATTTAAGTGAGTGTTTTTTGTTTTTACATTGAGTTTTTTTCCTCGTGTTATGTTCCACTTGCTTTCTCTAACAGAAAATTAACACTTTTTGTGGTCTTCTCAGTAGTTGGCCATGAATAAAAAAGAAAAAAAGGTCATCCTTCAGAGAAACTATGCTAGGAATACTCTGTGATCTGCCTGCTGCCCTGTATGTGTCATCTGCTATGTGTAATTGTGGAAATTCTTCTTCACAAGTGACAGTAAATACTGGTGTCCATTTTCTTCCAAAGAAATGATTTTGGCACTTATTCCAGAAACTGAAATGACTCTGGTAAATTTGGAAAGAATTACTTTAAATTATTGATGTGTTTCTACTACTGTTGTTGTCAGGATCCCATTCAAGGACAGGGCATGGTTATTACTTTTTTAGAAATTCAAAAACATGGAATTGCTATGCAGCACACTTGATGACAACAAATAAGATGGCTTGGGAAACTAAACAGTCTTAGCAAACCCGGTTCACCTGCAGCCTCTCGTTAATCCTTCTCCCAAAGATTTCTGGTTCACTGCCTCCAGTGTGTGGTTGCACCACACTGTTGCTCCTGTAGTATGGATTGGAGGGGGCCAGACTGCTTCCTCTGCTCCACTTTAGCCTGGCTGTGGCAGCTGTGTCACTTGCTGGCTCTGGGACACCCAGTGAGAACATCTCATGGGCAGGGATGCATCACTTTGTCTCTGGTGAAGATACCTCCCACAGGTGGGATAGGCATGTAGAATGCTTGGAAAGAAAGTGCTAGCCTTTGTGGTGTTACTACTAAGAGAGAAAAGGAATGGGAGACAGGGTTAGCAGAGCATCTTTGTGGCAGCAAAACACCCAGTCTCCAGTAGCCTCACCAGATCTCTCTTGGTCTTGCTAGGTGGGAAGGGACCACTGAAGCTTGTCTTGCCTATCTCCTGTTCAAAGCAGGGCCACTGTCAGCCATCATTGGAGTTGTATCCTGGGACATGAAGGCTCTGTGTGGCTTTGTCTCCCTCTGACCACTAATCCAGGTACATGCAAGCTGGTGGGGGATTCTGACTGTAGAAGGACACATTAGAATGGACTTGCATTTATTTATTTCACAAATGCTGCTGAGTTGGATACTTTGAACAGGTGCTTTTTTATGAGCAGGTATCTTAAAGTGACAAATGCTGTTCTCAGTGGTGTTAATCTGGGCTTTGTGCTATGCCTTTATATTTTCCCTTTCATGTGCTGTAGTAAAAAAGATAGGACTGTTATGTCTTGGAGAAATGAAATACAAACCAGAAGTTGAACCATTTTCCTCCACACCAAATCTAAGAACCATAAGCTTTTCCTGCCTGCTTACATGTGCTTGGTTGGTTTTAGTGTATCTGCCAAAACTATGCAGAGTTAGTGACACCTGGTGTGTTGCTATGATCCTTCAATGGAAAGATGACTGTCAGTCTTTGACCAAATCTAAATAACCTTCATGCAGAATACCTTCTGCATGGCACCTCTCTGTTCTAAGGATTATAGTGAGAGGACTGAAGATTCCTATTAGGGATATGTTTGGTGGATAAGAGAGAACTCTACGGCAAGGAGGTGCCTGTGCCAGCCATATACTACCCACCTCTGCTGAGTACAAGGCATAGAAAGAAATGGTTTTTCTGAGACAATGTGAGCTTCAGCTTATCCCTGGTGCATCTACAGGGATGCACGGGAGCTCTGCACTCAAGGAGAAGATGGAAAACCAAGTTTCTGAGGAGAGAACCAAAAGCAAAGGGAGTGAGACTTGGTCTCTGGTGTGCGGAGTTGGGTGGGGGCCTGGAAACACTGGGTCTCACTGCTGCACTGCATGGCTTGATCCTGTGCTGAGCTACTGGGTGCTCCACAGCAGGGCAGATTCTCAAGAGAAGTACGTGCCAACTAAAACAGCCTCAACTCTGCGTTGCTTGCTCTGCCCTCTAGATTTCAGCTATCTTGTAAATGTTAAGGGGCATGTTGCAGGAGATGCTCAGCAGATGCAAAAGGTTACCAGTGTCCAGGCTTTCAATAAAACAAAGGCCAGCTATTTTTAACTTAATTTCCAGTAGGAAGCCTAAAGCCATAAGCTGGCCTGATTGCAGGAGGCCTAGACTTAGCTGATAATCAGAGCTGTATGCATAATGTGAGTCTGTGACTGTGTACGTGTTCAGAAGCTGCATCTGAAATCTATTCTGACCTCTGCTAATGCAGTGGTGGTTGTGGTCATAGACAGGGCCTGACCCTCTGAAGTCCTGCAATAACAAGCAGTTCTGCCTCACAATTACTAGAAGAGATTCTGTTAATTCCCACCTTCGGTTTGTGAACTCAAAGTTTGCACTGATAACCAGGCAGTCAGGAAGGTGCCAAAAGATGCATAGCAAAAAGATCTTGTTTTCTGTTTGGGTGATCCAGGATTCCTTAGATGTGTCCTGTACAGAACACCAAGCTTCAGTGACAAGGCTATTAAAATATGTTCTGTTTTTTAAGACAGATCTTCAGAGGTCTTGTTAATATACCTGCTGTCTGGGCTGTATTGACAGGAGGAAGTCTGCATTTGCTTTGTATGGCTTTCTTCACAATGATATTAGAGCCAAGGAAAGCCTTATTCTGGACCCAGATAATCTCCCAACACTTCTCAATTCTGCTATAGAAAGCTCTCACACTTGTATAGAAGAAAAACTCCAGTGACTTGGGGCACTTTCAGAATCCTGCAGAGCTGAACATAGTCTTTGATTGGTAAATAGCACCAGAGTTGTGCCATGAAGGTTTGCTGTGCTGTCATCCTGGTGTGACAAAGCTGCGACAAGGAGATTGGGGTTGGAAGGAGAGCTTGGGCCAGCCTCACTTCTTCTGAAATAGGATTTGCAGAAGGGCTTTTCTCAAATTTGTGGAGGGCGTGTGGAATCTGTTCTGCTTTCCCAACAGTCTGCCAGTGTAGGCATAATGCTCACTGAGATGCTTTTCCATAGCAGTGATAGTCATGAGCTCTCAGTTGTGTTCCTGTGCAGTTAAGAAACTGGATCGCCTCTGATTACAGCACTCTAGGGGATGTGTGGAATGGGAAGATGTTTGAGTAGAGGAGCTACGTCTTGTTGACAGTCATTGAGGGCTCAGTACAGAGGGATGCACATAATTTCATCTGGACTAAGTTTGCAAATGAAGCTGATCTGTGCCATTGGGTGGCAGCCAAGTATGCCGTGATATCACTGCCTGCAGTAGTGATGTCAGTGATGCTGAAGACATTTGTACCCATGTTAATAAATTCAGTGCAGTCTGGGCCTGTTCTTGGTTACCTTTTGACGAGCTCTGGTGGGAAGCATGTCTGACAGCCCTGTCAGCAGCTTGCAGGGTGCTGTAGATGCTGTGGGCAGTGTGAATGGTACCAGTTATGCAAATTGATGGCCCTGCAGTTAGTGTCACTGTTTGATCCTGTGGTTCCCCTTTCTTGGCTCCTAATGAGACCCCTATCTGCCTTCAGGCTAGCACAAGGGATGCAGCTCAACTCCTGAGTTAAGCACTGTGATTTTGGTCAAAACTCTGCTGTTGCTATGGTAGCTATTTTCAATGACCAGGTTTATCCCCTGAGCACATGTAGAGAGCATGCATGGTTACTACTGCTTCTAGAGGTCATGGCGTTGCCAGCCTGCTCACTTTGTTCAAGCTGCACTAAATGGATTTCTGTAGAACTGTGGGAGCCTTGGAGCAACAACAAACACTGGTAACGCAAATACACATTGTCATCTTATTTGTTGGACTCTTGTCCTCCCAGCTATCCCATGTGCTGCAGAGATCAGAGTTTTCATGCTTGCCCAGAAATTCCAGTTTAAAAATGTTGATACTTTGGGAATCTTGGTGCAGAAACAGCTATTTGGGGATCCCAAAGCTCACTGAATCACTGAGTTATTGTCCCCGTTTTTCTTTCTAGGCTGAGAGTTTTAAGCTTTGGTAGGTGGTACAGGACATTTCTCCTAGAGCTGCTTGGTCGTCTTCTTTCAGAGAGAGGCTTAAATCCACAGCAGTGTACTTAAAAGGCTCTCACTTAAATTGCTGAGAGCAAGAACTCGATACTTTCCAAGGATGAGATATTTTTTTCCCTTCCCTTAAATCATCACCTTCTAAGAAAGCACTTGTTTTATGTGTGCACGAACAGGCCCTGATGCAACTGGAGCTGCACTTGAGGTTGCCTCATAGAGAAGACCAAACTTTTCCCATATTCAATGTAGAAGTTCTTCCTTTTTTCTTTAATATTTCTGAGCTCAACTGTTAAAGTGATCAACCACATCTTCTCATTGAGCTGTGTCTCAGTGCAGATCAGCCTCACCCCAATAGCAGTGGAGATGCTTTTCTCATCAAGAAGTGACAGACCAAAGACTTTCCACCAGATCTGCTAGGACTGAAAGCTGTATGTCTATACCCTTGAGTCACAAACTCTGCTGTTTTTTCCCCTGTCCATCTTAATGCACTATGTTGGTGTTTGTACCTACCAGCCTTCCTGGTTCTTTAGCAGAATGGTCTAACAAACCAAAACCAAGTTGCATTTCCATGGTGTCCTGCAAAGCATCCTCACTGTGTGCTTTCCAGGGTTAGCCACTGCTGTTAGTATTTAAAAGCTGTGTGAAACATAAGGAGATGCGTGCCTATCTCAGTTAGTTTCAAAGCTGTTGCTGATTGCATGCTCCAAATCTCAGAAGGGAGCTGATGCCACAGGTGAGGAGCAATGGTTTATTAAGGAAAAAAAAAAAAAAAACAACCCTGGCTGCTTCCCAGAGAGCTGAAGTACTAATTAGGGCTGTCAGTGGTCAGCTAATTCAGGCCTCAATGAGCCTCAAGAGACTGTGAGATAAAAGCTCAGATGGGTACCACTGCGTGGCCTTGAAGCAGTGTTGTTTTATTAAGAACCTTGACAATAAAAGTAGCATTGTCCATGTAGCTGGGAGGAAACTATGGAAAAAGAGCTTATGAAACTGGATGGTGAAGGCAGATCCAGCCTTTTCTAGGGGCAGGTTTCACCCCTAAAAAGCCAAATTCACCACTAAGATTGGCAGTATCTGTAGTGAAAGCCCAGAGAATGGGGAAGTTGGGCTGTTGGTCCATGGGTTGCAAGGAGGAATTGAACCTGCACAAAGGCAAGACCAAAACTCATTGTTTTATTTTGAGATGCTAGGATGGCTTTTGAATTTCTTCTTTTGGTGGTTTCTTGGTTTTACTTTCAGAAGAAGCCATGCTGCCTTTCCTCTGCTTTTTTTTTTTTTTTTTTTTTGAGAAGCATCTTTTGTACAGGTGGAACAGGGGTCTTTGTATGCACACAAGTGGCTTGGTGGTCTGCCCTCACCCCCTTACCACCTCTGTGGAAGCACAGCTAGCATCTAGCACAGTGTACTTCCATACCTGTAGGATACAAATCATGTGTGATGCAGAGAATAAAAGCAAAAATCCTCCTAAGTGTCCTTGCAACCTGTTCCCAGGAAATCCCATGTACCACCCTTGGTTGTTTCCATCTACTGCACTGTGGATGCTTTGTGTTCATGTCTGGTTCTTTCCAGCACAACCTTCCTATCTTGGATTTTGGCTCTTTTGAAGCACAACTAAATCATTGTGAATGTAAACAATGAGAGATTTCCTTTCCAAGGGGACCCAGGAGAATGTGGGGCTGCTGGCGCACTCCTGCCTTTGAGCTCTGCCAAAGCAGCTACTGCCACATCGTGTCTGCAAAGGCCTTTCCATCCTGGTGTTCCTCTGGGCAGTGATGGGCTGATGAGCACAATGTTAAGCTAGATCTGAAAGGGAGTAATGGAGGGATTTCCTGTATGTGCATTGGGCCCTCCCTGCCAAAGGAGCATGAGGTCTCACCCAAGCTCCTTCTCCTTAATCCTGGTTTTATATATTTATACTCCCACGTATGTATGTGGCAATCATTTTGGAGTTGTTAAAATTCTTTGTATAAATAGCAACAGCTGCAACCCCAGCCTTGCTGGGAGCCCCTTTCCTGCTGCCTGGCTGCTGCTGGCCGATGTGGTGCTGGATCCACTGTGTCTAATCCAGCAAAGGACTGTCCACAATTTTGTTTTTATTTTCTGTAATATTTAGCAAGTAGGCCAGTGCTAAACCTCTGAGTACCAAGCTCTTGTAAGACACTGTGAGCAGTCAGGTGTGAGCTTGCCTGGAAAGGTCAGTCTGGTGAGTGGCAAGAAAGGTCAATTCTATTTCTCCGCTAAAATAAAGGAACATGGCTTGCTCCTTCCCCTTGTTTACCCAGCTCAGGGGCGGCTCCGTGCTTTGTAAGGCAGGCTCCCACCCTTCCTCTCAGTGCTGAGCTGCACTTCCTTAGAAAGTACGACCTGTCCCCTTCATTTGCACCATGATCAAAATAGCTGGGGGAGCTCCCCCCCAGTCAGGGACTGTCACACAAGGAGCCCCTCGGGCAGAGGCACCTCCAGCCCACATCTCCCCTCAGCTGCTGGCTGCGTGGTTGCTTTGGCACTCTGCTTTTGGCAAAACTGCAAGTGGCAGTGGCTGTAGTGCAGACAGGGAAGCTTCCTGCTGGTTCCCAGTGATCTTTTGTATCACAAAATAAGGAGATATTGAAAATTGTGACCTTTTCATTCTTTATTTTTGACATGAAATACTGGAGTTTTTTTTGGTAATATTCTTGGTATGTGAACTTTAGAAATTCCACTTTGCACCTGAGATCCTAAGAATGACATAGGATTGTACGTGGCTAGTAGTAGTTGAGAACCTGCAGGTCAAATCCTAGCTCTTTTCCCTTTCATTTCCTGGGCTCTTTCTTTACGAAGTATTTTCAGACCAGGCATGTGCTTGCTGCAATAATGTAAGGCATTTGCTGCCTTTTTTTTTTTTCCTTGTTATTTCGGCTGAAATCTGGTATGTCATGCAATAACAGTTCTTCTGAATCAATTTTCTAGGAAGTAGCAATTTGAAGTAGCTTTCTCCCCAGCTTCCAAGCATCTTAAAAGAACCATAACAGAAATTAGAATTATCTTTATCAGAGATGAAGAAATGAAATGGCACTGCTCAGTTCCATTCTCAACGCCCTCTTCCCCATCACAGCTCTTTCTCTTTCCCACAGCAGCTCCTGGCTCTGAGCATAGAGCTGAGATGATAAGGGAGTAAGGGGAAGCCTGGATGGAGAAGGGAGTTGCTGTGCCTCCATGCCTGGGTGTACCCCAACTCTGGGTCCCCAACTCTGTGATGGGTGAAAGTATCCTGTTACTGCTGTGAGTGTTGTGTGCTTGTTGTGGAGGTCAGCAACAGTGCTGCCCTCCAGCATCAAAGTGTTATGTAATGATTTTATGTCTGAAATATCAAGAGTCAAAAAAAACAAAAACTCTTGAACCCCAAATGTCTAAGAATCATGAAGCAGCATCCTTCTGTCACCGTCTGCTTTCCTGGCAGGGCTGGTCACCTCCAGCAGTGAAATGCATGGGGGAAGCTGTAGAGTCAAGTGGGAAGTGAAGGGAATTATGATTCACTGAATATTTGGCAGCCTTGTCATTAGAAAACTGAGTAGGCGAACAAGCTGGATTTGGAGCAGGAATCCCTCGTTCCTCGCTGTGCTTTGCTCGCTCCTTTCTCACCTCTGACTTAGTGTAGAATTCAACAGTTTAATGCTGCTACATCAGGATGGTGCTGAGCAGCTGTCCTGCTTCTTCTCCTAAGCCATTGCTTCCTTCCCTTGCTGTTCCTCAGTTCCTCTTTTTCCCAGAAAGGCTTTGGTATATTGGTTCCCATCTGGAATCCCCTCTCCCTGGCTTTTTCCAAGTGTCTCCCACACCAGGTGAACGTGCCCTTTGTCCTCCTCACCTCTGCTTAATGGTCTCTTCTTGGGATAACAGCATAAAAGCCATCAGCAAACCTTACATTGATAACAACACAAATCTCCTTATTCTCCAGCTCAACTATTTGTCATTAGCAAGAAGAGCTGTGAAATGGGAAGCCTGTGAATCAGACATTAATTGATTTCACAAACTTGTGTGCAGCCACTTAGGGCTGTCTCTCTTTGCTCACTATGAAATGCAAGTACAAAACATAAATATGGAAGATAAGGCTGCACAAATAAATGAAAATATTGATATAGCATAAGTTGCCTGAAAGCAGGAATTAAATATTTTCCTGTTCTACTGAAGTTGGTATGTATCAGAAATACAATCTTTGTGCGCTTCCACAGCTCTGTGAAGAAGAAAAAGGCAATCTTTCTTCCTATTAATGACAAACACCTAAGGAGCAATCAGAACAGAATAACAGAGCAGACAAACTTGGAGAATTTATTGTTGTTGTCAAAATAACCTATCTGTTGTTGTAGATGAATGCCAGGGAGAGAACTGGGGCTTAGAAATCAAATGGAGTTGTTGTCATACAAACCGTCTCCTTTCAAAAATCCTTCCAACAGTATTTATTTTCTGTATTGATTTCAAGGAGCTCTGGCTACAATACGGGTGCACTTCTGGCATGAATGTGTCTCTTGAGAAAGGTGTTTGGTTTTGTTTTTTTTTTAACACAGGGTGTATAGTTGGGAAGCAGTGAAGCAAACAGGCATGGTTAACCCACTGTAATGGTTTGGCACTGTTTTCTTGGCATTGTTGCCTGGACATTGTAAACCAAAGATGCTGTCACTCTAGGGAGAGAAGAACCCTTCTTTTCCCCCCCTCCCCCCCCCTTTCTAAAATTGAAAACCAAACATGAGAAAGTAGAATGATGCTTGGGGGTGGGGGGGACATTATTCAATATGAAAGAAACCACTTTTTCCTCTCCTGTTATTTTAAGTGGAGGCTTAAATTAAGACTTGAATTAAAAAAAAATAAAAAATAAAAAAATTTACCATGTGGGAAGTGATATCCCTTCTGATGGAAATAAGGCTGGATGAGTAGGCACAGCATTGACAGCCAATGAATGCTTCCACTATCTAAATGAAATCTATAGAGGAGAGTTGGCTTAGAGTTTTGTTATCAGAAATATTAATTTGTGTCCTAAATTTACCTTAAATATTTACACAAACATACAAACATGAGAACTTCTTTACTGTGAGGGTGATGGAGTGCTGGAACAGGCTGCCCAGGGAGGTGGTGGAGTCTCCTTCTGTGGAGATACTCGTGACCCTTGCTGTGTGGTAGGCTGTAGGGAACCTGCTCCATCAGTGGGCTTGGCCTGTGATTTTCAGTTGTCCCTTCTGACTCTGAATGGTGCTGGAGAACAGCCTGCATTGAGGTAGGCAGGTAGGGCTGTGCACTACTGGCTGGTCATTACTATTGCTTGCAAAGCCTCCAAATATTTGGTGTTTAGGAAGAGTTCAGACATTTGAAAATGTATTACCTTTGGCAAGACAAGGGTCTGGAGGAGAGACTACTAAAAACTTGCTTTTCATTAACGCGAGCTAATTAAATCACTTAGCTAATACTTGCTGTACGGAGGGATGCAGCCTCATACTATTTTGGGGTTTTACTTGTTCTTCTGCCAAGTTCTAGTCTTCAGAACAGCTTTATTTTTGAGTGGGAGCTGAAGAATTTTGGACAGTGTTAAGCATCATCCATTGGATCCTTGAATTTGTGGCTAGATTGTACAACCTTACCCAGCCAATGTGACTAACTCTAGACATGCCTTGCAGGCTGGTGCAAGATGGCTTTGCTGCAGCACAGGCTGGAGGAACAGCCCCATGCATTGGGACTCATGGTGTAAGAATTTAGTACAGTCGTAAAAAAGGCTTGTATGATGCAGCCACTTCTTTTAATTGGGTTGTTAATGTGAACTGTGCTGTACTCTAGGGTTTCCTAAGAATGTTATTTATAGTGTTCTCAGTTTCTGAAAACCCAGTGTTTCTCAGCAGCAGAGTTTCATCCCTTCTGTGTTTCCAGCATACAGTCTGGGAAGATGGGCTCTCTTCTGCTGTCGGTTCATTACTTTGCCATTATCTTCCTCATATCCGTATTGGATGTAGACTTTGTTTCCCTTTAATAAACTTATTTTTAGCTCAATAAAGCACATTTGAGATACCAGCCTTCCCAGGCAGCTGTGCTGCTGCCTAAGCAACCATATTCTTTCTGGAGCACTTCATGCATGTACTTTTCAACAAGTAGTAAAGCTGTCCAAGAATACATGTGGTGCCTGGACTAGAGTTTTGTTTTCCAAAAAAAGGCTGAAATGCTGAAAGCCAATAGGAAAGTCCCAACTGACTCCAGTGAAACAAGGATGGCAGCAGCAGGTACACAATCCTGATAAAAGTGCTGAGATGTGGGCACATGGCACGCAGAGCACAGCCCTGCCCCAGCTATTCACCTGCACAAGCCTGTGTGATTATTCCCTGCTCATTCCTCACTCTTTCAGGCTCAGTGACAAGGTGATGTTGTATCTGTTCCTTTATATCTCAGCATGGCTGACACAGGCTGGTGGAGGCTTGCACTTGGGAGGGGTTTGCTAAGAAAAGAGTGAAATCTGCAACAAGACCAGAGAGGAGACTTAGTACTGAGGCAGTTTGTGCAGGAGAGTCAAACAACTGAAAACAGGTTATAATGTGTATAAAACTGCAGAGATCATGCCTTGCTGTATGCTTGACTAATTCAGGGGAGAATCGGGATGTGTGGGATTAGGCCTTTCCTTTATTGCTGCTGCCAGGTTTAGTTCAGTTCAACTTCAGCAGAGCTCTGCCTGGGGAGAATACACCTCCAGGACCTTTCCCAAGGGCAGTGCAGTGTGTGCAGGTACCAGTGAGGCACATGGTGTTGTTATACACAGTGCTTTCCTCCAGCATGGCTCCCCAGGGCTTGCTGTGCACTACTGCTAGCAGTTAACTTTCCCCAATGGGGATTTTTCCCCATTTATTGCATAAGAGAAATGTGGGGGAAAAAGGATGCTGAACCTGTTGCTGCAGCCTGGGGAATGAAGGGAGATGGGCTGGGGCCTGGGGCTTGTTCCTGGCTGGCCCTCAGCAGCTCATGCAAGGTTTGTTTGCTCAGGCTCTTTCGTTCCATTAAACGGTTGCCCTGAGGGACATCCCACTTGCTATCTCTTTTTTGTAATAATTTTCTCTTTGTTATTTTGTTGGTTTTCTTATCCCCACTGCTGTCATCTCTATTATCCAAGCTCCTAAATGATTGCCCAGTGCTGGTCTCACACAGCATCAGAGCTCAGCTTTTATTCTTATGCTCAGGAGCTTACACGTGTCTTTTGCAAAATGCCACGTGTGTCAGTGCCTCCGTACCGATGGGACTGCTGCACTCATTGCTCCTGGAAATGGTGCCTCGTGCCATGATTGGCAATAGAAGGTCTCACCTCTAATTTACAGCACTCATAGCACATCTGTGCCTGCCTGGAACCTCTTGATGGAAATGGCTACAGTCAGAGATGGGCAGAAAATGTGCAGGAGGACAAGCACAGAGGAGTGCTAGCAGCCTCTACACCACAGCAAGAGAGAATTTTAAGGAGAGAGCTTTGCACATGTGTATGACAGTTTGCCTCGGGTTTGGAAAGGAGGTGCACAACTTAAGAACTGAATGCAGAGGGGCACTGTGGTCCAGCTGAAAATGAAGGGTGGGAAGGAAGAGGAAAGTCCAGGAGGGTGCACCCCTGAAGTGATACAGGCAGATTAGTAACAACATACATGAGATACTCGACAACTTTTGTTTCAGTCTTCACAAGTAACTGCTCTACATGCAGCTCTCCAGGAGACCTGAGTGTGGCCTGTCAGTACTTGAAGGGGGGCTGTAAGAAAGGAGGGGACTGACTCTTATAGCAGGATCTGCTGTGATGGGACAAGGGGAAATGGTTTCAAATTAAAAGAGGGGAGATTTATATTGGATGTAAGGAAGAAGTTTTTTTTACAATCGAGGCGGTGAGGAACTGGCACAGGTTGCCCAGAGAAGTGTGGTGCTCCATCCCTGTTGACACTCACGGTCAGGCTGGATGGGCTCTGAGCACTTGATGGAGCTGTAGGTGTCCCTGTTCAGTGCAGAGGGGTTGGACTGATGGCCTTTAGGGCTCCCTTCCAACTCACGTGATTCTGTGAGTAGTACTGGATGAGACATGAGAGCTAGCAGGGATGGGACTGGCGAGAGTGAAAGCTCAGAGCCCTTCTTGCCCTGCTTTCTCCATCATGAGGATGTGACACAGGGAGGCTGTGGAGCTGTACTCCTGTGCTGCCTGCTGTGTGGGAACCAGAAAATGAGAGCACAAAGGAAGAGCTGACACAATGCAAAGATAAATTGTTAAAACCAGCAGAAATTAAGTGAGGGCTGCTGTGCTCTTGCTTTGGCCATTGCTCGTTATACGTATTGGGGGTGTCCTATCTATCATCTGAGGTCCCTCAGACTCATTCTGAATTTAACAGAACTCTATTTATACCATTTACTGCATTCTCAATTGCATCTGAATCAATCCATAGGATCCAAACCATCCACATCTGCATAATCCATGTTTCAGGTCCAATCTTGACAGCTTGGATATCAGTGATAGGATGACAGGAAATGGCCTCAAGTTGTGCTGGGGAGATTCAAGCTGGATATTAGGAAAAGTGTCTCTGTAGGAATGGTGAGGCAGTGGCACAGGGGGGTGGTAGAGTCATCGTTCCTGGAGGAGTTCAGGAACTGTGGAGATGTGGCACTTAAGGACATGGTTAGTAGGCAGTGTTAGTGGTAGGGTGGATGATTGGACTTGATGATCTTAGAGATCCTTTCCAACCTTAATGATTTTATGATGTAGGGAGGGGTCTGAGGGATGGGATGTGGGCCATATAGGGAAATAAGAGATGGAGTAATAAGACCAATGCCCCTCCTGTGCTGGGAGGCATCAGGACACCCTGCATGCCATAGTCTGCAGATGTTTCTCATTATTGAAATGAATGGTGTGCAGGTGGGGATCTGCACAGTGCCCAGGCACAACACATTCCTGGTGGTGGGCTTCTAGGCACTGCTACTTGAATAACAAGAATTAATGTCACTGGAGGGAATGCTGCTGTCCAAATGACTCACTTGTGGCTTTGTTTTAACCATTACAACATTGTAGAACTAATGGGCAGTCACTCATTTTACAGTAGTGTCCTTATCACAAGTGAATGCACACGCTGAGCTTTAGTTTTTGTAATGTTGGTGGGCTGGCGGGTAATGAGAAAGACAAAAATTCTTCTGCAAATTGCAACATAGAAAAAAAACAAAATGAGTGGGAATTGGAGGAGCTTGTGAATCACCTGGCTGATCAAGGGTTCGCAGCTCTCGGTGCTGGTCAGAGCCAGTGAAGTATGAGTCAGGCTTCAGTCATCTCCTCTTGTGAAAAAGCTATACTAACAGTGTGTGGTTTGGAAATGAGAAGGCAGTGAATTAAACACAAAAAGAGGAAAGGAAAGGAAAGGAAGGGGAGGAAGAAAGGGAAAAAATTGACATGCAAATCTGAAGCTGCTTGGATGGGTGGGAGCAAGAGGGGCTGACTGGCCAGTGTTGGTGCTATGCCCACTGCCCAGGGCAGCCTGTTCCATGCCCTCCACCCTCTGGTGGAAAATCTTTTCCTAATGCCCCCGACTCTGCTCCATGCTGTTCCCTTGGGCGCTGTTGTTGAGGTGTGTGGCAGTGCTAGGTGCCTTGGGTGCTGGTGGGGCCAGCTTTGTGCCAGGCTCTCTGGGCCCACTGGGCTGGAAATGCCGATGGCTCTTTCAGAGAGGGACGGTGATGTCACAAACATTCAGCAGGGCTATTCAGTGTGGTCCTAAGGAGCATCCAGCAAGGTGGTAGACAGCAAGAGTAAAATAGGCATAAGGAAAGAGTTCTGCCTGTGCAATCTGGTCTGGGCATCTGCAATTGCTACGGCAGGCACTGCTCTCTACACAGGATTCCCTTTAATTAGTATCAGTTTTGTTTGTTTTGTAAGCCCTCTACCTTTCCTTTAAAATTGGGCTGAAACTGCTCCCACTGACATGTGCAAGTGTGTCCTCTGATACCCATCGTAGTCTTCTGGTCATTCATTCACTGGTGTCAGTGCTGAACTCTGTTTCCAAGAGCTGAATAAAAATGCTAAAAGAACAGCTTTGAGTTGATAGGAGCTGTAAGTCACAGAGAACAATTTAAAAATATATATATTTTTTACTTAGTTAAGCATGTCATTAATGCCACATTCATTTGCTGAAGTCTTTTTACAGTCTGCTCAGCCTGCAATCTGCCTGCTCTGCTTTCAGTGTTCTGCTGGGCCAAACCGGGGCAGCACCTGAGATCAGCTCTGCTGGCTGCTTTTCGTGCTTAGTTTCACTTGGAGGGTCTCTGCCATGATGTTTGGGTAGAAACAGTGCAGAGACGTGGTTATTTATTTAAACCATCTGTTTCCATTGGCATGAAGATAGCCCATTGCAGTATTTCTCTTGGTCTTCAGACTCTTTGCACACCTGGCAGTGACTGCACTAGTTAGCAGATCCAAGTAACAGATCCTGCTGTTACCAACAGCTCATGCTTGTTTTGTGCAGGTATAAATAATGACTGTTGTCGAAGGCAATGCCCTTTCTCTGTTCTCCACTCTGAATTTTTCTGCTCCCAGCCTGGGAATAGCAGAGGAATTATTACCCAGTGGAGTGGACTTCAAACTGGCATTTCTACAGCAGTTTGTATCGGCCTCTGTCTTCCAGCAAAAGCTTTTTGTATTCGGTGCAAGATAAATAAATATGGGTTCTAACTGTCTATGTGCCTGTGTGTTACTGACTGCTCCAAAAAAGCCAACAATTACAGAGCCAGGGCAAAAACCAGCACTGAGCAGCTGCCATGTTGTTCCCTGCTGGGGCTGCCTGGCTTTTCAGGACATATTATTCCATAACTAAAACATCTCCATTAGTCCTGCTTCCCATCTGGCTGAAATTGGGTTTGCTTGGGGATCACTTGAATGGTGACCATGGGCTTTGGTGAGTGCTGCCTCTTGAATATGTGTTCTGCTTTCTTTTCCACCCTACAGGAGATGACACGAACGCAGTCCCTGCTACCAAAGCTCACGCAGTCCGGTTCCCCACGTAGTGGTAAATCAGAGGTGTGGTGTGCTTGAGGTGCAAGAAGTGGATGGAAAAAAGGCAACGAGCTCTAACAACACTGTGATGTGTTTCCCTTGCCAGCCAGGTAAGTGTTGCTGCCACTCACTCAGCCGTTTGCACACAACAAACAGCTCGCTTCTCCTGTCATGAGTGGAGCCCCTGGTTAGCACTAAATTATGTGTTGAGGCTGAAACCATTCATCTGCAATCAGGCAACAAAATCAAACTTGTTTAATGGTACATCCAGACAGTAAGAATAAAGCCAGTGTTAGTGCGCTAGCAACATGGATAACAACAGCATGACACATCCTTGAGCGATTTGGCTGCGCACTCGCCTCCCCAGCCGGCTGGCAGCACGCACCGCCAGCACTGCCTGCAGCCACATGCTGTTATTCAGCCCCTTCTCTGCAGATATAAAAAACCCTTGGTTTCCTCCATCCATTTCCTCTGGCCCTCCCCCACGGCGATCCTGCCCACGCCTGATGTGCAGGCTGTGAGCACCACAGCCTGGATGCAGGCTGGGGTGGGTGCTGCAGGTGGGATACATACCTGGTGTGCTACAGTCCCTTCAGTGCCATCTTTACCACCACTGATGAACAGCGAAGCCTCCAAGCAGCAGTTCAGCGAGACTGGGTGGCTTTGCAGGGAGCCTGTGCCTGTGCCCTTGCGGTCCTTAGAGAACAGGCACAAACTATCCTGGGAACCCAGCTGGAAGGGACTGCATCTTGGCTCTCACCACCAGCTAGGAGTAATGATTGTATTTGCTCCTATTTTCTTTTCCTGGTCCCAACATTCTGGACTTCTTTTGTATAGCATGAAACCACCTCAGCAGCAGGGCTGGCCAGGGGCTCCTCTCTTGCCGCCCTGTATCTGTGGGGGAGTGAAACTTTGAGGAAATCAGTGCATTGGTCACATCTTCCCTCAAAAAAACAGCCCTGTTAAGGTAGGGGCTGCTCCCCTCCATTGAATAGGAGAGTGACAACCCCCCAACCCACCACCTGGTCAGCACCCACCCACCAGAGCTTCTGCCCTTGGAGTAGCGCCCTCAGTGATTGCCAGAGGTTTTTGTGTCTCTCAGGCATCCCCAGGGAGCTCAGGGGCTCTCTGCTGCTGACCATGGGCACTGCCACAACAGCCCTTGGCTCTAGCCAAACTGAAACATAAACTGCAAAATACAAATGATGTGTGTTAGGTGGGGAAAGGCAGCAAGTTGCAGCAATGTTTGCAATTGCACTGTTAAGGCAATTAGCCTGTCTGGTCCTTGGCAGTAAGGCTGTGTAAAAGTACATGCCTTCATCTTAACTGAGAACTGGATGGGGACTAAGGTGTGCCATGAGGCTGCTCATCTTTTTGACACAGCAAAAGCACTGGTCTGGGTGCTGGGGATTAATATTGAGCACTCTCTTGCATTTGTCCAGCTTGCAAACAGAAAACAAGAGTTAGCATGATAGCACAAATACTTGGAAAGCAATTCTACTTTAAGATGTGTTAAAATATCCTTAACTCAAAAAACCCGAAATTGTACAGGAGTGACTGATGGTGGGAAAGCTACCAAATGCCCAGGCCTGCCAGCATTGAGCTGATAGTAAATGAGCAGGGCACTGCAGCTCAGCAAGGGTCTGCTCAGCCCGTTCATCCCAAAAGGACAGCTTTCTCCTGGGATAAAGAAATAGCCAGTGACAAAGGATTTCCTGAGATGACAGCAGTGCCTTGCGCTTTGGTAAATTTGTTGAAATCTGAAGCTCTCTGCAGAATTCTGCAGTGTTTTGCAGCAAATGTGTTACCACATCAACCCAGCCTCTATAAAACCTGTGTTTAAAAACTGATGCCTTTTGGGTGGAAGAGGTAGTCTTAAGTGGCTGAGCTAGGCAATTTCTATACATTTCCAGTCTGGACCAATCCAGCTGCTGAGCTCTTGGAAACACTGCCTTCTGTTAACATCTGTGAGACATCTGTGGTAGGTCACCATCACTGTTCCAGTTTGTATCAGGTGAGAAAACAGTCATGAATGAGGGTTTTTTTTTTTTTTTTTGTTGCTGTTTAACTCAGTTAGCTATAAGTTGAAGGGAAGGCTGCACTGGTTTGGAAGCTTCTATGGATGATATGTGTGTGAGGAGCGCAGGCCCTGTTGGCGTAGGTCAGTGCTATTAATTGTTTGGCATCACCATCCAGCACAAACTGTGCTGTGGATACAAGCTCACCTGCTTTGTTTGTTTCCCATGGACCTGTGAAGGCCCACGTTAGCATACATGCATACAGAGAGTATTCACTGGGGAAAATCCACAGTGAGATTAAAACCAGAAGCAAATATGCCGATATGTTGTCTTACTGCTTCTCCAGATGATAAGAAGAGAACAGCAGTCCTCTCCTTTAGTTCACAGCTGGCATGTCCCTCTGCTGCTTCCCTGGCTGGAAGCAGGATCAGACAGGACATGGCGGAGCCTCTTGGAGCCTTAATTAATCTAATTTATAAAAAAAAAAAAAATCTTGTCCAATGGTTTATTCTTTAAAAAAAAAAAGATAAGCCGTACAACAAAAAAAAACACTAGTAAAAATGTACATCTTGTCCCTTCCATCTATGCAGTGGGTATAAAAGCCAGACGGTTGCTATCTGCTGTTATAGCAACAGGGCAAGAAAGGGCACTAGTATGAAGACCTGTATATATGCAGCCCACATCTCTGAATTAAATGTTACCAGCTCTTCCTGGCTGGTGGGCAGGAGCGGCTGAGGTAGCTGCTGGTGATAGCTACAGTCCAGAGAGTTTCTTCAGGCTGTAATGTTTTCTTTATGAGGCAATCATTTCTGCAAGCTTTTATATGTATCACCATAATGAAAATTAAAAAAAAACACACAGTGTTCCTGCACGTATTTTTCCCGTTGTTGTTGTGCCCAGCCCTGGAAGAAAGGGAAAGTGCTCAGTGATGTCCTTCAAACACCATGCCTGCACCTAGATGGGCTTTGGCTGCTGCACTGACAGCACAAGCACAGCAGGAAGCAAGTGGAAATGGGCCCTCAGGGCTCTTGGACCAGGAGAACATTTCTGAGCTATTGCTGCTGCATGGCCCAGCCTATGGGAAGTATTGACCACAGAGACCCTGTCAGATCCACCAGAGGCAACAAACTGCTGTATATCTGAAACAAGAAACTGCGCACCTTCACCAGGATGCCTTTTGCCTTGAGAGCTGGAAAGAAAGGTTGTGAACGTTAAGAGCATCTAAGAAATACTGTGTGTTGCTTTTCCATAGCAAAGGTAAGAGATCTAGGCAAATACTGCTGGTACCTGCAGTTTGGGGGAGACTATATTAGTGGTTAGCAGCTAAGTCTTTCCTCACTGGTGAGGTGTTGCACAGCCCTCAGCAGACAGTGATTAGAAACACACTTGAAAGCGCCAGTTGTTCCCCCTGCACCCAGAGCAACGTGAGAGTCCACTGTGTTCCTTAATAACCCAGCACAGATGGTGCATTGCATGCTTTGGAGGACTCTGACCGCTTCTCTGCTTAGTGCAAAACCTGCTGCTGCTTCTCAGTGATAGAAAAACAAGAAAATGTCCTGTTTGGGCTAGATTGGAGTCTGTAATCCTGGTGCCATCAGTCAGATTGAAAGGCCAGTTCCTTAAAAAGGAAAAAGCTCAGTTGTTATACCATGAATATATACACATGGATAAAGCAGAGAAGGCTTTGACGTTCACAGCCCTTTGTGCAACATTCCTGTCATATCACAAACACATCAGCCTAAATGCTTTGCTAATTGTGTTATGCTCCAAAGCAGTCAGGGCCTGATGCTGCCCATGAAGACCAACAGCACACAGCTGCCACGTGCTTTGCAAAACTTGACCTCAGCTGTGCAGCTTGATGTGAGTACATGGTTTAACATTGTATACCTTCAGAACAGGGAGAATCCATGCAGACTTTCATTTTAAGGTAATTTCCCTACTGAGCACCATTCTGAGGATCAAATCTGTATTTTGACATATCTGTAGTAAAAACTTTGGTGCAGAGTTGTAATTGTAGGTATGTGCATGAATCTCTGAATCAAGGAGCCCATGTGCCCCTGATCAGTTTGGGATGTTATCCAGAAATAAAGCCCAACAGCAGCCCTTAAGACAAACTTTAAACTGTATTTCTTTGTTTATATCATTAGATATGATGCAGCCAAAGTTCACAGTCACAAGGTTGAACGTCACCTAGCTGGAAAAAGCTAAAACAAATGAATGGTGTCACTAAATTAAACGTATGTTGGCTAACAGCTATGGGCTGCAGCGGCATTCAGAGCCATGGAGTGTGCGATTCTCTGGCTGCCACCAGGACAGGGGCATGTAGGTGGTTTGTGGCTGCTGAGATCGCTTTGGTAGTGCTCTTGCTCCCGACATGCATGGTGGGCTATTGGGTTTCTTCTCCACTGCTCCCTTTTTTGGGACATTGCACATATTGGGCAACGCGTATGGGCTCCCTGACCCTTCCACCTCTTTTTCTTCCCTCAGCTTACATTCAAAAACTGAGAGAGGGGTGCAGAGTTCTGGTACACAACATTTTGCCATTGGTATAGAAAAATGGTATTTTGCAAAGATGGTGGTGTGGGTAGAAGGGATGTTCTTCAAAGACAGGTTTTACATATGAAATTGCATGTTGGGTCTGCTCTCTCCAGCAGCATGCATAAAGACTGGATGTTGTGTTGAGGGACATGGTTTAGTGGGAGCTATTGGTAACAGGTGAACGGTTGGACTGGATGATCTTTTAGGTCTTTTCCAACCTCAGTGATTCTATGATTCTATGCTTTGGGAACAGCACTGTGCCACACCACCTGTGTGACTTAGGTGATATGCTACAAGAGAAACAGCTTCATTTGGACAAGGAAACGCCAGCATGGCGCCCGTGGCATCTTCACTGCAAGCAGAAATGTAAGCAAGAGCAAAAAGCGTGGTTTGGGGTATTGCTGAAGCAGTAGGCAAATATGCAGCTGTGATGTTGAGATCAGGGTGCCCCTGCTCCTGAACCCACTCACAGTCTGGACTGGCAGAAACCTTTGTGCTTGCAGCTTTGCGTCATACCCTCTCTCTCTCTCTCCCTCTCTCTCCCAGACCAATGCCGTGTAGCTTTTGCATTATTTTATTCCCTTGTCTGCCTGTTTTTCTCGTATGTGCAGGCTGAAGATTTGGTCACGCTGTGTGCCTGCAGACTCACCCACAGGACAGATAGGAAAGAGCAGGAAGGCAGTGTTGTTCCTGGAAATGTAGCTCTTGGGCTGCAGTTACGCATAGGAACTTGATGTGTGTGCTGGCGTTTCTGCATGTGACAGCAGGCATCACTCCCAGTCACTACCAGGTCTGGATGCCACAGTGTCACGGCCCGTTCTCTTGGTTATCACCACACTTGTGTGCTACCTAGAAATACATTGCTCAGCTGCCTTACCTGTGAAATGCCAGCGGGCTGCTGGAGAGTGCTCTGCTTTGCAGGGGGAGAGCACTGGGCTCCTTCTCCCTGGGCATGCTTTCTCCTTTCACACCGAGTGAAAGCCAGGGCAGGAACCTGCTCATCTCCTCGTTCTGCCTTCTGCAGTGGGCAGCAGGTGGCCGGGGCTCCCTCCCCTTGGGCCCACCCTGTGTGCTACCTCCACGTGCTCTGAAACACTTCTTATGGCGCTGGCAGTGTGTCTGTGCGGTCTGCTGGCACAATCAGGCTGGCTTTAAGTTGGGCTTGGAGCTGAGCAAAGCTCAGGAGCAGAAAGCATTTTAAAACCATGTTTCACAGAAGACTTGATCTGAGCTCCATTTGCAGCACTTGCAAGGCAGCATTTTGTCAGTATTGAACCTCCAGCTGCTCAGTAATCATTTCACTCAGCTCAGATGGAGGACACAGAGCAAGGGGGAGGTGGGATATTTCCCAAACATTCCTCTTTTTGGTTACACACCAATGTCATGGTGTTTTGCTGACATGCTGGAGCCCCAGCCCAGCGATTCAGGCTCAGCCTTTGGGAGAAGAGTGAGACCGCTCTGAGGAAAATGATTTAAAATGCCTTCAGATGCCTTTTCACTTCTTTTTATTTAATTCCATAAATATTTTCATAAGGCTCAGTGTCTTTACAACACTTTTTTAAACACTTTGTTTGTTTTGTTTTATACACACAACTTTGACACTTGTTTGACAGGGTCAAACAGTCCAATATAAACAAAATAATAAAACTGGCAAGTGCGGATCAGCTGGGTTACCAAAATCCTTTTTTTTTCTTTTTTTTTCTTTTTTTTTTTTTTCTCTTACTGTTAAAACCCCAAAAGCACTAAAATATCGGTATTTGGCTTCAAACTAGAATTTTAAAAACTTTTTTTTTTTTTTTTTTTAATTCTCTGCTACAAGTCCCTGTCATCATAGTGCCTTTAGACTCCTACAGCCTCTTCTTTTCTTCTCAAGGAAAAATAAGCTCAGTGATGCCATGCAGAACTTACAATAGCTACTAAATATACATGTTCCCTGAAATGTAGCTGCGATGAAAAGATGACAGAGCATAAAGAGAACAAAACCAGAAACCCAAAGCACCACAGTGTACTATCAATAACATTGCAATGGATGGCCAGTGACCATCCAGAAACTGAAACAGATTTCAAATATATTTCTCTATGTATTATTTTCTATTTACAACTGTTAGATGCACCTAGGTTGATCCTTGTTTGATTGTTTTGAGAGGGTAGGGAGGCAAAAGTCTTGAATTTAGATCCTCTGTTCTAGTGACTAGGTCAAGGGGTGATGCATGTCATTTACCTAGGGAAGAGGGTATTTTTGTTGTTGGTTTCTTTTTATATATATATATATATAGTTTCAGCCAGAGAAATACCGTAAACATGTAAGTTTGTTACAACTTTCTCATTTCTGCATATGGAATGGTAAGTGGGTTCCTCCTGTCTGGCATTGAAATGAAAGTCTCTATCAGATGCTCAGTCAAAATCACCCCGATCTGACAGCATCTGTGCTGCTTCCAGCACTTTCAGACACAACGAGGCAGCCCAGCCCTGCTCCCTATAGGGAAAGCCACAGTAGGTAGTAAAAGTGGGACCCAGTGCTGGTTCTTCTTTGCGATAATGCTCCATCTCTTGCAGCACCTTGGCCATTTGTGGAAGGGAAGGGAAGGGCTTTCTTGAGTGCCATGGGAGAGCCAAGCCCCTCTTCCCTCTGGAACAAGCGGCTGCGGCTGCTCCGCCTGCCACCCGGCTTCGGCAAGCGCTAGCGGCGCTCGTTAGTTTTGGCTTTCCACTTAAGAAGGAAGCTGCGAGTCCAACAAGTGGCCTTGTCAGATCGAGCGAGTCTTGAGTTATGATGCAAATAATGGTGTGGCGGTGGAGTTTCTTTTTTCCTAGCGCTGAATATTTAGGAAGCATCTTCTCATAAAAATTATGGATGTCTCATTCTCACTCTCTGAGGCACAAAACAGTAAATGAATAGGCTTAACTAATGTGCTTGTTACTTTTTTTTTTTTTTTTTCCCCTAAGCAATTAAAAAGGAAAAGGAATAAGTGAAATTTCCATCACGCTGACAACAGATTGTGATCTCTCTCTCTTTCTCTCTCTCTCTGCATCTCTCTCCAGCCATTCAGAAACAGTGAAACATTTCAGTTAACTTCTGCAAACCGATTCCATTCACTTCTCTAAATAACCCACTCTGTTAAGCAAACATAATAACTGCTACGTGTTCAGTATGAAAATCGAAGTGTAAAAATGCAAAGATACAAAAGAGGATAGAAATTAGCTGTGTTACAAAATTTGGTTGCCTCCTATGCGGGTTTCTCAGTGTTTCACTGCTGCCTGTCACAGAGGGGCCACTCCTCCTCTCCAAAATGCCAGCCTGGCATTGTTGCATTGATAGATTTGTAGGTAACCCTAAGGTGCTGAGATTATTTTTGTACTTAAAGAAAAAATACAGCTGCTGCCTTCTAACATGCCCTGAAATAACCCAAGCTCCATGGAAAAACTAAAATCGCACTCTCTGCTTTTGCCATTTTCTGAAGTGATAAAAAAACGTTTGTCCATGCTACTGGCCTGAGGTGCTTACATGGGGTATCAAATTTGAAACAAAAATATAAATATCATGATCTATTATTTCGACTCACATTTTTAAAGGAGGTTGCAGAATAGCTCTGCAAAGTTTAAATTCATCTTCTAAACCTGGTTAAACAATCCCAATTGTCCTAGTGCACAATGGTTTGTTTTATGAGCTTAAACATAAGCTTTTGTGCTTGGAAACGAATGTACTTAAGGCTAAAATTGTAGGAAGTGTCTTTGAAAATACAGCTATCAATCTCCAGAGGGAGAAAAAGAGAGAGAAAGAGATCTGGAGAATTCAGCTAATCGCTCCAGAGCCCACTGACACTGATGCCACTGCAGTTCAGATTTAACTGGTTGGTGATTTGGATTAGGTCATGGGCATACGGCTGACCTGCTCAGGTCACATCCGTACCTTTCCTGAAAGGCAGTCCTCAACTCTTCTGCAGCTTTGGGTGCATGAAACACCAGGTAGATGCTCCCAATTATCCTTCTGCTAATGGGTGCCTGCCACTTTTGCTTGGGAGCTCCGTGCCGACGTGAAGCCGGCTGTCTGAAGTGCTACAGAGCCGAGCAGGCAGTGAGCGCGGGCACGGCCCTCGCTTCTGGGATCACTGCTCCTGCACACAGCCATCGGTGGTTCCTTAATGCAGCACTGTGTGGGCCTGACTGCGGCCAACAGGATGGGACCTTAGTTCCTGAAGAAAGAAAAGTGGCCATTTGTTGAAGCCTAATAGCCAATTTTCTCTAGCTGCAATGGGGGGGGCATGAAGCCATCGGTTTTTAAGCTTTTATCTTTGCATGGAAAACAAAGATAGTGGGCTTTTCAGAGAGTTGAGTCTCAGCTTAAAAAGAGAATGAATCCAAATCAAAGGTAACCCCACAAAAACAAAATTAAATGCAAAAAAAATAAAAAGCCCCCGATATTCTTTTCTCAGTCTTACTCTGAGCGTGATCACATCACACTGAATTGAGAAAAAGACAGAGCTTAAAAAATGCAATAAGTTAACTGAGGAAAATCCATCTCTCGCTTCCTAAATAGCTGCTATCCCTTCTGCTTGTTTTCAACTGCCTGCAACAAAACAGTTAAAGCCAGAGAAATACTGCGCAGCAGAGCATGGTGCACAAGGGAGCACATCCAGACAGGCACGAGTCAGACCAGAGAATGCAGGACAGGGATGGGAAAGGATCGATGCTCTTCACTGAAATGGTAACTCTGGGACAGCCAAGGAAGGGATGGAGAGGGAGGGAGATGGAGCAGAGATCTCCCAGCACCCCAAAAAACAAACAACCCCCCCCCCCATAAATAAAATAAAACAAAATATACACCAACATAGTCCATGAGGAACTTTGATGAAGAATTCAAACAAGCAAGAAAGCATTCTGAGATGCCAATGACAACTTCAATGAAAATGAAGACACACAAAAAAAAGAAAAAAACAATGTCCGACCAATAGAATAAAATAAAAAAGGTCACATGATTAGAAATCATTGGTGCTTCCTACTATCTAGTAGCAGACTGCTTCCCAAAAACAACAAAAAAAGTTTTTGGTCCTTCTATATATATACATATATGTATATATATATGTATGTATTATTTTTTTAAATGTGTATACATATATATATGTATATATATTTAGTTGCAACAGTGCTTCTCCGAAAAAAGGTCCATCTATAAATATAATTTTATTTATTTTTATTTTTTTAAGTTCTTTTAAGTTAAAATTCTCCATCTCTCTAAGTATTATTTTTTGAATGGTGTTAACCTGCTGAAGTTTTGCCAGAATGGTGCCTGGCTGCGTCTGGGTTCGGTGAACTCGAAGACCTGGGACTGGGATATGCCATCTGTCACCATGTATTGTCCCTGATTTAATGGATCCTGGGGTGGTGGGTAGGCTGGAGGAACCGACTTGGAGTAGCTCACACCTGCATCGATGATTGGGGGGAAAAAGAAACAGATCAGTCAAAGTGCAATTGGGTCAATAGTCTTTCTCCGTCATGCTATCGCTTCTTAACACTTAATAACCAGGGTCCCAAACAACAGGGAGACATGCTAGAGACAGCAAATCTATGGAGAAATGCAGCAGCTGCCTGAACTCCCAGCTCAGAGGCTACCTACGCTAGACTGCAAGCTGAAGATTTGGTAAAGATCCATTACTTTATTGTATTGGCAGAGTTTTGCCTGCCCTCATGGAAAAGTCCTGCATGACCTAGCAAGAAACAAACACGTGGCCAAGCCATACACAGTCACTCAGACAAAGGCAGAGACCACAGCAGTTGATTCCGCTCTCAAATCTAGCACCTGCAGTTTCCAAGCTGGGTTTCGCCCTCCCTCCCATCCAAACTCAGCAGGCAGCTGTGCCCCAAATGCATCCCTGTGACCGGCCCTGAGCAGCACGACCCTAGGGACCACTTGGCGCCAGCTCTTGTGCTGGAATGGAACAGAGCATGGCAGTATGGGAGGAATCTCCTGCAGGGACCTGTGTCGCTTCAGTGCTATTCAGCTGATACAAAGGGCAGCTCTTTATGTCAGAAGGTTTGTAGGACTTTTCCATAGGGTGTTTGTGTTGCTTTTTTTTTAATTTACTGGTCTTGTTTTAGCCAAAAATGGCTATAGGCGATGCAGAAAAGGCTGCTTCTGCTCAATCCAAATGGGTAGCAATGGAAAGACTGGCAAGGATACATTGCCAGGATCTGTCCTGGCTTGGGGAACAATTCCCATGTATATGAGTCACAAGTTGTGTGCAGGAAAGGGGTAAGGGGACATTGCTCTGACAGCTTTCTCACTAGAAAGGTGAGCTTCAGCAAGCTGGGACCTACACAGCCCGTTGTAAAGGATGATGCACAAACTGCAGTTCTGGGTGAATGGGAGTGTAACAGGAAGGAGGCACGGAGCCCCCGAAGCACAGACTACAGGGAAAAGTCACAGAGCTACTTCTGCATTTCCTCTCCACAATGCCATTGAGCCATTGACTAGGGATAATCCCTCCTTCAGCCTCAGGGTGCTGTGATCAGCTGGAAGCCACAACTCCAGAAAAGGGCAGGAGCCGGGAGGAGCAGGGCTCTGAAGCAGGTTGCTGTAAGCTCTGGCCATCTCTGGATCCCCTCTGCTGCATGCAGAACTGCTCTTCCTTCTGTGGGGAGGGCAGTCCCGGCCACATGACGGGTGGTAAGCTTCACAAGGGCCATCTCGAGGCCATTGCCTCCCTGTTTTTAACCGCAGGAACGAGGTGACTCTACCAAGTAGACCAGTGTCCTCATCTGGAAAGCGGGATGGCATGACCCACCTACCTCACACGAGGGTTGTGAAGCTAAATTAATTAATGTTTGTAAAACACTTTG
The DNA here is from genome assembly GCF_019238085.1 of Lagopus leucura. NCBI lineage: Eukaryota > Metazoa > Chordata > Aves > Galliformes > Phasianidae > Lagopus > Lagopus leucura. Next base: position 9,793,781 of record NW_024962270.1, on the reverse strand, counting down.
AGATCCTCGGCTGGGAAGGTGCTAGAGAAGGCAAAATACGGTGATTAGCACCCAGGTACCACAGCAGTGTGTGTCAAAGAAATGCGACTGCGTTCAGTTAGCGGTTCCTACTCACATACAAACACATGCTTTGTGGGACCAGCACCGGCCGGCTCAGGAACAGGAGGGCTGCACACAGTTGGGTACTTACAGACAAAGGAAAAAGCCTCACAGAGTGCACTCATGGAGCTCACCTGACAATTTCTGTATGCTGCCATATTGCAATCCAGGGCTTCTTTTAGATATGAAGCTACGGCTTTAGGATGGCTTTAGGAGAGAGAATTAATTTGCTTCCCCTTGCTATGGAATTTACCAATCCTGAATTGCTAAAAACCTTAAAAAGGTTCGGACCAAATAGAGATACCATCTTGACTATAGCTAACTGATTTCTCCTCCTTTGCAGCAAATACTATCAAACCATGCCTCTCTCTGCTGCCTACAGGGAGTAACCGAGGCCTTTCCTTATGGTGGATAAAAACTGCTCTATGGTTCATTACTCATTAACCTTTAACAAATTCAACACAGTTAATATTTCAAACTCAGTTGAAAAGAGCAGTCTGGAATTGTTCTGCAGCTGTATTTGTCCTGTCTCTGTCTTTCCCAAGCACCTCTCCAGCATGTCTGCAGAGTAGAGTGGGGTCAGTGCTGGGATACCTGAGTCAATTTCTGTACCATCCTTCCTGGTGGGACCCAACGCTCAGTTTGCACTTGCCACACAGTGACTTAAGCCAGTGATGTCACACAAGAGCAAAGCATGGACTTAAGCTCATATCTACCCCATCTCTTCCCTCCCTTCTACCGCTGTCCTGCTCCAAGTTGCCTTGTTGGAAGGCAATTCAACATGTGAACAGAGCCTGGAGAGTAAACTTCTGAAGCCACACACATGTGAAGACACTCCCATGGAGACCCCCAGCCATTGGTGCTTGGCTTACCAAGTGAGGAGAGGCTGGTAAGGACTCTCAGGATCTGTGGCAAGATGAGGATATGGTTGTCCCTTACATGTCTGGTGTTGGGAAATAAATCTTTTTCTATTGCTACGTGGTCTGGATCTTCAACCCAAAGTCGAAGCCACCAGCATAATTAAATAATGCTTCACAACACAAAAGAGCTGTGAATCTAAAGCTGCTACCAAAGGACACACAGCAGTTGTTTCTAGCTTTGAAAGACCTCAACACCACAGTGCTTAGTGACACAGCCCTACGCCTTTTGCACTCTGTGGCTGCAGAATTGCAGCTAGCCTCATGATGCATCTGGTCTGCCGTGCTGAGCAAGGCTGAGCTCTTTATTGTTTTAAAACCCATTTGTAGAGGGTGAACTGCTATTCTTTAGTCTCAACAAAGAATTGCTATGAAATCTCCTGGATCAGCAAAGTGTTACACACTTGGAAGGCTGGAGAAGTAGAGAAAAGACAGTCTGGCTAAAGTCCACTGACACTGATGGAATTGCACTGCAAAGAACGTAATCCATAGTCTGTCTTCTCCAAAAGAGAAAAAGGCAGACTCCCCTGGCCAGATCACTAGCAACCCCCTTCAGTTCTTCCCCAGGAGAGCCTTTTGGGTCCAAACTCCTGGAAAACCTCTACTCCCATCTGGAACATACCCATGCAAACACACATTGCCACATTCCTCGGTAAGGAAGCTCAGACTAATATTCTTCAAAGTTTTTTGTCTATCACTTCTCAAGGATGTAGGGGTTGATATCATTAGCATCTAAGTTGGATGAGCTTCAAAAGCTGGTTGGTTCTATTTGAATAAGCAGCCAAAGGTTTGAATATTTATCACATTTATCAAATGACGTCCATGGCCTAAATGATCAAAACTGTGCATCTCAATGGCATGCATAATCACTATGTGTTTGTGGGCATGCAAATAAAAACAATTGTGCTCTGGCAAGCCAGGCTGATAATTCCCTGAGAATACATTTTCTTGTGAAGCAGTGATACAGCACTTTGCAAAAGCTAGAGGTGCCCCAAGAATGGCTTTGTTTTTGACATACCCGTGTTCTTGACAATGTGGAACACAGGAATTAGGAGTGGGGGAGGCAGAGAAATTCACCTAATCTGAACATCTTCAAAAGCCAAAAAAGAGCAATTCTGGAAAAAGTATGACAGGTTGCTGTTTTTCTGTTCCACTCTGAAGTGGTTTGTTCTCTCATCAGAACTCGGGGCTGTTGTGCAAAATTGTCTCTTGAGGGATTTTATATATGCAAAGCCATCACTTCACTGCAATTCCACAGAAAGAAATGAGCACAGCTCGTTTCCAATGCAATTTTGGGCTGCTCGGCGAACAGAATTCAAAGCACAAAGGGAAAGAATCGATAGATAAGTAATGATTTCTACACACAGCTGCTACACTGCCTTTCCGAGGCATAAGAAAGCAGCTATACACCAATGACCAGACTTGGAGCTCCTTCTGCTGGTTCATGCATAATTCTACACTGTAGCAGAATAGAAAGGCTGCAGCTGCATAGCAAGATTGTCTAGCAGGGTGGGGGTATGGAAATCTCTTCGGAATGAGCACAAAGAAAACTCCAGGGTTTATGCTTTGGCTAGACAAAACTGGTAAAGAGAGATGCTGCACTGTCAGTTGAAGTCATGTCTTTTTTTAGTGCTGGGATACGTCACTTGGAATCTTTTGAATATCTCGACTCAGAAGAAAACAAAAAGATCTACCATGGTCTCTTTTTTTCCTTCTAATTCTTTTTTTCCCTCTATCTGAGGTTATAACAGGACTTGACTAGCACTTGAAGATTTAGGAGCATGCTGTTAACTCACAGGCAATCCACATGGACACGTGCAGAGAGATCCAGTTACAACGTAGTGGGGTGGCTCTATTAGCACTGTGCCTCCCCAGTGCAAATACGAAACATACACAGAATACACTCAGATTTGCCTATATAATAACCACAGAACTTGCCTTACGAGATGGTTATTCCACCCTCACTCTTTAAGTTTTTAATCTCAGACTTTAATCAGGAGCTATTTCATAGGCTTTTCTTCTACCTATCCATCTAGATTTTGTGCTGCTCGTTAGCCGGAGCTGCGTGGGAGACAATGAAATGTCACCACCTCATTTCCCTGCTGGCCGAGGGACAGCTGCTGGCTGGGAGGGAAGCGGTGCTGTGCTGCAGAGCCGTCATTCCCTGTGATCTCAGCTGCTCCTGCATCTCAGAAATTCAGTCTCCTCATTAATACTGTAACCCACATGCAACACAGGTAGCAGGGAACATACCTCAAGAACACGAATTGCTGTATGGTTAATTATTCCTGCAATAGTGACAAGTTCAGTTTAAAGAAACAAGAAGCCATGGCTCAATGGGTACAGCCCCTTGCCCTTCTTCAGCACGTTTCAACAGAGGATCTCAAAGCACCTCTCCACTGTTCATTCGGTCACTGTTGTATTTAGAGTTAGCAAACTGTTCTGTATCTGACACCAGTTCTGCTGATTGCAGGCTGTTGTTACAGCCAGAGGTGAGGATGGGGGCTGCGAGAAGGAAATGTCTGCCTCCAGCAGCAGTCCTGAGCAGCCATGGACTGCACTGCTTTTCACCTCCATGCTAAACTGCCTGACTCAAGTTTTGTCATACTCACCCAATTCAAGGGCATTATGCGGTGCATTAGCCATGGCTCTTTACACTGCAGGGGACTGTACTCAGTGGTTTGGTAGAGGTAGATATTACCAGAAATGGTGCTGGTGTGGAGAACCTGCCTTAGCTCCATTTTCTAGGCACTTGTCTAACTTCTCTGTCTTGGAGGAAAAGTGCTCACTGCTGCCTTGGGGGGACTCTGCAGCCTTGAGAAATGCAACAGAGGAAAACACGGGGACTGTGTCTAGGCTGTTCCACAGCCAGCAACTACTGAGGTAACTTTACCTCCCTGAATCTATCAAGTCTGTTAATGCTACCTGGTGTCATTAGACTAGACATTAAGATAATGATTCCTCGTGTGACAGGCAAAAACTAAATGAGGCAAGATGGAATAAATGATACTAGGGTTTTATCCATCAAAGCCAGCTGAAAACTCATTTATCCTGTCTCATATGCATATAGCCCTTCTCCTCCAGCATTCTCTGCAGTGATAGCAAAGAATACTCAGTCTGCTTCACTGATAGGAAGAGATCTCTTCATCTATCACTGCCCTGAAATGCAGTCTCTTCTGGGTTGAAGAAATGCACCCAGAAACACTACCTCTCACCCAAAATACCTCACTGAACTGAAAGTACAGCAGTGTCTGAGCTGACAGCCCTACTGCAGTTGGAATCTCAATGTGATGTTGATGGCCACATGTTGGCTCTTCAAATGAGGGCTTGGTATTACAGGAAAACCAAGAGGTCTGTTTCACAGCTCACCAAAAACTCCCCTGGGGAATTTGCTCAGAAGCATGTGCCCACTGCTGAGTAACCAAAAACATACATCAGAGGTCTCCTAGCCAAAATATTGATGGTTTTGTTCAGTATCACATCAGTTCTCAGATGAAACTCCTTACTCCAGTTGGGTTCATAATACATTGAGTGAGAAGGCACCTGTCCCAGTGATCATCAGAGCCTACTGTATGTGGACCAAAGCACTACAAAGTGCTGGGGCAAACCGCAGAGGTTTGGGTGGAGCATCTATATTACAGGCAATGGGATAAGCCCAGTGATTTATCTGAATCTGTGGGGAAATGCCACTGAGAACACATTTAGCTCCATTATTTCTCCCTTGCAGTGGGAAGCTCGGTGAAAAAGGGAAATGACCCTGATTATCTACAATGCCCCTCTTTGTTTCTAAGCTTAGTCTGTGTTGCTCAGTGTTTTTCATTTCTCCTAAGGCTGCATATCCCCAGGCATGAATAGGATGGGGAAACACACCAGGGTCAATCTAGACAGAAACAAAGATGCAATAAAATAGGTTCACTCAGGAATACTACAGGAGGTTCCTACAGACGCCGTTGCCTGGTAAGACCTGTCATTGCTGGCAAGATGAAGCCAGCATAAGTATGCTCATGTGCAGTCATCTTGTTTTGCTATGCACGCTTGCTGGGGGAGAGTTTAAAGTGCAGAAGCTTGAGATGTCAAAGAAAAGCTGTTGAGAGTGTGGGTCAGGGTTTTATGAGACAGTTAGCTGTGAGCTCAAGTAATCAGAAGAGAAGAAGTTAGCAGAATTTGGTGACTCAGAGGGAGTTTTACTGCAGGCCAAAGCAGCTCATGCTGGCTGATGATTTAACCCCTGCTGGAGTTTGCATAGCTGAGTTTTTATGGGCAGATTTAATGACAACATCCTTCTACACTCAAGGCTAGGGATAATGGTGACTGAATATATGTTTTCCTCCTTCCACATGTCCCAGATCATCAGGCTAAAGACTTGTCTTTGGTGAAGCTATTGCACAGTGCAGAGGAGAATGCACAAGACAGAGAGAATGACAAGAAAGAGCTGGCCCATAGCATGGCCCTGCAGAGCTCCTGGCACGGGGAAACCCTCTCACCAGCTTGAAGGTCACTTCTTTACATTTGTACAGACATTTCATTTTCCAAAATGGAAATATTATTGGGAAGCAGAGCTTTGAGAACGGAATCTCTTTACTAGGCAGTGGAACCTCTAATCACCCTGAAAGCCCTGGCTGACAGCTTCTAGGAACACAGGCAAAATCCCTCATGTGCCTGTGGAAAGGAGATAGCCCATGTGCTGTCCTGCATGGGAACAGATGCGGACAGAGCTGAGGATCCGATAAGTAATGGAAAGTTTCTAAATGCTGCAAACACTGATGTTGGGAGGGGAGATTAAAAGTGGCCGTCAGAACAAAGCCCGTGATGGATAGAGGCAGTAAAGGAGCCTTCTGTTTTCAGACACTCAGAAATCGAAAAAGTAAGCTGGATAATCCTGTGGCTGCGTTAAGAATGGACTGGAGATGCACAAGGGATCCATTTTCATTGGAGCTTTAGCCTGGTTTCCACGGCTATCGTCAATCACAAATGCAATTCTGGAAGTGCAGCTCGATGCTATCTTAATGTCATGCTTGCCAGTGCAGGTAGCAAAGGTCTTTAGTGGCACCTGGACTGATCTGCAGAGAAACTGCACGCTTGCTTGACTGCAGCATAAAAAAATGTTGTTTTTGTAAGCCAAGCCAAATAAATTTCTCTGTTGTTTTACTATTTCTAGGAAACACTACATGGAATTCTATTCCCAGTTACAAGGCTGACATTGAGAGAGGCTAAAGGGCTGTAACCAAGAGGCAAAACCTCGAACGATCAATGCGGAAAGACAAAGCAACAAACAGCCCCTTTCCCTACCTGTTGGTAAGCTGCACAACCAACACTACCCATTTACTATATGTCTAATGGACTTAAAGAAGGCTGAAAATTGGTTTAATGCTGTCTTAAGGCACCTGGTTTAATATCATTATGCTTTGCCCGATCCAATAAGTAGTGCAAATCCCAGTATATTGCTGAAATCTGACCTTATGCATCATTAAATTGATTTGGAAGGAAGCCCAGCACTGCATGCATGCACACATTTCTGTGTGGGTACGAGCATCAGGAGATGGCTGCTTCCAAATGGGCTGGCTGGCGCTCCACAGAGGATCCTTGTTGTGGGATTGAAAATCTCTCACAACACAGAGCTGTGCTCTCAGTCAGTCCCCCAAAAGAAGCTTCCATCCGTTTAGAAAGCTGATTTAGGATTTTGCCTCCCACTATTGGGTGACCCCCTAGTGTCTCCCAGAGTGCTGCAGCAAGCTGTGGTTTAAATGCTTCCTTTCAGAACAGCACCAGCTGGCTCCCAAGGAATACCTCTGGGAGGTGTGGTACAACAGCACATGAAGTAAGCTGCTGTTTATACTATTTGAAAAATGTTTTTCTGCTTCACCTCTAACAAAGTTGATTGCATTTTCCATTTCACCTCCTTCACAGCTTTTCTCTCTTCCTTAAGTATTCTGTGACAGGGAAATTACCATGGTTTCCCATTTAAGAGATGGAGGGAATGACTGAGATGATCTAGAAACGAGCCTGTAATAGACATCCACTGACATGGCAGCAGAGCTGTTGCCATGTCAGCTCAGATGGAGATGCTTGGCTCAGAGCCAAGCAGGAGCCACGGGGACCTGTCCAGCAAAGTCCTTGACTGGAAACAAATAAATAGTCCTCATGAAAATGCAGTGAAAGTATTCCTATTCTCAAGGGGCCTCACCACATTCCAGGTACAACTGTTGTTCCTGAAACACCCTAAACTTCTTCCAATGCTCCTGGCTTGCTGCGGGAGGCTGCATGGGGAGGACACAGGCAGCCCCAAGCAGCACTTTGCCAAATTCATGGGCAGTCATGTAAAAGGCATGTGGAAAGGTTCAACCATCAGTCACAGAAAGCCAGCTCCCAGGAATGCCCTCCTACCTCTCTCTTACTGAGCAACTTCACCAGCTCCCTGTTGCAGCAGCCCTGTGCCTTTGGGTCTTGGGCAAAACAGAGTAAGAAAACCAAGAGTTTTCAGCCAAGCATTCAGTGCAGGTAAATAACTTATGTAATTTGAGGCTGGACTACAATTATCACAATGTAGGACAAAAGAAACAGAGCTGCTGTTATTTTCAGTAAAAGAGCCAGACTTTGCCTAACTGGGCACCTGAGGTCTGAATGTTTCTGTCCATCTCAAGGACTTCATCTCATGAAAAGAACTCCCAGTGTTATAGCATAAGCTTGTCCTGCGTAAAAGAAATGCTGACTAGTGTTTTACAAGCTAATTAATTTTTATCAGAGAAGCCTAGTTTAATATCCCCCCACTTTTCATCTGAGAGAAAGAGAGAGAAAGAGAAAGAGAGGAAACGAGAGCAAATGCTGAATGAGAAATTGGTACTGTACAGTTAGGCTTATTATGCTTGTCAAAGTGCAAGTACAGGGATTTAATTGGGTGTACTGTAGGCATGCTCAGGCACCTTTGAACCGTGTCACGTACTTAATGACTAAACAGTAAAATTATTAATTAATAATTAATTAATAATTTAATTGAACAGTGAATAATTAAAACTGTTTTTTGCCATGGCCATCATGCAAGTCAGATTCTCCAGTTTTCCAGTTGCCTTAATTTCTATGGCTGCTTCCTGGTGGGGGGTGGATGTGCCAACCTGTGCTCGTGCTGGTGTCCGCTGCTGCCAGAACCACATGGACACTGACATATGCATGTCCCTGCCTGTGTGTGTGCGCATATTTGGAGCTTAGGAAATCTGGCCAGGAGAGCTTTTAGAGAACAACTCAGCACACAACATAGGAAGTTAATAGAGAGGAGAAGACTAATGACAATGGAGAGACACAGCAAACCATGGCAGTTACACTTGGCCTAGCGAACCACTACTGGACCAGCAAAGCCAGTAGACAACAAACAGGTGAGGCAGAAAACAAAGAGCTCCTTCAACTTCTGCAAAAAAAAACAAAACAAAAAAACAACCCAAAACCTGTGGAGAATCTGCCTGGGACTCACTATAGGCAAGAAACTATGAATTCTCTGAAAACCTTTTTATAGTCCTGGTTGCGTTGAGGTACTTCAGTAACTAATTAACATGCCTGTGACTTTGTGAAGCCTTGGAAAACCTGAAAAATTACATCTCTTCCTTTCCCTCTGTATTTACTACTTCAAAACCTGGAGCTGCAAGAGTTATTGCGAGAGATAATTAACAACAGCTGTTTCACCAGTTGAGACTCCGTTTAGTGTATAGCATGGCATTTATTAGTTGGCTGTAGTCTGCCTGGGTTGGAAAATGAACCTGACATTAGAGATATATAACATCTTTACCAAGATACATTCCTTCCTAGAACTGATGCTACTGTGCTGTCCTTTAAAAGTTACAGGCAGCCCCAAGAATCATAAGCATCCCCTTCCCAAAAGCAGGGAAGGGGAAGGTCTCTCATCATGTCCAATATTTTAGCCATCTTTTTCTAATGGGACACACTTTGGGAATTAGCAAAACAACCTACACGTCTTCGCACTCTCTCCCATCTCAGCCTGAGATAAACAATCAAGAAAGTTTTCTGCCCCCAGGGACAGCTTCTGGACACCAGACTGGAGATAACGAGATCAAATTCATCTCTGGTGAAATTCCACTGGCTTCTGCCACATGAGACCAGAGATTAATTTGGCCCACAGATACATTAAGAAAGGATACAAAGCACAAACGGTATTTTATAAAAAAGAGAAAGGGGAGAGGGAAATTCAAGGGAGACACTGGATCCTAGCCCAGCAGGATTCAGCCCAGCCCGCTCCACCCTCACATCACCAGGCACAGTGCGTGTTGCCGGTTACCTTTTTGCTTACTGACTTTCTTTACTGTCATTGCCGCTTGCCGCTTTTGATTTTCAGAAATTTCAAAGCCTGAAAAAGGGAACACGGCAAATACAATTCAGAAGTTGCTTACAAAGCCTCTCTTTCTTTTGGGGAGGGGGGGATTTTCTGCACAGTTTGGCAAACACAGAGCTCCCTAGGTGGCAAAGCATCACCCAGCAGGCTGTGTGTACGGGAGGGTGTTTCAATGGAAGGCAAATCTGCCTTGAAAGGACAGGCCTGCTTATACTTTCCATACAGACCCTGCGCAAGGGAGATTAAGATTAGATCCATTATTATTATTATTATTATCATAAACAGGATTGTAAATTCGCCCAGTACTTTACAGCTGAGCAACACAAACTGAGCCTGAACTGACGCTCGTTGCAGTCAGTTTCTGGGCCAATGCTGAGGGAAGGGCATGGCTGATTGATCGCCAACTCGGCCCCTCCCTACCCTGCACAGGACGTGCACAGCCAGGGCAGAAAGGAGGCAGCCAGGAGACTGGGTCAGGAAACCCAAGAGTTCCGTTTCACACAAACCCCTGGAGGTCCAGGCTTGAAGCTCTGGGCAGAATTTGCTCACTGAGGGCCAAAAACTGAAACTGGAAAGAGATCTACTTTATGGCAACAAGAGCAGTCTAGGACATCTGAACAAGGTTTAACTATAATGCTACAATTAAAAACAGTGTGGGCTTCTCCAACATTTGGGGCTAAATGAAGCATTACCAACAACCTCCTTTCAGATCCATTTCATATTCCTCACCTATCTTTTCATCTTCTTTTACCATCTTCCTTTCTTCTCTGAAAGCTCTGAGCCATCGCAACTTCTCCTCCAGTTTCTTGGCAAAGAATAAGTGCATTTCCTCAGTCTCCTTGTTATGAAGTTTGAAGGCATTCTTCATGCTGACATTGAAGTCATCATCTCTCCCATCTTCTATATCTACCACTTCATATTTATCCATGTCTATGCGACCTTTGTAATACAGAATATCTCTTCGTATCAGGTCCTGTGGAGACAAAAGGAGAGATGGGCTGATCGTAAGGTACTTACAGAGCCTGAGCTCAGCAGAGAATTCACAGGAGGGCTGAGGAAAAGAAAGAAGCAATGGTGAAACAGTCAGAGTCTTCCAACCTCGTCTGCTGCGAATATATTTGTTGCTGACTGAATGAATAGGGGAAACATAGAAAAAAAACCAGAACAAAATACAAATCCTCATGCTGCGAAATTTTGCTTGCAGGAATGAAAAACCACCTTTGAGCAGACAGAGCCCTTCCATCATCTCCCACGGGTTTAGTACCTTCTTACTGAGCATAATGTATTTCTCCTGCTCCACATGATAGGAGCCTGATGGGATTCCTGCACTGCAAAAAAAAAAGGCTGTACAGAGAGAGAAAACTTGTGAAATCAGCTTGCACTTGGCACTGCAGAGCTGGGTCTCACTTTTCCAGACCTGCTCTTGGTATCAGGGCGAACGGGTCTGTGCCTCTTATCCCTGGCACCCATTTCCCACTGTTACACAATTCATTGGTGAGAAAAATCCCCTCGGTTTTCCATTCAAAGAACTCTTAAACTCTATCCCACTATAATCTGGGTTTAACCTCTTGAGCCAGCTTAAATCTTTGCTTTTCCCTTTCTTGATATTTATAATAATCTTTATGACCAAACCTCCTCATCTCCACTTGCTTCCTACACTGATCATTCCCACCCCCTTGTTTTTCAGCAACAGCTCACTTCTCTCCATCAGGAAGGGAGAAAACAGCAATAGCCTTCTGCTATTGCACCGGCACGGCTGCGTGGTCACAGCAGCAGGGAAACAGCAGATGCAGCAGACATAGCACTAAAAGCAGTGTTTTGAGAGTACTGTGTCAACTTCTCCATCACTGATGTGAAATTGTGATTATTAACCACAGTGAAAGTCAGACACCTGCCTGTTTTCCCCCCTTCCCTCTTTGTACTTCTTTTGGTCCTGCCCTTCACATTTGGTGCTGCCTTTCATGTAACTATTCCTGATTTACACTGGTGCTACAGGAGCATTGGCCTCTTTCATGGAACAGATAACAAAATATGACCACCAGAAAGCAGAGTATTAATTACAAAAAGTCATGACCAGAGAGAGTGTTTCAATTTAGAAGACATACATGTATCTAAAAACACAAATTCAGAAACATACCATCAAGATTGTCTTCCTCTCCCCCTGTAAATACCCAGTGTTTGGGTATATTAAGTTAATCTATTTAAATATTTTTTGGTTTTTGAAAGTGCCTAAAGATAAATGTTATGTCAAAGGGCTCATTGGAGAGGAAGAAAATCAATATACAGCACTTATTTACTCAAGTAAGCTTTAGGAGTGAGGGTTTTTTTTATGAAGGTAAGCAATAGGAGTTGTTTTAAACAAATCATTCATCTCAAAAAATAAGCTGTGTGTCAGTTTTTCAACATATTCATGGATGTTTCAGATAGGGTTGGCTACCATGAGACAGGGCACTGCCCAGGAGGTTGGAGTCTTTAAAATCTGCCCCCCTCCTCTGGAATGCTCTATAGGGGAAAAAAATACCCGTTAACTAACATACTGCACAAATGCCTCCTTCCTGGATGAAAGCTTTGAGCAACGATGCTGTCCTAAACATAAGGAGATTTCAGGCTGAACATGCAAACTGTAAAACTTTTCTACATTGCCCTGATTTGGCAAATTGCTTCTTTCTTCTTAGCCCCCACCTAAATGCTGAGAAGCATCACTAAATTTGTTCAATTAAATCAATACTGTGCACTGGTTTACATTTTAGCTTTGGACTAATTCTTAGAAATAGCATTCATCTTCACATTCTCAAAGAACTTGACAACAAACCTCACTGGAAAAAAAAAAAAAGATATGCTCCTTAAGTTAGTGCTACCCATAGGTATTCTTCTTGACAGAGAATCTGCCGACCCACTGCTGCAGAAAACTTCCAGAAGAAAGCAGGCTGTCCTTGTGAGGCAGGTGAAGTAGGATCAAACATACTTTCTGTGCAATATTCATGACTAAGCAGAGAGCTGCTCATGAAAATATTATGAAAATAAATAATCACGAGCTTCCTGTTCGCCTGGTGCTGAAAATACCACTCTGTGCATTACCTTTTTGTGGGCACATACGTACTGAACGCGGTGTGCTTTTTCCCTCATTTTTTTTGTTTAGCAAACACGATGAGCTCCCTTTAATAGCTGAGTGAGTGCTCTAACAGCATTATAGAGGTGCTATGCTTCCAGAGGGCATCTGGCTGAGCGGCTCTGTGCCTTCCCCTCCCCAGGCTGCAGCCGAACAGTCACTGCTGCGGTGCTCTGGGGGCTGCAGGTGCTGCTGAGCATTGGGCGCGAAGGTAACGGTGTTGCCTAGGAGTTATTGGAGGAGCAATAAGGAGATAATGGAATCGCACAAGTGCTTTCAGAAGATTATTGCTGGGGAAAATGCAATAGCAGGAAATAACAAGCTCAGCTATCAAGAGCGTTTGAGGGAAACACACAAAGAAGGAACGCTGCAGCTTTGTCCTTGAGCATTAAATAAGCGCATTGGGAATCAGGAAAAGACAACAAGCACAGAGCTCCTGCCTGCCGCTTTTACTTTCATTTCAAGAAGAAGCTTTTTGATAACAAGAAGAAATGAATCATCTTCCATCAGCCTCCCCAGAGCTCAGCCTGGCACCAATCTGCTGCTGGAGAAACGGCCCTGGGGGGAGGCCCTGAGGAGAGGATGCACAGAGAGGACAAAGCCATGCAGAAGTCCAGGAGGGAGCTCAGAGCCAGCCCTGAGAGGCAATCACCGTTCTGTGTTGATGGAGCACTCCTTTCCTGCTTCCATAAAGGAAGCACCATTCCCCACCCACTGGCTACAGACTCCAGCACCCATAGCACTGTGTGCATATGGCTCGTTACATCTGGCTTTGGGAAAGCTCAGTCCATAGAGCAGATTGATACCTGTACCTGGGTACCATCACCTGGGATGGCTTAGCTATCTGCTACTACTCCTCTTCAGCTCTTTGTGCCTACACTCAATAAACTGATATTAACTAAATTTTAACATCTGTAGTATCAGAACAACAATAATTTCTTGAGCCACAGGTATTCTATCACATATGTTCTTACAGCTCTTAAAGAAAAAACAGGTATTGCTTAACTCCTTGCCAAGCACTGGTGTCTTCAAATGCACTTGGATGACAATGCAAATGGTTCCAACAAAATTTAGGAGTTCATCTGAGCTATGTAACTGGCAAATAAGGCCAAAGCCCTGTTTTAAGGAACTTCTTCTGCATGTGGACAAGAAAATCAAAATCTGGGACAAAAACAGGATATGAGAGCAGCACTGCTTTGTGTGGTTTGTGGCAGAAGCAGACAGGAGGCAGGATAGAGAAATGAGCCCTGTTGCTCTGCACACTGTGTCTTTCCTCTCTTCAAGCACTTAAGCTGAACCAAACAAGCACACACAAGATAAAGGAAAACAGATGTGTGGTGGAAGATGAAAACAGATTGCTTAAATGGGCTGCTAAGTACTACATGTCAGAGGGACAAAGCAAATAGGTGCACACAGATGGAGATTTATCAGCGATGGAGGTAGCTGCACTGGTGAAAGGAGCTCAGACGTAGGAGATGGCAGAAACTGCAGCTGGGACAGTGCTACTCCTGATCACTCCGTGGAAACCACATGAGACAGTCAAGAGGAAATTACTGAACTACAGACATTGGTTCTGTTTACATGCTGCTATATCAGTGTAGTATTATCTTGTATCCTGACTACAGGTGAGCCAGCATGAAGACCAGTTGCTTTACACTGCCCAATTTTTAATGTCACACTGAAAAAAGACCCGAAGAATTAAATAAGTGTAAGAAAATGTAAAAAGACAAAAAAAAAATCTGAAATCTTGATCATTGGTAAAAGCCAAAGAAATAGAGCTGTTAATCCAGAAAGAACGTAAATGAAAAGGAATGTGCTATGAGTGTTCAAAAAACATGAAAAATTCTTTGAAGAGATCAATTATTCTCCATTTTGATTGTGGTTTGACTTAATTTACTATAAAGGGGAATAAGATCAGATACGTGGAAAAAGATCTTTCCAGCTGTAAGAGTAGCTAAGCACTAAAACAGACAAAATACAGAAGTCTTGAGACAGCATTCCTTGGAGATTTTCAAAAATAGGGTTAGATAAACATCTGTCAGAGAAGATCTGAGTGCTCTTAATCCTACAAGGGAATAGCTAATCTCCTGGGGTCCTGACAGCTCTGCGTTTTGATGTGCCTAAGAGAAAGGCAACAGATGGAGAAGAAAAGGGATGAGAGCAGGTAGGATCATTACGGACTTGAGGGGCAGCGTGAGGGAAGCCCCAAGGCACCGACCAGGAGAGCGAACACAAGGAGCAGTGACACAGACCCGCAGTCTCTGCAGACTGCATCCAGACTGCATTGTGTGGCTCTTAAGAAAATTGATGCATTTAGGTCATTTGCACTTATTTTTTCTAAATACGATCTTTTTTTACCCTACAGCTTCTGTACATTCTTTTTCTTTTTGCTAGCTGAGGTTAATTAAACTCTTCTGAATAAAATGCTCTGCAGTCTGTTCACATAATACGTACTAAGAATCTACAAGGAAAAGATGAAGCAAAAAAATATGTATTTGATGGGAGCACAAAACAAAGTTGTGACATGTTACGTAAACCTTCCACGGCTCTGCTCTCTGTGTTTGTGTTCTCAGAGCTTTGCAGTGCTCCAGGGGAGAACCTGCCTGGGCCCCGTTCTCCTGCTCCCACCTGGACTGGAGCCCACCCTGCTTGCTGTTCTCTCCCCAAGGTGGGGAGGCACCTAGCTGGGCATGAAGGAAAAAAATCTGACTAGTGCCTGTCATCAGGAAACCAAGGCTGGTCTTCAGCGGGAAAATTGGAAGCTATAATGTGCCTTCCACAAAGAATTACACACCTACCCCCAAGTTATTACTCCAGATACAGCCATGTGGATAAAGAACTGCACCTGTAAATCTGACTGTTCGATAACTCTTACTGCAGTGCTGCTTCCTCCTCCTGCTCGCTAGCTCTAATCCATCACGTTTTCCTGCTGCGAGGACCCACAGCCACGCGGGCAGGCGCTGCCTCTGCGTGCAGGAGTTGTGCAGTGCCCTGCAGGAGCCCCCTGCTGCTGCAGAGCAAAGAGAATATTAATCACAGGGAGGGCAATCTGCCTGCAAAATGGCTTCAGAATTAGAAGCTATTTAAGAAATAAAGCAGGAAGAAATTTCCTTCTCCATCACGGGGCACAGCTGAGCACTGTTCGCATCGGATGCCTGCATTTCCTTGCTTAGGGCTGTTGTCTCTGGCAGAAAAGGGCACACTGTATCTTTCACACACGTGGAGGGCAAGGTCTGGGGTGAGTTCTGCCTCGAAAGAACTCAGAAAGGGATCAGGAATAAGTGAGCTCCTTTCTGGTGCAAAGGTCCTGTGCTGCCTCCCCTAATGGTCCCAGCTTGGTGCTTGAGACTAGGTAAGGTCTAATGGGAGCTGGAGGGACACAGAGAAGATGTGCTTTTGGGATTTACTGCAGCAGGCAACTCTCAGCAACCAATGCTTCCTGCAACGAAGGACAGCACAGACTGACTTGTAGGTGCTGGGGAACAGGACAGATCCCCAGCTGCTCCCCAGGCAGCCTCTGGAGAGGACCTGGCCCAGTATGTGTCTGGGCAACGGGTTCCTGCACCTCAGCATGTAGCCACTTTTGTGCCTTCCAGAAACTCCTCTATATGAGCATACAGGAAATACACAGAGATAGATGGATAATGGTGGGTGGCATGCCAGGAGGGACTGCAAGGTCATAAGACACATTATGATTTGAGGATGGTCCATTTTTTCAAGTTCACTCTATGCTAGGTCACACTCTACTTCTCATGCGTAAAACAAATCATCTGTAGAGCAAGAGCCATTTCCAGCCATGAGTCATTAGACCCCTTTATCAACTGACAACACAGAAGATGCCAACCCCAGAATAATCTGCTACAAGTTTCTCATTGCATTTGCAGGTCGTTGTTCCCTGGTTACAAACCCCTGCATGTTCTGATGGCACTTTGGGTGCCTGGGGCTCACTGCAGATTTTATCCCTAGCACTCTAATGGGATAATGCTATCTTCATATTTTACAGGGCAACTAGGAGCTGCAAATAAGTAATCTTTGAAAGACACACACTGGAAACCCTCGATGGCATTTCTTTACCAACCCAAAGCCCCTGATGACCATTATCTACCAGCCCAAAGTCTGATAAGAATGAACAGCAGCACTTGCACCTGCTCCCAGGGCTGGAATGCTGTGCACACTGTGCTGTGTACATGTAAGAGAGGGCACAGCCAGGGCTAACCCCAAACAGTCAGCAGTGGAATCCACTGGATGAGGGAATCCACAAGGATGAGGCAGTGAGGCAGCAGCGTAACAAGCAGCAATCACACAGACTGTCCTTGCCCAGAAGCTGATGGGATCTTCAGGAATCACAAGGGAACGGGGATGCATGGATGAGGCTGAAGGAAGAGGCCCTGCTGAGCACGAAACTTTGCAGCTTGGTGAAGTGCTGGGGTTGAAAAAGTCGATAAATAGCGAAGAGTTGACACTGAAATTTATGACAGAGTAAAACGGGGTCCATTATGACGACACCCAGACACCAGTCTGGAAAAGGCTGGGCTGCGTTTTCAACTTGGCTGTGGGTCTGAGCCTCCTGTGCAGTGAGCTCCCATTGGCCTGGGCAGGGGGTGCAGAGCAGAACAGGGATCTGCATCTGCAGAGGGAAGGAGCAGGTTTTTTCCATTTCCTCCCGAAATTCGCCCTGGTTTTCCTGCCTGCCTGCTCTCCATCTCCGTTCTGCCCAGCCTGCCGTGAGCAATGAGCGCATGGCATGCTGCCACTTCGCCATGTCTTTGGGTATCTTTAGTCATAAGGGCTTTCAACGTTCTTTGGCTTTTTAAAAAAAGACTCAGTGCCTACATTTTTAAAATCTAATTTACCTTAAAGCGACCCTTTGAAGAAAGCAGCACGGCCCGCTTGTCAGGAACACTAAGGACACAGCTTTCAGTTACATTCATTCCTTTAACCCAGCCCCACTGTGTGCTGTTTTTTAGGCTGGGACAGTCACGCACCATTCTCATCGCACTGCACAGTCTGCTGCAGAATTGGGCCTCTGCTCTGCCCAAACTCAATGAGACCTTTTTAAGGTTTTTGCCCTAAACATTCTTGATATCAGAAAATAAAGTCCTGCTGAGCAGTTGGATGCCAGCAGCTGTGAACACTGCTACCATCCCATCAGGTACCGTGCTTTGGGCTGAACCAGCAGGGGCTCAAAAGGACAGAGAGTGATGTTACAGCCCTGTATGCTGCCTAGAATGGGACCAGTTATAGTTGCCCCAGGGGCTGCCACGTGAAGATGGGAACCTGCAACCTCTTGAGTTTGGGTTTATGTAACTCTTCCTGCACAAAGACAGCTGTGCTGGGGAGGTCGGCAGATTCCTGCCAAATTAT
Source organism: Lagopus leucura (assembly GCF_019238085.1). Taxonomy (NCBI): domain Eukaryota; kingdom Metazoa; phylum Chordata; class Aves; order Galliformes; family Phasianidae; genus Lagopus; species Lagopus leucura. The sequence continues at coordinate 9,775,957 of NW_024962270.1, read as the reverse complement.
TCAGCAATGTGTCTGTCTCTTGAGTTTGGTTATAGATGCTTGATTCATCCTTGCCAGCTCCATGAAGCTGCAGTGTGGGCTCTGAGTGGGGGAGGACTGGAGCCGAAAGCATTTATGTGGAGATGCTATTTTTGCTCAGTGTATTTAGTGGAACATCAGTGGCATTTTCATGCCTTGCTCCAGCTCAAGCCCAGTCATGCTGGTTGCGAAGCAGCGAGGCGAGTGCCTTTCCAAGGCACTCATAGCAGGAAGGGATGGGAAACCCTTCTGCAGACACATCCCTGTCTCATCCGCTTTGTTCCCAGGGCTGTAGAGCCGTGCTGCTGACAGGACACCGCTGCAGCAGGGTTGCATTATCAGCTGTTGAGCCAGATTTACACCCACCGCAATTCCAAGAATGATAAATGGGGCACAGAGAATGCTGTACAGCATCTTGCATTTCTATACAGTTACATCAGTAGACTAAACCATTCCCTGTTGAGAATGGAAATCACAGACTGTGAAAGAGCCTCTAAATTCAGCCCTTTCTGGATTTCACCATTACACTGGCACAACAGCCTGGAGCCTTCTCCTGCCCCTGGCGGAGATGTCTGCTCCTGGCTGACCTGCTGCTCTTTGCCCATCCCCTGCATCCCAGTGGTCCCCCAAGCCTGCACCGCAGTGCCAGAGCAGCAGCACTGTCCTTTGTGCTCATCCTGTGCAATGTCATTACCTCAGACTGCAGAACGCCTCTGAGTGCAACACGCTGCCACGTTGCTCCCCACTGCTCAGCAGAGGGCAACACAGCTGACCCTGCCGCAGGCAGACCCGGGCCCAGTGTATGTCATTCTGTGGGATCTGTATTGCTGGGATGGACAGAGCAAGGGTGGGAGGTGCTGCAAGACTCGAACTGTGCCTTGTGAGTGAAAAGCCACTTGAAGTCACAAGAATCATCCCCACGTGGCGCTGTGTTTGCAAACAAGGTTTTCAGATAGCCCTGTGAGCACTACTGGGCTGCAATAATAGCCAGGCCATGGTCGTGGTGTGAAGATTACCTCTGTGTCTTAGCAGCAGCGATACAGAACTAGGCCTCCTTCCACCAACAGTGCTCAGAAATGTCTCTTTTATCTTCCTATTTGGGAACTTGAACTGCAATGGAGTTTGACAGGATTATTTTATTTACCCCATTTCCTACAGCAGAGCTATTTCTGGCTGGCTATTGCTGCTGCTATTAAGCCGCTCTCATTTTGCTTCCCATCCAACCTGCTTTGCTGCGGGAGCTCAAGGGAAGACAGCAATAGCAATAACCCACAAGCTGGAGTTTACATTGCATCTTGATTGCAAGAGACACATAAAATGTGCAAGTGAAAGCTCAATGTGTTTCATGCAGTCAGTGATCTTTTAGTGCTGCCAGAAAAGGCGCAACGTGGAGCCCCATCATGGGGGACAGAAAGCACTGGTGCAGGAGCACTGTGAACCCTTCCCACTTCCCACTGTCCTTCCAGCCTAATGCCACAGCACTCGGGAGCCTGGAGGATATCCAAACTGTCACCCCAAACAGAAAAAAGGAGATGCTCATCTACTACCTAGAGCATTCCCTCACATAGCAAGATACGATTGTAATTAATAGGGTGGGGCCCAGGCCTGGATGACTGAAATCTCACTTTCTAGGAATGATTTCCTGGTGACATTGGGAAGTGACCAGTGCTGCCTCTGATAGTGCAATCTGAGACAGATAAATTAATCTGTGAAGCTCAGAAACCAATTTTATTTCTGAACGTTTCCCCACACAAGTTGCCTTGCAAGATGATTGCCATATCTGGGAGCTGGCTGTCACCAGCGTCTCCATGCTGCTCTAACTCATGCAACCATTGTAAGGCAGACTTAAATATACTTACAATGGCAGAGATAACATCTGTTGGACACACCCGAATGCAACTTTCCACAATTACTTATTCTGACAAATCAGGTCTCTGTCTAAGATCCCCTCAAGGTGTTTGGAACCTGTTGCCCTGGGGGCAGCAGAGCTCATGCTGGTATCTAGGGATGGGTCCAAGCTCTACCCATAGATGTGACCCATGCCATCACTGCAGTTGTATGAATCCAGTCTTATAGTTCAGTATGGTCCTGGTAATGACTGCATCAATGGCTATTCCTTTACATGCAAAGCATTGGCTAAGTAATCCCTCAGTAGCCACATGCACATTTGTCCCAGCTTCCCCTGCAGAAGCCCTGTGACAAATCTCAGGGATGGAGAAGTGAGGAAGGAGGAGCCTGCCTGAGGGCTGCTCCCAACCCTTCTCACCCCTGCTGTATAGCAACAACAGGTAGTGAGAGGAATCCCAACTTGCAGAGAGCGGTGGGTGCCCACAGATCAGAAAGTCCAGACAGATGCTGAAACTTTGAAATATTTGGAACAGATTGTTGAGCACAGTGAGTGCCAATCAGTGAGCTCCTGTCTGTTGGATGGCTGCTGGTAGTACTGCTGATCATCTGCAGGTGCATCAAACAGGGCAGGGATTGCCAGGAGCTTGGGAAGAACCACCCTGAAAGTTAGCCTCCCTTCTAGGAACATCCCAGACAGATGCTCAAAACAACGCCACAACTTCACATTTTCAGCCAATAACAGAAAGGGGGGGATTGCAAAGCCTCCAGAAAGCAAGTCAAGTTCAAAGCAGAGGGGAGTTTGTATGGAAGTATGTTAGTGTATAATCAACGAATATTAAGATGTTATAATTACAAAATAAAACAAGAGAGTTAGGCAAAGCAGATTATAATAACAAAAAGAAAATAGACAGAAAGCTTACCTGTATCCTAGGCTCGCTTATGAAACTCCAGTGGAGTGGATCTCCAGGAGAGATCTTTCCCCAGTAGCCAGCTCTTAAAAGGGTCTGGGAGAGATGGAGCCAGGCTCCACCCCTTCCAGCAGCACAGGTGAATTGCCTTCACCTGTCTCCTGTGGCTGACTCATTGCTTGCCTCAGGTGATCAGAGGTTCAGGCTGTGATTCAGCAGTTCCCATACAGTTAACTGCTGCTGAAAGTGGATAGCTGGATACTGGAGATCCTGCCATAGCCAATAGCGGATTGCTCAGGCACAGGCTACACCATATTGTAGCAGCAGAAACACAGCAATTCTTGGTAGCATAGGACAGAGTCCTGCTGAAACCCTCCCAGGCCATCTGCCTACATGGCTGGTGGAACAATCCCAATCCAGCACGAGCAGCGGAAACAAGGATGGCTTTTGAAAGTGTGCCTTGTCCTTAGGAAACATACACAGCAGCCAAAATGAAGCAGAGCTCCTAGCACTGACACCTACAGAGCCACCAACCCCTTGGCTTAGAGAGTAAGTGGATGCCAAGCACTTTCCGCCACACAGAAACAATCTCATCATCTGCCAATATGCAGAAGATTTTCTAAGGAGGGAGATTCCTTGGGATTCTCTACTAAGTTTTGATCAGACTCAGTGATGACACAAATGTCAGCAAACACGGGTCAGGTTGGCTCTGAATTTTCTCACCACTCGTATCTGGAAGACCAGGAGCACTGTTCCATCAGCTGCTTTGGAAGCCTGTAAGGACTCCATTGCCCTGCATACAAGGCAGAGGAGCTAGCAGCTCTGGGCTAGTCTGGACTCTGAGATCTTCCAGAAACCTGCAACTTGAGCTTTTTACTGTGCCCTTCTGAACTCAAGCAAATTCAGTTCCCTGAGGGCTTGTGCAAGTGGAACACAAAAGCACATCATGAGCTATGTACCACTCACATGCTCTTGCTGTGCCTGGTGCCAGACTGTGCTGCAGATGGCCCAGAACTGTGGGGCTCTGCCCACTCCAGATGAAGCACCAGCACCACACAGCCCCCGGGCTGCCTGCACCTTGCTGTAAGTGCTGCTTCACTAATGAGGCTCCAGGATCTCACCCATGGGCACTGGCATGGAGGGCATATTGCCAGATGGCTGTGATCCATAACAGCAGAGCTCCACACAGGATCAGGACAACATGGACTAAAAATCAAACATGAGCTAACACTCCCCTGAATTCTGTCCTTGAGCAATGCTTCTTAACAACGTTCAGGATAGGGAAATCCAGCTGTCAGCCCCTCTCCCCTCACCCCATCACTCTGGAAAACAGAACCTGCAGCTTGGAGTTGGAAGAGCAGATACAGGGGGACACAGCACAGCCTGGAGTGGTCCTTGTGACCCTGAGGTCGGGCTTGTGGATAAGTTTGCAGCCCCTGCCCTTCTGCCTGAACTTGCCGTGGAACTGAGAACCCCCAGGCCTGCCTCTGCTGGCTCCAACCTGCTGGCTGCTTTCCTGCATATGCATCACTTGTATGATGCTGCCACATGCACAACACAAAGCAACTCTGGCATAGGTAAGGGAAGAGGACAGTGACACAGGAATGCTGTTTGCATACTGATCCCAACCCTGAGCTCCCCCAGCCTGCTGAGAAATGTGGAGAACTCTCTGCTCATTCTGATGGCTGCAGACATCCCAGATCTGGTGTTCCTGGGAGCAGAGGAAGACCTGACACCCCTCCAGAGCACAGCCTGGATGCTGCCTTATGAATGGGAAATTCAGGGTCACAGTCAAAGTTTAGGAGGTCAAGATTAAAAAATTAAGCCCCGCTGCATATTTGCAGACTCACATTGACGGTTCTCTGAGTTTGTTATTGTTGCTGTTCTGCTTTTTGCTTTTTTTTTTTTGTAACAGAGACGGGAGAGATGTACAAGGCACAACAACAGTGGGTGGAGGGAAGTGCAGAATCTCAGTCAACCATGACTCAGGAGAAGAAACTGCCACCCACCGAAGGCGCAGGGCAGAACTGCATGGCACTGGGCAGCAGTGCATTGACTCAGGAGTCACCCACACCATCCCCAGCTTCCTGCAGCCACAGACACTCCCCAGGGTCTGCATGCCATGCAGGTCTGTCAGCTCACTGAGCACACCCCAGGTGCCAGGAATGCAGCCCCGGGTGTATCTGCAGCCAGCTCAGGGAACTCCCTCTGCACAGCGCTCTGTGGAGCTGCAATGTAAATGGCCACGATGTGAGGGCTGCCATCAGGGCAGAGACCAGAGCTGTGAGCACTGTCATTTCTCTCCAAACAGGTGTGATGGTAACAAGCTGAGATCACCTGGGTGTGACTGTGGCCATTGAGTGGGGGTGCTGGTGCCTGATACTCCAAAATACAGCTCATCTGTTGCTATCAGTTCTACAACACATTAGTTCTTCACTCCCTTTCTCTCACCTTCATGGTGGGTTTCATGGCAGAGATGTCCTCTATAAACCAGTACAGTAGCTACATGAAGATGAGGCTTGAAATGTATTTCTCTGAGTGACACATGCACACCCTGTTACACACCGAGCTGCCGCCTGACAGTTCTTCAACAGGCAGCAAGCATCATTTTAATGCAGTAATTGAGCTGCCTGCTCAAGTGCCAGGCTTCAGAGTTTGTAAAGAAATTCTAGGGCTATCTAATCCCAGATCGTATGCTGCAGCCAAAACCCAAAAGCAGAAGTGAGGCAACGAGCCAAAGCGAGGGGCATATGAGAAAAAGGCATGAAATGAACAAGGGGAGGCTGAATTTGCTACCAGCATAAAAATCCCTCCGTCACGTTATACTCACCACCCTGTAATTCAGTAGCATGAAGCACTACCCATATCCTCTTCTGCACAGACAGCAAATGGCCACCTTGTCCTAAAAACCACTTTGGATTGGAAACCCATTCCCAGCATGTCCTTAGCAGCACTGCTCACTGCCTGGATGTCCTTACCTTCTTGCAGAGAACCATCTGGTGATCAAAGAGGAAGAAAACACGCTGCTGGTTCCGTCCGTAGGGCTGGTAAATCCAGGACATCTCTCCCGTGTAGATCAGCTCTGAGCTGCGGTCCAAGATATCATCTCCCTGGAGGGCACAGAGAATGAGGCCATGTGAACCACTGCTCCCAGCAGGACATGATTCTCTTTGTAGGATGCAGAGAAACAATAATTAAATAAGATTTTGGTCTTTCTGCAGCTCTCAAGGCTGCCATGCCTGACTTCAGGCCAAGAAATGGAGGTGGGGGATCATCCTGGAGGAAAGGAAATTCTACAATTCTGTGATTCTGTGAAATCAAGTAAGTGTGGACAATCAACGCACGGTCATTGTGGCTCAGAGTGCAGTGAGCAAAGTAGCAGCAGAATGGGAACTCCAGGCAGCCCCATTTCCACACTGCACCCCCAGACCCAGCTCTCACCACAGTGCCCATCCCATGGGCACCCCCAGTAAAACCCCAAGCTGGGGTCCACCAGCTGGACTCCAACCTCCCCTGGGCTCCACAGCCATCTTCACAAGGATCTCTCATTGGAAAAGCATCCCAACACAATTGAGATGTCCCTTCAAGTCCCTTCAAGATGCCAGCCCAGCTCCTTGCATCATCTACCCCAGAGCTACCAACACTCCCCCCCCCATCCCCACGCTTTGAGGTGATGACCACCCCCTCCTACAGCATTCTTGTTAAGAGTTCCCCAGCCCCAAAACCCCGTCAGGCCGGCCAGCTGCCAGCATTCCCTCACCCTGTCTCAGCCTGTGGCTAACACTTGTTTTCCTCTCCCATTTTTTTTTAAGGATTCATGAGCAGATGGTCTTGAAAACACAGCGCATTCTCTCCCACTCTCTGAGAGAACAAATGCAGTCACCCTCCACTAATTAGGATGAGCTGGACTTTTTAAAAAGTTAATTAAAATCTATTTATTAAAAATGGGTGAATTCACCACCACCTGCCCCGTGGGCATCTCAGTGCCTCGCTCCAAACACCACAGAAGGGAGCAGGATGACTTCAACGCAAAGGTAAGGAGCGGGATGGGGGAGAAAGTGAGAGAGGATCGTTCCTTTTTTTTTTTTTTGGCTCTGAAACCGGTGCAGTTCTGGCTCTGATGCCAAACTAGAGCCAATACTATGACAAGAGCATCCCAAAATCTCAGCAAGCAGATTGTAAGGGCTCTGGGAGCACCCAGGCACACGCACTTTTCTGGTCCCACTTACAGTGACGGTGCCAGAGCAACCAGGAGCCCTCCCCAGCCCTCACATTTCAGTGAGGATTTTGGGCTGCAGGTAAACGTGTAATGAACCTCCCAGCATTGACTGGAAGCAACTGAGTCCCTGGGACCTGTGACAACAGCTTCAGTAAGTCGCTGAGGCATCATGCAGCAGCAGGGACTTTCGGGTGGTCCCAGTGAGGTGCTCATCCCCCTCTCCATCTTGCTCTGTGGCTGGCTGGTTGAGGGCCCCATCGGGGCAGCCTGCCCAGCATATGGGGTCCTTCAGGCTGACCCTAGCAGTGGGACCTCCTGGGTAAGCAGCAAGACCCAGGGATGTGCCAGTTCTTCCCCTGAAGGAAATGCACGGGCTTCAGAAAGTGTGGGCTTCTCTGGTTAAATGGGAGCTTATCTGAAAGATTCAAAAAGGATAGGAGCTTTTCTGAGAGGGGGCAAGCCTAGGAGAGGCTCTCTGCTAAAAATAGAAGAGCAGCTTTGTCTTTTACTCCTGTGGTAGCATCTCAAGCCTGAGGACACACAGAGGGCTCTGTAAACACTTCTACTTGATTAGCTAGATCCAAACTGTGTAGTCCCTGCAAGCAATATTAAACAAAAAAAAATCAGATCCGAAATGATAGGATTTGTATTGCATTTTCTATGCTGTGAAAATAATTTTCACATACAATCTACAGGCTGGAAGGGGATGATTTCCAGTGCTGGGTTAGCACATTTGGAAATGTCGTAGTTCAGACAGTTTGGGACCAGCCCTACAGCCCTGAGCAGCAGCCCCAGCCAGTAATAAAAAGCCTCAGGCCAGCCTGGTTGGAACTGAGCATCCAGCTGCAAACAGAGGGCAGGAAAGGAAGAGGGGTCCTGTTCTGCATGCAGTCATCAGCACTCCTGAATGTGCGGGGAGCAGATGCGGGCTGGATGCACGCCCCATGCTCTGTTGAGCGCTGCAGAGTGATGCCTATGTCCTGGGGCTCATCCTGCCTCCGAGCAGAGGTCAGTGCTCCTGCTGCTATGGGAAGGCAGCAATCCCCAGCTCCCCAGCTGTGCTATAGAGACCACTCTGAGACAGGTAACCACTGTGCTATAGGCAATCACCCTGCAACAAGGAGCTACGAGGAACCAAAGGGTTTTACTGATGTCACACAAGCAGTGCTGCTGGATGAATGCTCCTCACTGTTACTGCCGGGCACTAAATCCCCTCTCCTAGTTAACATTCAGTGAGCAGTGCTCTCTTCTGCCTGACACTGCTGTTCTTTAATTAGAGATTGACAGGCTGATTAGCACTCTGGGCTACAGAAAGATCAGAAAAAAGGAAAGCGAGAGAAATGTTGTCTTTTTCATCAGGCTCCTTTTTTGATACCTTCTGTTGCTGGGAAAAAAAAAAAATAAAGGAGGAAAAGAAAAAAGCAGAAGGATCTGTTTCAGTCCCTGTTGTGATTTTTCCCTGGGAGGATTTCTCATCAGGCTGTCCTCACTTTGAAAATAGCATGTTGGTTGCATGCATCTTTTTTTTTTCCGTGTCATTCTTGGATTCAATAACATAATATTAGGCCGGAGCCAACTATTATGTATTACGTAATTAAGGGCACTGAGTCTTGATTTAAAGCACCAGTAAATATTGAGAATGAGAAGAGATTTAAAAGGACAGTTTTCATTATATTTCGCAATTACACATCCTTTACCCTTCATGTAAATTTAATACTCAAGCAATCTGCCAAAGTGGCAACCCACGGGAATCTCGGGTAGCAATATCTAGAAATCTGCATAAACCAAAGTAATCTGCTTAAATAGCAGGCTCAGGCTAATCGAGGCCGGGAGCAAGGCTCTGCTCTGCACCAAACACCCCACTGCTGCCTTGGGACGGCTGATCCCTCCCAGGGATGGCAGCCATGGGAAGCAGACTGGCCACAGCTTCCTGCTCCAAGCAGAGCCGGGCTGATGGGAGCAGCACCACAGTTTGCCAAAGCACACATCTGCTTCCCATCAGCATGGCAGCTGTGGCAGGCACTCAGTGAGCAAGGGTGCACTCACGGCTGCAGCGGGCATTGCAGACGCAGCCCAAGCAAATGGCAAGGTTGTAAATCACTGAATGGTTGGGTTGGAAGGAACCTCAAAGTGCATCCAGTCCCAACCCCTGCTGTGGGCTGGCTGCCCCCACCAGCTCAGGCTGCCAGGTCCCATCCAATGTGGCCTTGGGCACCTCCAAGCCTGGGACACCCAGCCTTGGACAGCACTGCCACGACTTCATTGCCTCCTGAGTAAAGAATTTCCTCCTCACATCTAGCTTGCATCTCCCCTCTTAGTTTTAAACCATTCCCCTTTGTCTTGCCATGGTCTGACAATGTAAAACATAACTATCCACCTTTTCTTTAAGCTCCCTCTGGAGCAGCCCCGCACCATGCCATCGCCACAGCAGCTCTGCAGCACGTGGTGGGCTGGCACAGGCTGGAGGAGGGCAGCGTGCTCTCTGCAGGCCGTGCGGTCCCAAGCAGAGCAGACAGAGGAAGGCAGTGCCATGCCACTCCTGCCACCTCCATCCTGCTTCTTAGGCACCTGTATAAGCAGCACTGCCCAAACTGGGGCTGCAAGGACGTAGAAAAAATGATGGGCTTTGAGGAACTCTTCTCTTTGGAGTGCCACTGTATACACATTGCTGGCTAACCTTTGAGAGCTGTAGCCCAGGACAGGCTCAGTCCAGCACATTTCCCACCAACTCAGAGCAGACCTGGCACACTGCTCCGAGCCCAATGCAGCTAACTGCATGCCAGCACTGCCTGCTGCCTTCACACATCCCTGCTCTGACCTGAGGGCACTGCACCACCAGGGAGGGGATGGCACCAAGTGAAGGGAAATAGAGGCATCAGGAAGCACTTCATAACCAGAAGAGCTCTCGGGCACTGAAAGGTCTCAGCAGGAGGTGGTAGAAGCGCCATATTCCACACCATTAGCAACCAAAAGAACAAAAGGCCCTAGAGTATTCCATGTAGGCAGGGCAGCACCTCTCTAAGTTGGTCAATGCATTGGAAATCCAAAACAAAAAAGTGAGTCACACAAGGCAACAGTCCAATGCGGATTTGCTGGTCAAGATCACACTCCTACAAATTACACAGGAACACATTTCAAAGTGACTGGGGATTGCTTCTAATTTACAACAGTCAGTGAGATCAGAATCTTCCCTCCTGATTTTGCTCAGTCACTCCATGTACGAAGCCAACAGTGATTCCTCAGGCTTGGTGCCCTGGTGCTGCAGCACCCACCAGCTGCCCTGCAGTGGGGCTGCCCTTCTCAGTGCCATTTGCAATGCACATCAGGAGCCCCCACTTAAGTGGCAGTCTGAAAACAAGCCCTGCCTTTGGCAGCTGAAGAAATTCCACAGTTTTCTATTGCTGACCCTGAAATTCACCTTCACAGGGCTATGCAGAAAATCTTAAGGGATTAAAAATGACTCCTGAAACACACAAGCACAACTCCAGGGGATGCAATAAAACCCCTCCTGCTCAGATGAGCCAGGACATACCCCCTGCTTTTTCTATTTGCTTTAGGATCAACAGTACGTATGCAATCCCAACAACAGTCTCTCCTTGTGAGAACAGGAGTACAAACACTTTGTAAACAAAAACGGTTTAAGTATCCGCTCACTAAATATTTGCTTGGTTCAGATTTTTTCTTCTCTTTTAAAACTCTTTTTCCAACATCTTATCACAAAACACGGGAAGATTCAGAAATTAAAAAGCTATTTTGAATCAGAGCATCAACACTGTCAGAACAGAGATGTTAAGGAAAAACAGAGACATTTTTTCCAAAGGAGGGAATTCAGCATTCAAACCACTTCACTCTTGGTTGCTGCTGGAATAATTCACTGAGTGCAAAATACAGTCGTGATTAGGGATTATCTCTGTCTTGTGCACTGGATACATTTCTGGTGGGGGAGAGAAAATAAATGCCCGTTATTCTCCTTGCTCCTACTTTGTACCTGCGGTTGTTCCTACTTCTCTGTACTCGGGGTTTGGTTTCTTTTCTTTTGTACCAAGCAAGACTCAGCTGTCCCCAGATCTACGCTCCACTGCTCGCTTGCACTGCCGCGCCAGCTGGAGAGATCAGGAAGCCACTGGGACACACAAGGGGATGGGAAGGGAGTGCTTCTGAGTACTGAGGGTAATTAGAGGAGGATTAGGGTCACGGGAAGATGGAAGGGTAACCGCTGTGGGTTCCTGCCTCTGTTTCAGTGAGAGTTTAACTGGGTAAGCACTTCCAGAAGCTCAAAGTTGACATCGGGTCACCCTCTCTCAGCTGGCTGTTCTCCTCCAAAGAACTGGGAGTCACATTCTGCTCTCCAATCCAGATAAGCAGTGCACACTCCCCATGGACTGGAAGAGATTGGGGAGATATACCAGGAAAGCCCTCTCCCAATCCCTGGCAGTCCACCTGTATGGGAAGAGGGCTGGAAGCCCTGCAAGCTGGCAAGGAAATCCAGCTCTGATGGCCTGGGAGAGGCTGAGATCAGTGCATGGGGTTTTGGAGGTCAGCAGCCCAGGAATGCTGTGCATACAGAGCAACTGTACAGATCAAGGACACATCTGAGCACTTGGCACTGCTTTTGATTTCTCCTGCTCTCTTCCTGAGTTATGCTATAGTCACTTCTGTGTATTTTGGGTTTGTTTGTGTGCATCCTCTTGGCCATTATGTGGGCATTTGTGCAGTGGGGTCTGATGGTTCAGAGGTTACTTCAGAGGAAAGAATCAAGCAAAGTCCTCTGCAGCATTTAGATCTCATCCTCTAGTGCTCCCATCCAAAACACAGCATAAGAATGGCAAGAATGGTGTTTCTCTTTGAATGAAGGCAGTAGCTTTATTCCTACTGGATCTCTGAGTGGGCAACAGCAGTTCTGTTGTATTAGGAGAAGCTGAAGGATGGTGCTGCAACATTGTGCTTAAAATCTGGAAAAGCAGTCAAAAAGCCCTTGGAAAAATGATTTGGCAAGATCCTGAGAATAGGACAGAGATAAAGAATAGGTATGGCTAAGTAGGAGTGAATTATCAAGGATATAGCTAAATAAAAATGAATTATCAACTGAGCCAATGGAAGAGAAGAAACTGCTGTTTCACAGATCCTATGTGGAGGTCACCTTGGCTTTCCACTTGCATATGAATATTCACTGACTTGGAATTGATCCATCCTTAATCTAGATTCATTTACAGTGAGGGTCGTGGCATTTCTTACAAACGACACACTTCAGCTCATCGCACTGAATATACTGCAGGCTGAAGATACATCTGATGGTCCTGTGCCTCCCCGAGAGCAATTTCCTAATGCTGAAAATGAGCCTGGGTGTCAGTATCAGGGAACTTTCTGCACAGCAAACAACAATAAAACAATCAAGCAAATCATCTGTATTCTCTGCTCTCACCGCCTGTCAAAATGTAAGAACCAGCTATGATTGCTGCACTTACATGCTTTATCAAGAGATCCAGGGCTGAATCTAACCTTTATTATACCAACAAAACTAATTCAGTCAAGGAAGATGCACAATCAGAAGGAGAAATGCATCTGCATTTCTCTATTCCCTGCCTTCCTAGATCATTTCCCAAGAAATAAACAATGTGACTTCCCCATATACTGTAATTGACAGTGTGATCCCAATGATTTGAATGTAAAGTTATTCCAAACCTTTGTGACTGTAGGAAAGAAAGAAGACCATTCTATCACTTGCTGAATACACGGATCAATGATTTAAAACAGAGGTGATTTACAAACATGCTCATCTTTGCTCTGCTTAGAAATCCAACTCACAGGTTACATTTACACAAGGATTCAAAAAGTCCAAGGATAAGGAAAAAAAAGAACAAATGCTTTGTTTGGATTTGCCTTTTCAAGCACATGGCAGAATGTAGCAGAACTAGTGAGGAATCCCTCTGCTGACTGCCTTGCTCGTACTTTGCAGCTTGTTCATTATACTGCAACTACTTATTGACTTGGCTCAGAAATATCTTTAAGAGGATACTCATCTTAAACGTGCAGACAGCATCTATAACTTCAGCTTAATGTCTTGGCTTCTAATCATAAGACATTTTGCCATTTTTTTTAACTGTCACAGCTTCTAGGCCTTTTTGATACTGATTTCCCTACTTCTTCCCCAGCCACAAAGCACAGAGTCAGAACGCACTGAGTTTGATCCTAATCTCTCTGACTGCCAGAACAACAGCACTTCATTCATAGAAGTTACTCCGGATTTGTGTCTATAAAATAGGAACTGGACCCGAGATTTTCTTCAAAATACCATTAATGTTTTAAATCTTAAGTCCCATCTCCAAATCATGCATATACATTTCCTCTGCCCCCAGGTTAATCCCAGTTCTGAAGTCCTCTCCAACGCACACCCAGATCAGGCTGTGTGAAATGAGCTGCGTGGCATAGGATAATTCCAGCAGCTGCAGGACCGGCCCCCATCCGGGTTTATAGCCCCTAACGCAGGTTCCGTACCTCCCAGTCCAGAACGGACGCCTGCCACTGAGCTATCTTGTCAATGTTCTCCAGTCTCCGCTTCCGCTCATTGATCTGCAGAGTCACGTTCCTCATGACGGCGAGAGCAGCAGCCACATACCTGTAGTCACTGTGGAACACAGAAGAGAAGCCCGTGAAATGGAGCTCGATGTGCGGTGGAAGCATCTAGCAGTCTTACTGTCGGCTGCATAACTCACCACCATCCTTCTAGCAAGAAATGGAGGTAGGATTTGCTACTTGATACTACAGTGCTGTGTTTTTGCATTGGCAACATCTTTCTGGATCATTGAAAAAGGGCAACTAGGTTGCAAACAAAGCAGCGTGAGAGGAGACATGAGGGCAGAAGCTTCCCAATGGCTTGCATCTGGAAGCCCACTGAGGGAAACCTGGCCTCTCCCAACTCAATCTGCAGCAGCTGTGGATGTCGTTCTTTAAAGTCTTAAGGTGCTCACTAAAGAGCATCCTAAGAGAAAGTCTGACCATTTTGATCAGCTCTGTCCTTGGGCTTGGATTTTTATGTTTTTAGGATGAACATTTGAAAATATGTTTCGCTTAGACAAATTGGAGTCCCTTCTAGGCCAGAAGGTAACTCAAGAGAGCCACAGAGCACTATCCAGTGGCATTCGCTCACACTGCTGGCTTCAGGTGAGCAAATCAAAACCATTCTCTCTTTTTCCTGGACGTGCCTGTGAGCATAATAACACGGAGTGCAAATAGCTTCCCACCAGGGCCAGCAAAGATGATGATCAGTCTTTTCAAAAAGTGATGCTGAAATCAATGCTATTGATTTCCTCCCTGTGCCTTCTTTTCCACTCCAGGGAACCTTAATGTTCATTTCAATCGGAAAGACAGACAAGGCCAGCTGCCGTAACGCCACCATCATTTATTATTAACTTAAGGGCTGATATTGACTGCTGACTAATGAGAAAAACTGTGATCTTAGGCAGCTGTGAGGGGAATGGCTTTATTGATTATTGCTAAAGAATTGCACTGGTGACAGCTAAAATAGGGGTGAGTGCTGTGAATTAGAGAAAAGCTTTAGATTCATTTCCTTATTTGATCCAAACAGGATAAATACTAAGAAACAAGCACAGTACACCATACAGTGGAATATTATCTGCTATTTTGCCACCCTTTTCTGGATGAAATCTTGAGAACAATTTTTATTCAATTCTTATGTTGAAATTCCAGCTAGGGTTAAAAAAATCCTACAAAATCCCAAGCATCAGGGCTGGTCCTTCAGCAAAGTGAAGGAGGATAGAGGATGGGCTGCCTGACATACACATCCCAATGCACAACAAAGGATCTGTTGCACCTTCCCTTCTGTGGCCATCTCTAAGAAGCAAAAGCCTGTCTGCACAAGGGAGAAACCAAGCTATGCCATTGAGACACACTACTCCTGTCTTCAAAACATCCATGAGCTCTTGCAGGAAAAAAGGTCAGTCACTATGGACAGAAAGGCACTGTAGCGATAGGGAAAGGTGCAGCGTATGGAGCAAGTTATTAATGATCTCTGTACAGAAAAGAGAGGTTGGTTTTAGTGCACCCATTTAGCAGAGTGTCTGTCACATACTGTGCTCACACTCTCCTAATCCCAGCTCCAATCTGCAGCCGGAGCGCTCAGGACACCAGCAAGCTGCACTTAGGATCTTCATACATTTACTTCATATTAAGCTGGTGCAAACCTTTAGGAGGTGAACAGATGTGGCTTTGTGAAAAATTCAAATGAACCAGGCTCGAAACAATGAGCAATTGAAGGGAGCCAGGCTTTGAAAACACCCCCATGCCTGCCTCTGTGCCCAGTGGCCATTGCCAATCAAGCTGGGTTTTATCTTGGTTATGCTAATTCACTAATTCTAATGTTCTATTTGAGGAGAAAACTCCGTGCATG
Source organism: Lagopus leucura (assembly GCF_019238085.1). Classification (NCBI taxonomy): domain Eukaryota; kingdom Metazoa; phylum Chordata; class Aves; order Galliformes; family Phasianidae; genus Lagopus; species Lagopus leucura. Next base: position 9,760,557 of record NW_024962270.1, on the reverse strand, counting down.
TTTTTTCACTCAGTAGTGAAGAAAGACTCATGCCTGAACTTTTTGGGCTCCTAGCCCACATCTGTGGCAGAGCTGGCAAAACTTAGAAGAAAAAATAACAGAAGCAAAGCATTTGGACAGTGAATTAATAATAGGGCAGCACTGACTATGACATTAAGGAAAATAAATAGTTTGTTGATTACTTTGGGAATGCAGTGACCTCTTTCCAGCGGTCAACCAGGGTGCAATTCCAGACTCATGCTATTTGAGGGAGAGTGTTCAGGCTGCTGATCACTGCACTGCTGCCCTGAGCTGGCACAGGGTGCTCTACAAGCACTGTATTAGTGAATAAGAGGCAGCAGAGAAAAAGAATGAAATCTCCCATTCTCATATGAACCTAAGATTTGTTTTCATAGGGACTCCCAGTCCTTTCTCAGTTTTGCCTTACTGTGTAAATTGCTCAATGGCATAAGGGAGGTCTGGGACATGAGCTGGGCTGCCAGGAGGACTGGTTGCTCCCAGGCTGTTCGAATGCTTGAATCAGAGGAGTGAGACTACAAGGGAGTGTGGGGTAACCCACCGTATTTCTGTGTCTTAAAGCCATCCACTGTGAGTGGGGCATGCCCACACTAACCAGAGCACAGCATGGGGCTGATACAGGGCCCTCGGTCTGAAGGAACCAACAGTTGCTTAACCACAGGGAAGGTCACAGAAAGTGACTGTAGCCGATAGCTTAGCAACATGCTGATTCTAAAACATCCCAAAGGAACGTACTCAAAAGTAGTTCATCCTTGTGTAACCTCCCTGTCCACATCCTCTTTGGTATCAACACCGAACAACTCAGAGAGGGTCATTTTAAACACAGAGCTCTCCTCTCTGGGGCTGCTTATGTGAAGCCACACAGTGGGGCTGCTCTGCACTGTGAAGCCACACAACTAAGTTCACGCTGTAAGTACTGTGGGTACATCACATGGCTGCTGAGCAAAACAAGCCACAACATCTGGGATCCTCAAGCTAGTTTCTGATACCCTAACATTCCCATGAGTCCACTCCAAGTTTGACTTGGTCTGGTAAAGAGAGGAAAAAGAGAGATTGGATCTGGAGCCAAATGCATGTCCAAATAGGTGATTATCAGCCAAGCGTTCAGCAGGTAGGAAGCAATGGAACTAGTGAACCTGGCCAGAGCAAATCAATGCATCCCTTTGCTTGTGTCACCTGTCTGTGCACTTCCAAGGCTGACTGTGGGGAAAAACAAAAAAAAAATTGAACTCTTGCAGAAGTTTCTGAAATCTCTGTAGTCTATTTTTTCTCTCACACTACTTCATTTTAAATAGGTTTTAGAAAGAAGGAATACTGGCAAGGTGGGGGAATATCTGTTCCCAGAGGGCTTTATTCTTCTTTCACCTATCACAACTGACATCATAGGTACTACTCTTGATTTATGCTAGGGCAGGTATTCAGGTTGATAGCCCTCATTGCAAACAAAAGAGATCCTTAAAATTTGGAGGAAGAAATCAGACTGCCAGATGCTTGTTTGATCCTAAAAAGCCAATGACAAAACCAGAGACGGAAGCAGGCTGAAAAGCAGAACAGTTCTGAATTCTCCCAAAATCTAAGCGTACTCAGGTTGGAGTTGTGGATCCCAGCCCTACACCTACTGTGTGCTGGGGTCCTCTCTAGGACAAATAAATGAGCCTTTCTGACCACTGAGTGCTAATTAAATAATTTTTCTAGTGTAACTGGTAGCATCATAAAGTACATCCAAGGGTAATTAGTTCACATGTCTGATTACAAGAGAGATGAGCTTGGCTCCACTGAGAATCAATGCTTTGAGAAGCTTTTTAACTATCTGCTGAACCTTTGGCCTGCTTCAATTTATACAAGATGTCATGAAGAGAAGAGCTGGACAGAAAAAAACCCAACCCCTGTGTGTGTGCAGAGTCCATGTAAAGAAGCACTGAGCAAAACCCCTCTGTGTAAGAAGAGCACTCCCATACCTGTGATCCTGTGCAGTGTACTTGAGAAGCTCTGCGAGCTGCAGGGGGTATTTGCAGATCTTCTGCACTGGTGTCAGTAGGAAACCATCTATGGCAATATCAATCATCTGCTGCAACAGACGACACGCTTCGAAGAAATGCTGGTACCTGCTATCTTTCATCAGCTTGGAAAGCTCCATGCACGCATCCAAATGATTATTACAGTACTCTGAATAGATCCAGAAGCCATCTTGCTGTGAAAGGCAGGAGGCAAGGGACCACACGTCAGTCAATCACCAACATTATGACTAAAGAAAAAGTGATACTCCTGTAGGAGAAGGAAGGGCTGATCCTGAATTCTTTCCCTGCTCAGAGGTTGCTCTGGGGTGAGGGGAGGAGAGAGGGTCCTTTGTATGACACACTGCCAAAGTCTCTGCAAGCAGCAGGTGTGTTAAATCAAACCCCTGTGCAGTGCTGGGGGTGTTCTCAATTTCGAATTGAGTGGAGTAATTTTCTCTGTAGAAGGTAAAGGTAGAACCAAGCCACAGCTCTGGCCTTCAGTGGTACAAGACAATCTTGCTTTTTGTAGAGCTCTTTACCTGAAGGATCATGAAGCACCTGACAAGTGCTTGGGATCTGGGTAGTTCTGAACACCTCTGTACCAACAGAAATCCCCATGAACCAACCACTGTGTGGAGTTCCCTATGCTCAGAGGTTCAGAAAGCACCAAAGATTGGAAAAACAAACAAACAAACAAGAAGCCCACTTGCACACTCACATGCGTGCCCAGCCACCCCTTGCTGGCTTTCAGCCTCCTTGGAAATGACGACAAGAAGTGTCAGATATCACTCTGAATAGCGGCAGTAGCTTTTACTACTGTTACTATAAATGAATTGACAGCACAGCCTTAGGACATGAAGTTTTAGCTACTGATTCTCACCAAGATTTCTCCCATCTTTTTTGCACAAGGGTGCAACATGCTGCTGCTGTGGAAGCGAACAGCAGAGATTGCAGGCTCTGATAAAAGTGAGCAACGTTACTGTTGTAATGCAATTTCTCAAAAATAAACTTGCCTTTTAATTGGAAGTGCAGTGATGCTTAAGAGATACCAGAAGTCTTTTTAGGGACGCCCTGCTGAAGTTTCATGAATTCCTATTGGAAATGTCCCTAATACGTGAACAGTCACCAGTTCAGCCCTAATGTAAGTAACACAGTACAGCCCTGGGTCGCAGCACCTCACGTGTACACTCTGATACAGCTTTTCAGTCTCTCTAAAAAAAAGCCTAAAGCTGCAGCACTGTAATTTCCTTGACATTTCCTGACATTATACAGCACTGGCCAATCTAACAGCTCCTGCAGCACGTGGCTTATATAACAGCATGATGGGCAGGGCCAAATCTCCGGGACTGCAACGTCAGCTAAAATATCCTCTGGTGCACACTTAGCGTGAGCTGCCACCTCACCCCTGGCCCAGCCATCCTGCTGAGGAACACACTGAAGCTTCACAGGTTTTTTCAGCCCTTGTAAATGCATCTCAGTGCCATGAATGAGCATCCTGGCCATTTGTACTCCTCTACTTTTGAATGTAATGCATAACTAAGGCTTCCTTTTACTCCTCTGGTCTTTCTTACCTATTCCAACCGCCTGGTCATCCCTGATCTGATTGGGATGGCTTGTGAAGGGTTTAAGTCATATTTTGAAGAGAAAAAAAGGATGAAGATGATGTGAGGGACACTGCGCCTACGCAATATGAGAGTGGATATGGAAGCATGCTGATTCAAATGCAGTGGGGGGGCTGTCCAACTATGTGCTTCTCTTGGAGTCCTCCCTGCATCTGTACCTCCCAAAGTGGATACAGTAGCTATGGAGTAGCCTGTGGTGTATCACTACTATAACTAGAGCAGAAGAAAACTGATGGATGGCAGTTAGATGCTGTGTAGTTCCTGCTTTCTGACTTTTTCTACACCCCCAAAAACAACCCCAGCTCCTCAAATAAAATTACCAAATGAACTTACGTGTTCAAGGAAACATGGTCCGATCTCACTGAGATGGGGATCCTCATTGTTGTACTGTTTCTCCAAGTCCCGGACAAAACCCATCTGAAATCTGTAGATATCTTCAATGTTCCCAAAGATGATCTTCAGCTGTTCATCACTGAACATATCCCTTCTCTTCCGGCACTGCTTCAAGTAACCCTGTAGGAAGTAGGACAGAGCAATCCATAAAATAATCCAACCACAGAGGCTGTTTCCAGATTTTTCTTGATTCTCTATCAATTCCTCTCTACATTTAAACACACAATAGGCAAAACACGCCTGGAAATGCCATAAGCCATTTTCTGACATACGACATCTCATTTGCAACATTTGGCACTTGCAGCCATGGTTCTCACTGCAACCCAGAGCAGACCTCAGCACCGTCCTTGCTCAGGACATGCCAGTGTGTACCAGGCTTCCCAGCCTGCGTCAGAGGATGCTGGCATGGCGTGGAAAGCACAGAGGAGAAGCAGTGCTGGCTTCTGCCTCAACATCCTTCAGCATTTAGTGTAAATCACTTTTCCAAATGGAAAGTTCCCCGGAGATCTCAGCCAGCACAGCCTAAAACTGCTCTGTCCCCACTGTGCTGCAGAGAATGGTAAATGGAGCTGATGGCTCCAAAGAGGTGTGTTACCCATCCCTTCAAAACCCACTGCCCTGCAATATCCACTATCACAGGCAGCTCCTACAAACATTGCCGTTCTCACATCCTCTTCAGCAGCACGTGGCAGTACGCAGAAAGCCATGAGGGGCTCTCAGCCCCCTGTCTACTCTGATTTATCTTTCTGGCCACAGTTATCAGAACAAGGAAGTTGTCAGTCGTGCTGAGAAATACTCCATCAACGTGTGGTAGCATGCCCTTGCTCTGGGAGGAGGCTATGGACAGTGTATCCACCCAGAGGAACTTCAGGACCAAGCAAAATGCTGAAGACAAATGGCCTTCCCTCACTTGGCAGGCAACACATCCCCATGTTGTTCTCCTCTCTGAGACAAAAGTAGGGGGGCTGCAGTGCTGTGAGCACCACGCAGCACCGAGGCAATGCAGGAGCTGGGGTGGGTGTTCCTGCTGGCCCCAGCCCGAGCAGCACGAGGCACTGCTCAATGCCATCTAGAGGAAAGCAGCGTCATTTTAATTTTTGTTTCTTTTATCCTTCAAGAGATTATCCCAAATATGTTATTCCATACAGTGCAAAACAGGCAGAAATTCTGCCCTGTTTTCTCAGCTGTCACTTTTTATTGCTTTTCTTGCTTTGTGTCCTGGACTGTACAAACATCAGACTCTCCCACTGAGTCTACAACTGTGCAAGATAAATGGAGAAGGAGAAAGGAACAACAGGGATGCAGAGTTTAAGGAAATTCTCCAAAATAACAGGGAATCTGCAGCAGAGCTGGCAACAGTTCAGATCTCCTGCATCCTGGTCCAGTGCCAGAACAAAATGCTCCTTATTACTTAGTCTTCATTGGTCCATGGTGCTCAGTGGTGCTGAGCCCAACTTTAGCTGGGCATCATACATTGCTCTGAAGACTTCCCAATCTAAAAAGATAGAGTGGATCAATATTCTATCAAAAAGCGTAACACACTGAGCTCTGCCTGCCTCCCTGCTTTGCTGAGCCTGCCTTGCCTACAAACTTGCCATCCTGGTTTCAGCTGAATCATGATGACTTCAAACACGCTTGCCTGAAGCATATGTGGTCCAGGGGATGCAGTGACACACAGAGGCTTGGGATGCCTGCGCTGAATTTCTGACCCTGAACTGATCCATGCGACATTGAGCAAATCACTTCACCCCCCTGCACTTTGCCTGTCTGCATGATTTAGACTAGAAACCTTGCTAGGCCAAATAGCAAATGCTACGCTGGCCTTTTTGGGATTGTGGCCTCTTGGTTGAAAAGAAAATAATACAGGGGTCATCGTGTGATGACTTTCCCTATGTTTATTATATAGGGAGAGAAAAAAAAAATGAAGGGGAAAAAAATGCCAACAGCTCCAGTTGGTTGGCTATATTTGGGAGCTCTAGATGCTTAGTCACACAGACGAAGTGCCAGCTGGTGACACGCAGCTGCTGGTCCATAATGCAAGCTACTGGAACGCTATAATAAAGTGTCCTTCAGCCTCACCATGTGGTTCTGGGAGGGAGAACTTCAAACTGCAGAATGATAAATGCAACTTCGGCCGAGCTGGTGAAGAACCAGCCTCTGCAATGTCCAGCTCAGCTAGAATGATGCCGTTACCCTGAACATGCCTGCTTTTACAGCCAGGAAGTTTGGGTTATGGAATACCTTCCCCATTTACTAAATCTAGGTCTCTCTTCTTCTAGCAGCTCCTTGATGACTCATTTCCCTGGGTTTCCCTGTCTCATTTTTCAAGGCCAGGAGGAATGAGAGCACTCTGGTTCCCATGCTGCAGGACAGCTGAATGGCAAATGACATTTCAAACTATCAAAGAATAATGCAGAATATTTTCCGTGCTCCTTTTCGTGTTCACCTGCTTATCTCAGAACAGCTACAAAAAACAACAATAATGCATGCACCTGCCCACGAAGCCAGAGTCTTCCTTTTGGCCCTGGCTGCAGTGCTAGCAGTGCTGAACAGCTGCTGCAAGGCATTTGTGTCAGCACCTTTGCCCTGCTGCACGCGGTGGGCTGCCTGCAAGCCAGGCTCCCCTCACGCACACGCTGCTCTGTGAAATTAGTCCACAGATTATTTATATGAACATGTTTCAGCCCTGGGGTTGCTATTGGCTGCAGCTTCTGTCTTGAAAATCCCCTCTCCTCTTGCTGCTGGTTCATCTCTTTGCCCAAGTCATGCGCTCCAGAGAAGCTGAAGCAGCACATTTCTGCACAGGCACCTATAAAACCATGGGGAGAGCAGCTGCATGCATGCAGCTCCCAACCTTATCCTCTACCCAGCCTGTGCATGTGATGTTTGGTTTCCAGCAAAGGGAAGGCTGAAGACCTTCAGATATAACATGCAGCATGCACCACGAAGGATGCTGCATATTTTTTCCAGTAAATTTACTTTCGTTACATAAAACAATGTCCTCTTCCTTCTGCTCATTCCATCAGGTTTGCTCAGAAAAGGGATAGCTGAATGATGAGCAGATGTTGGAGTGTGTTTTGCTCAATGAATACCTAAAAATAGCTGTCAAACTGTCTCCCTTTAAAGTACATTTCCATGTAGTCCCTGAGGTATGGGCCAAAGTTAGAAAGTATTTGCAGGAGGTTAAGTGCTAAGTTTTCTTCACCCCAAAGTGGGTTTAGAGACAGTCAAGAGAGGTGGACAATCCATCTGTCCTTCCTATCCTGCTGAGGGCGAGGGGAGCACTTGCAGCAAGAATGAGGAGGAGATGACAGCTGCTGCGGGCTGTGAGTTCAAAGGCAGCTATGGTAATATTCTGCTTTTCCTCCAGCTCTGAGCCAGTCTAGGGGAGACAATGTCCTGCAGACTGCCCTCACTTTGGACAAGCACCATCTGAACTATCAGAATACCACTCACTAGCACAGTGCTCACATATCCAGGTGAGCATCACGCCCGTACATGCAAACCCAAGAGTAACCCAAGAACAAAGCAGAGGCTGTTTGAATGAAAAAGGCACACTAGAGCTGTGCCTGCTCCCAGGCCGTCAGGACTCTGAAGCAGTAGGCAACAGAAGTACTGCACATCAGGCACAGACCGTGCACCACTCTGGCTGCACTCCTTCCCACTGGCACCACGGATTGCCCAGGAACCACTGACAATGTACAACAAAATCCATCAGGAACACAAGCTGGTTCCTCAGAAGGACACAGAAGGAGCCAGATCCAAAGGAGAAAAACAAGGTGTGCACAAGCAAGCAGCAAAACGCAGCTGCAAGTCACATACTGGGGAATACATGTATGTATGTATGTCCTAATTAATCTACACAACTTTCTACAGAACCACCCTCCACTCTGCTAGCCACAGATGAGAAACTGGCCAGCCATACAGAAGTGCCAGCAGTCCCCCAGACGTGGTCCTCTAGAGGTGCACTACAGCACAACCAGGAGGGTTTTAAGCTGCTCATGTCTGAGGCAGCACAGAAAAGTAGTCGTTCTACTTCTCTGAGAATGAATCAGCCTAATGCCACCTGGACCATGCAAAAGCTCTCCCATCAGCTCTGCACAACAGACTCGACTCCACGTGCTGAGATGCACTGCCATTCAGCACTCAGAGCTGTCCTGGCACCAAAGCAAATCTTAGATGGGATCCAGCCAGCATTATTAAAAAATGAATTCAGAGTGATATGATTTGGGAGAGATCAAAAATGCGGCAGTGGAAGTTGGCTGGTGTTTTCACCCCTCCTGTCCCTTGGTGCTCACTGCTCCCATCGAGCTGCCTGCTGTCCCAATACCTCGGCTGCTCTGTTGGTGTCACCCCCAGTAGGGTTGCACCCCGTGCCTTCCCAGGCTCAGAGCCCCAGTGCAGCAGCTAGCTGCTGCTACCCATTATAAAAGCTTAGTTTTCAGTAGCTGATTATTTTTCTAAGCTTTAACTGCCAAGCCTCAAATTCCTATTGCTGGATATTTCCCTAAGGCTGGATTCTTTTTTCTTCTTTTCCCCTTGGTGATATTAAAGAATAACAATCCATCTGCACCAGACAATGCAGCCCAGAGAAAGCTCAGCATTTTGCCCCTCATAAAAATCTTCAAAAATTGTTTCACCACGCAGCAACCAGACCTTCACACTGAGCAAGGGCACAGCAGCAGCAATTCTCAGTGCTTCGTGGTTTGCTGAGAGGGGGATTCCCCTCCAAGCCAGCTGCTTTCTGAAGCACAGGTAATTTTCATTCTGGTGCTGGCTAGCTTGTGAGCTCCTGATTTAGCAGGGCTGGTGCCATGGGTATCATGAATAATAACATGGTCTATAATAACAGAGTAGCAGGTTCTGGAACACATCCTACAGCAGAAAAGAGCAATTGGAGGGTTGCTAATCACCTCACAGGGGCTACAATCCTCTGACAGCAACCTCATATCTTAAGGTGTCTCAATGGCCTCAGGACTTCTTATTGTAATTCAGCAATGGGAGTATGACTACATGGCTGAGCTCAATCAGGCTCAACCTTTGCCACCCAGCCAGCACTGTTCTGCATTCCACCAGTATGTCATATTGCTCCCATTTGTCCTGGCACCTTCAAATAGAAGAGCAGAGGGGAAAGGGGAGCTTGCCACTGCCACCAGCACTTCTGCATCTCATCAGCAGGTGTCTGGTATCTCCTGGAAAAACACCTGGTATTCTCTGGTAAAACATCACCTCTGTACAAACCCATTTGGAGGAGCTCACAGCATCTCCAACCCACTCCAAACAGGAACACTCGTGTCATGCTGTGCCAAAATGCCTGCCATGGCTGTGCTGGTTCCAAGCCTTCTCCAGGCAAACTGATGGCTCTGATTGCATTGAGCAGAGGACAGCCCATCACTCTGCAGACAAGAATGCCCACTTCAGTCCTCATCTTCTAAGCGAGACAGCTAAGCCACTTCCTGGTGCTCTACCTGGCAGTCAGATTTATCCCTCAACAGCATTTTGTATCACACAGCTTTTTCACACATTGTGCATGTTGTTACGTGCTGCAAATCAGTGTTACTCCACAGCTGTCACAAAAACTGCATCTATCTGCTCCTCCTGAAAATCTTATTTGGCAAAAGCATGGTGACATGGCCAGGAAACACAAGTTCAGATTTATTCAGTTTTTCAATATAAAAGTGCAAATGTAGGAAAAGAAGCACGATGCAAAAAAGTTCCTGCAGCTTTTCCCTTCTTTAATGCAAAGCCTTCTGACTGAAATAGCACACTGAAATTAAGCTCATTTGTTTCCAAATTGAAATCCCAAGACTCTTCCATATTCGAAAAGCATCACAGTTGCTTTTTTGGTTGGCCGCTTTGCCTTTGCCTTTGTCAAAAGAAAAGTGGCAAGTATGAAGGGAGGAAGAAGACATCTAAGTAGAATTTGCAAAGGGCTTCATCACACTGACTATAGAAGAATTGGACACGGGCTCATGGAATCTTAAACCTTGAGAGGGATGAGCAGAAAGCCCCAGACTGTGATTTTTGTGCAAACACAGTTCTCCCTCTCTCTGAGACAGTTCTCAGGCTGTCCTGCAGCACACTGAGGCATGCCTGTGCATTCTCCTTCCCAAACATCCAGCACCACATACATTACACTTCGCATGCAGGTCACTAAGGAGTTGTGGGAGTTAACTGTGCATAATGAAGAACCACGCTGAGGATGTGAGGGTGCAGTCACCCATGTTCATTTGCTTGCAGTTTCCCTTACGCCATGTAAATGTCACGTACTTCATTTCCCATACTGAAAACGTTTTGCTCTCAATACCACTGTAAGAGAAGCCATTCTGAGCAAGGGGAAGTTGTGAACCCAATGTGAAAAACAAATGAAATGGTTAACTGATAGATTTAATTACAAACTAATTTCCTTGGTCAACAGTTCAAAAGTATATGGCAATGGGCTTTAATAAAGAGAAATGCTTGAATGATCTCAACCTCTTCATTTTTTAGTCAGAAAGGTACAGAAGGAAGATCAGAAAATTGTTGTTTTGGTTAATACAAACCAAAGCTAATTAGCGGATCCAGCAGAAAACACTCAGAAGTATCAATACTTATTGACAGATGCTGCTCCTCTATTACACACACTACTCATAAGCACACTGCAACATCTTCCTGCATTTCTCAAGGCCAAACTCGGCCCTCAGCTCTCCACAGCCCACCACGTGTGCTGCTGCATCCCCCATGGCACAGCCCCACGTACCTCGCAAATGTCCTTGAGGTGCTTGATGTAGTGACGCTCCGTGCTCATGATCTCATTGATGACATTGGCTCTCATCTGATCTCGGTTCTGGACGGTTCTGCCAAGACAGAGGCAGTCGGCGCTTGGATCCAAGTGGCCATTCTGCACTTCGCTGGTTCCCTCCTCCACTCCATCTTCTTGGTTCACCCATAGCTGCGAGAAGAGGGGAGAACGGCAAGGTCATTTGCAAGCGCATCAGGAGAGCAGTGAATGAAGCCTGGGCTGTGGTCTGCACTGCACTGGGTGATACTGGAGCGAGTCGCTCTTTACAGCAATGGTGATGCCAGCACTGCATCCACGGCAGCCCAGAGAGCCCACTTTTACAACAGCATAACTGCACCCCCACGTGGTTCCCTGCACTCCACTTGGTTCCTCTTGTAAGCAAAGGGGCTGTGGGTTTTGATAGTTTTGATTCCAAGAATAGAATCATATATGAAGGCAACCAGACTGCCGGATGCTGCCGAGCGCTCTGAACTACAGCGTGTTCATTTGTACAACAGAGCAACCTGCAGGATTTAGCAGCATAAAGCACTGCTTTCCCCAGCCCTCATCAGCTGGGGGCTGCTGTGACAGGAGGAAATCTCTGTCAGGAGGGAGGAAACCCTTACAGATGTCCGCTATCAAAGGTCGAGATACCTTCAGGAATCTGAGCAGATCTGACCATCCGCTCAAGCTAATCGGGGTTACAGCTCTCAGGTTTCCTCAGCCTTCCCGGGCCAGCATTTGTGCATGAGCATTGATTTTCATTTCACAGCAGCTTTCCCCCATCATTTCACATGAGCCATTCTCATTCAGGCAAAAGCCCTTTCTCAGCATCCTGAGGTTACAATCCCTAAACTGCGCTGGGATGAGACGGGGCCATTCCTTGACAGAACAAATTTCCTGCCATGTGGCACTGGACATTTCAGACTGCAAGGAATTGCTGATAGCAATGATAAAGGATCTCTGCACCTTTAGCATACTCCATTTCCATCATCAAATAAGAGCATGCATTGAACTTGCACACATAAAGCTACGGCTGACTCCACACCTGTCTTTGAGCACAACATATGGACCAAGTACCTCCTTTTGTTACCTGTTACCCAAAACAAAATCTGCTTAAAATAACCCTTAACAATTCAAATTGGACTTGATGTGGTTTGTAAATGAACTTTTCATAAAGGTTAAAACACAGAAGCAGTGCTGTCTTACAAATATCATCTCAGATGTTACATAAATTAAGCAACTTCTCAGCATTTTAAGCTGAAAATACTGGAGACCTTGAAATGAAAGAATACCATGAAACTGTCCACACAGAGACATAAGGGAAACAAGCTGTGTAGCTAGCCTCATCTTTTATTCTTCTTTTTTCTGTTAGTAGTTTTCAGTAATTTCCCATTATTCAGCTTAACTTCTATTTTAAATGTCTTGATTGTAAGAGGCCGAGTTCCTGCAGATTAGCACAGTAAAAACACCAAAAGCTTCCCACACTCCTTCCCTGTTTTCCTATCCAATTATCATGTTTTGCTAAACCACATCTCTTATTACAGCTCCCACATTCTGCCTTCCTACGATGAGTCGCACAGGCCAAGAAGCCCAAGTGTTGGAAGAAAAAACATCTCTTCTCTGGCAGAATGTTCACGATGCTGCAAACTTGGGTTTAAAAAAAAAAAAAACCACCATAAAAAGCCTGACTTTTCACCCTGTTCACATCCGTGCCATGGCTGGGAGTTCTCGGGGACTTTACACAAAGGTGCATGGAGCTGTGATGCCGTGTAAGCGATGGGATGCTCTCTCTGCAGGATCCATTGGGCACAACACCTCTGCTGAGCATCTGGGAGCACTTTCTGGGAGGGAAAGCCAGGTGACACAACCTTCCTGCCAGTCACACCTCAGCACTGCTCCCCGCTGCTGTTCCCAAAGCACGAAGGCTTTGTACCTTTCCCCAGGACAGCACAGCCAAGAGTCAATTTGATGCCCTGTGTGACAGAGCAGAAGTGAAGTGCAGTGAGTGTGGCTGTCAGCCTCGTTTCCTCAGCAGCAAGCGCACCGCTGGGGGGCAATGCCCGCCTTCCCCAGGACTTTCCCAAGTGATGGGGCTCTCCACCATGGCACCTTCTACAAAGATGGACTGGAACATGCTTCTGAGTCACCACAGCCAACGTCGACTTCCAAAGCTACCAAAAGCAACTGATTTATACTGTACACCCATTTTGGGAGGTGTGAGTTTGATGTAAAGGACAATCATCAGCAGGTACCCTCAGGGCAGATTTATTGGTATTCTAGACCATATGTACATTAAAGTGTATCCAAGGGATGGAACCATGAGGACAGGCTGTCAGAGCTGGAGCTGTGCAGCCTGGACAAGGGAAGGCTCCGGGAAACCTGAGCGTGGCCTGTCAGAATGTAAAGTGGAACTGCAAGAAAGGAGGGGACATACTCTTTAGCAAGGTCTCTTGTGACAGGATAAGGAGAAGTGGTTTCAGACTAAAAGAGGGGAGATTTAGATTGGACATAGCGAAGAAGTTTTTTACAATGAGGGTGGTGAGGCACAGGCACAGGTTGCCCAGAGAGGTGGTGGTGCCCCATCCCTGGTGACACTCAAGGTCAGACTGCATGGGGCTCTGAACTGCAGGTGTCCCTGCTCATTGCAGGGGGGTTGGAATGATGGCCTTTAAGGCTCCCTTCCAACTCAAATGGTTCTATGACTCTATGATTCTAAGAAAATCAAGAACTAACATAGAAATTAAATCCTCGACTACTTTCAGCTGAAGATGAATATTCCTTCCTGCTGCTATGAAGAGGTATCTGCAGCTCTCCCAAGCCCAACCAGAACAGCTTGTTGCCAAGCCTCAAGACATTCCTGCTTGTTTGGCAACCAAGCACAGTTTTACAGCTCTACTTCCTGGAGCCAGGCAACCATGAAAAAAACTTCATTTTCATTAAAAAAAAATTGTCATAATAGTAAGCAGAAAAAAGCTTGAAAGCGTGAATCCTAAAGGCTTTGATTCTCTAATGCAAACAGCAAGCTTGTAAATGTTTATGATTTCTGAAAGCCTCAGAATTTGGCACACCTCTTGTGTACTGTAGCAGCATTCCCAGGTTCCACATCACGAAACTCAGGAGTCCCACTTTCTTCCTTAATGAATTTTTTTTTCCCTTTCCAGCTAATTCATGTTTCCAAAACATTACAGTTGTAATCTAGTGGACTCCTGCTTTAGATTAAAACAAATGCAACAACTTTATTGGCAAGAGAGAAAGCCTTCCCCCTGTGCTCTCAAACATTCCAGCTTTGTATCTCTCACATCTCTGCATTCTCTGCATTCAAACACTTACCACTTTTTCAGGGTAAAGTTTTAGTTTTCATCTAAAGTTCAGAGCATCACTCAGGGATGAAGAGAAACATTCCCAGCTCTGCTGCTGACCTTGGGCCAACCCCTTCAACTGGTCTAGGCTTCTCCCGTCTATACTAGGGGATAAGCTCCTATACCAATGATACATTTCATGAGTATTTTTGAGGTTTGCAGGCTTTATGTTGAAGGAGGAACATAGAAAAGCTTTGAATTATGGCCTTAAATGCATCACTGCAGGCTTGCCATGCTCTTTGTTCTCATCCACAAGCAACAAGTGGCTAGCTGGGTGCTTAGTCTTACATAGCATTGCTTCAGCTCTGGGGCTTGTACAGCTCTCAAATCCTCTAGTGCTTGTGCTAAGCAATAGCTGGGCTATGCTTGGGCAAGGGGAAGTCACACTCTGAGTGCTGTGTTCACCACCTCCAGAGGGCAAATCCTCTCTGCTTCTCTGTCCTCGCTTGAACCTTGATGCTGCTGCACTGCAGGCAACAGCCAGGTACAAGAGGCAAACTGGGGGTGACACTATTCCCTCCCAGCACCTTACTGAATGTCATCTTTAGCTGATCTAGACAATGCTGCTAAGGTTCCTATTTTAGCGCAGTTCCATAGTCACCTGTGGGCAAGGGAGCCCTGTTCAGTGTGTTCTAGCCACGTGCAACTCTCCCAACAATGCTTTCCTGCCCAAAAAGCTCAGCACCCCACTGTTGGAGTAATGGCTGAGATACCATTAGTGAAAGAACGTCCCACCCCTTCCTTAGATATTTTCCAGTGTACACTGATCAGCAGTGCACAGATTTACCTCCCTCCCTTAAAATTATGTCTGTTTTACAAAAGAAACTTCAGACCTCTGTTTTCCTCCCTCACCTCACCTGCCCAGTCCTCCCACTCCAGCTGGGTGGCTGCCACCCCTGCTGAGCTCCTGGAGGGCTTTCAACCTGGCACCTCTCACATGGATTTCAAGAAGTCTCTCTGGGCTCCTGCCCTGTCCTCAGCAATTAGGGGCTGTGGCTTGGAGCAGAAGTATTACCAGCTTTTATCACTGCACCCAACACCATCTATCTTTTAGGAGAAAAAAAAGCAAAAAGTAACTGCTGTTCTTCAAATCACCAACAACCCTACAATAACAAATTAGCCTTCAGTGCCTTTTTAACACCTCTGCAATGCAAAAAAGCACAGACTCTGAAATAGTGCAGTGAACAACAGCCTCCCTCATGCACTGAAAAGGTCCAACACAGCAAAAGAAAAAGAAAGAAAGGAATGCTGCCATTAGAACCATTTCAAACTTCTAAATTAGGAATTAATTAAAAGGAACCAACAAAAAGTGCATAAAAAAAAGCAAATTGCGTAACACTAATTCTAAGTGATATTTCACTTGGAAAGGCCACTCCACACATGTAGAAGAACAGGCTTATCACAAGGTTCACAGTCGTCCCATTTGGAAACTCAACCCTGATTAGGAAGCCATGACCAGTAGTAATTGGCAGAAGTGGATAAAATAGTCAAGAAAAGTCCTTTTGCCTAAGGATGCAGTTCCAGGAGCCAGGGAGAGTTAATAACTTCATTGCACTAGTTAATATTATATGTGATTTATAAAAAACCTGTAGAAATGTGATTTATCAATTTGCAGCTGTACCTAAATGGTGCATAAAATCACCAAACAGCACCATTCCAACATAATATGACCTGTAATTATTATATATTTAGACAGCTGAAAGCACACACTGTACACAGGGACACGTTACTTGAATGGGCACTATGGGCTGACAGTCTCATCATAATCAGAAAGCATGATAAAACAAACATTTTACCAGCCATCAAGATTATTCATCTCCTTCCATTGGAGAGTCACAAGGACAAAACTAGCAGATAATGTCCCATTCTGAATCCTAGCTCACAATTAGGGAATGTGGCAGATTAATGCAGGCAGATCCTTCCAGAGAGCTGCTGCCATTCTGCTCACCAGTGGCTTTTATAACAAGTACCAGTTAGTACAGAGTGCAGAGCTTTGCATAGGTGCAACAGTCAACATTGGTCTCACAATGTCACTCCAGCACCTGGGCACCACGGCCAGGGAATAAGCAGGTTACTCTGGGCTCTCTGAGCCCCATGGCTGATGTCTGTCCCTCCCCTGCCTGCCAAAGAGGTGAGGGCCTGGCAGATGCAGGTGCTGGGATGCTCTCGCCCTCCTGGCAGCCCCAGCAAATCCTCTTCCAGCTCTTCCTCTTCCTCCCCAAACTCTTAATTGCTAGCCTCAGCAGCTCCCTTTACACAAGGTAAGAAATACCCTTCACTCATTGCTGGAAAAGGAGAAAACAAGGGCTCCATAGGAACACCTTCAGACTCTGTATCCGTGAAAGAAAACCTCCAAGGAAGATGCCTTGTGTTTCCACCCTGTTTTCTGAGCCAGTTCCCATGTGCTAAAGCTCCACCAGGCAGCAAATGTTACTTGTAGGAGGAAGGGCCCAAGTGCCTGCATTTGAACCTCTGGGGATCTGACAGATGCTGAGCTGAGTGGCATTCCCTGTCACGTTAATGACAGTTGCAATTAGCACAGGCAGTGTTTGGATGCTAAAATGCTGCTTGACTTTAAAAAGCCCCACAATTTGTCTGCAGTGCATCCTGTCACTGTGGAGTACTGCTCACGCTGTGTGCGGTACCTCCACCAGAAGCTATTTTTGTGCTGGATTTGTCACAGGAGAATAAAATCTCCTTTAAAAGGCACTGATGCTGCAGCAGACACTGCAGCACACAACGCTTTATTTGTCCAACAGGTAAAGGCCATTCAGTGCCATCCTCTTCTCCCTCGTCCCATCTCTCCCATCTCTCCTTGATGCCACGGCAGGTGGTGCTAAGCACTATGAGAAGACTTGGGTGCAGTCTCCTAAAAGTGCCTTAAAAGTTTCCACCAATTGATCTAGCACTTCTCATCTATCAACCAAAAGTAAAGTTTTCCAGATTTTCAGCAGGAAAACCAACCTAAAATTAGAACACCTGGAGATCTAAGCAAAGGTGAATGATAGGAAGGAGCACTGCTTCACCGATCCATCCCTGTGTGTTCTGCCCTGGAAGGGGCACTGAGCAGGGGGAATGTGAACACCACAGCAGGATCATTATCCTTCAGTTCCCAGAACATCGAGCAGTCACTGGTTGCTACAAGACATTGCAGCAGAACCTCCCCAACCCTATGTGCTCTTGAGGTTAGCTTGGCAAATAGGGGGAAGAGTTGCTGAAGTGCAAGCAAGCACATTCCAGCAACTCAGCCTGCCTCTAGGTATCCAACAAAGGCAATCCCTTTCTCTGTCCAAGCTGTATGTATTTTGCTGTGCCTATCTCTAGGGAAAGACTTCACAGCAATAAGCATCAGCAATGGTTTGATTTTACATTTTATTTCCAGTGGAAATGCATAAGAGCCCAAGAAGGATGCCATCTAGCTGGTTGTGCCCCAGCCATTTTGGAGTACAGTGCTGGGTTCTGTAATCAAAGCCTTGTGTTGAGACTCTGTTTTATGAAGGAGACCCTGAGGTATGGCAGCTGATAGATCCATGTGCAGTACTCGAGTATTACTGTGCTGTAAATCCCTGCCTACAAATACTAAGCCTATTTTTTTTAAGCTCACATTTGGATGCTGGATGTGCTGGCATGCAAAAACTCAATTGCACCACATTGAAAAGACAGACCAAGACAATTCCATTCATAAAGGAGAGAACAGAAACAAATGAAATGGCCACTACAGAATCCTGTTTAAAAATCCTCTATTTTTCTTGGTGCACCTCCCCCGTTCTCAGACCCTTACAGAGGACAGGACATTGAGAAACACTACCAGCAAATCACTGGACTAACTTGTGCCCCGTGCCATCCAGAGCGCCCACCTGGTAATGTACACTAAAATACAAGGCAGTTCTGCCCAAAACCCAGCTCCTTCTTTGGTCTTAAAGCTAGTTCTGGAGTGCTCATGCGCCTCTCTCATCATGTAAGGTTTTCGTAACTTTCTCCCTGAATGTAAGAAACCATCCACTATCACTTACTAAATTCCATACCTTCTCCTATGCTTTGATTTTTCTCTTCCCTGAAAAGCTTTATCATCCAGTTTACCCTTTAAAATTCCTGCGCTCCCAAAGCTTTTTGGCTTTATGCTATCCTCCTTCCTTCTAGCCAACTCTCTAACTATTAAGAGGATAACTCTGCAGGCCTTCTGCACAGAAGCAATTCCCCTGCATTCCTCAAATGCAGTACTTGTTTACAACCCCCTGCCTCCAAAGCAGGCACGTACAAGAGGCCAAGGTAATCGGCAGGTTGCTGTTTTTCTCTGCGCTTACAAATGGGAATTTTTCCTGCTATGAGGTTCTGTGAGTGCCAAATCCTCTGCCAAAGCTTTTCATATGATCTGGCTGCAAAGCAAGAAGCGTCAGACGTCTCACTGCAAACCATGTTTTCCAGCCCAGGTTTGTATGCAGGAAAGATCCAAACAACTTCAACAGAAATCTGACTTTGCAGTGATGCTAACAGAGGTGCACCATCTGTTAGCATCTAAGGGAGACCTGCAGTCAAAAACATACTGAAATTAACCCTGTTTGGTTTTACACCCATTTGGTCTGTCCTGTCTCCCCTTACTCTGCTTTAGATCCTCTGCCATGCCACATGTTGTTCCCTTTTCCTCCCCTAATTCAATAAATGGAATATAGAAAAAAATATATATTTTTTCTTATGCGTGTAAAACTAGAGCCATCCAGCCTAAATCAGGCAGCTTTCTGGTACCATGTCAAAAAAGCAAAACTCAAAGTACAACAAAAAAAACATCCAGCCTCCTCATCATGAAAGTGTGACCAGTTAAGTAAGAAATACACAAGAAGAAAAAAGGTGATGAAAGCAAAATGTAAATGTTTTGGGTTAAGTGGTCCTTAACAGGACCCTAAAGGAGCACAAACTGCAATGATCCTGCAAAGAGAAGAGAGGTTCTAGTTGCCTATCCAAAGCCCCAATGGCTTTCCAGGCATCTGGTCCAAGCTACTCTCTCTTTGCAAGTAAAGTGGGAGGGGAGAAAAAGGAATCTGCAAGAATAGAAATGAAGAAGCAAGAAAGCGACCTCTGCCAGCAGGAGAGCAGAACATGGCAGCCCAAATGGCATCTGCTTGCTCAGTGCAGGACAGCCAGCAAGAGGGCTGCCTTGTGGCTGCAACCTGACAAGCACTGCAGGGAGAAGACAGCTCAGGTTTGGAAAGCCAAGTGGTGAATTTCCCCCTCCAGCCTTCCTTCACAGAGCTGTGGACAAACTGTGACAGAACTCTATCTGTGTATTTTTTTGAAATGTTAATTATCATTCATGCCAGCAAACCAACACAGCTCCCAACTTTGAGGGCACGGGGTTTGGTTGCAGGGCAGGTGTCTGATCTCAGGCTGTGCTGAGCGAGCGGCTCACAACTGGGAAGCTGATCCACTTCTTGCAGAGTCGAAGGGTTGATTTCATTGGAGTGAGAAAATGGGCAAGAAATTTGCCTGGAAAGGCCATCATGATCCTAGCTAAGTCCCAGGGTTCATCCCAGGCTGTTTTTCAGGCGTTCTGTTCTGTGTTTCACAGTCTCAGATTGATGTACTCCTCTCCTTTGTTTTTACCAACTTCTAAAAACAGTCTCCCAGTGTCTGAAAAGCGTGGGGAGAGATGTAAAGTTCAGCCAGGCCAGATGATCCACAGGCTTGGGACTCAGAGTAAATGGGTTTGTTTTGTTAAGTTGTTCCTCCGGTTGTTTTTTTGAAAAGAGTGCAGTGCAAAACAAGGCTGTTATTAAATCTAGCATGAGCACTACGCTTACAACATTACACAAAAATGGGTATTAAATCTTTTCCCCTGAATCACAAACAAAACATCACTGGTAAATGCACTGAGAAATTAAACTGGCCCAGAATACTTCAGCCTCTGAATCAAGCAAAAATAATGAGACAGATTTGTCTAAGGCAGCCTTCCCAGCTAGCAACACAGATAGGATGTGCTTGTGACACCGGTGAGAATATTTCCCCCAATGAGATTATTGTCTTGATCGCACCTCATACAAATCTATTTACCAAGCTCATAATTTCCACTGGGTTCAGGGTCAGCCTTGCAGTGCCCTATTCAACAAAACACTGAACACTATTTTTTATTCTGGGATTGGTGCTAACATTTTCCACCAAGGGAGCTTAGTTCCTCTTGCTCTCAGCACTGGCCAAACTCAGGAGAGACATCAGAGCAGCATAACAAGCACCAGAGGGGAAAACAAAATTGTGCACTGGGGATCAGAAGGACGCAGTAGCACACAATCAGTCACTGTATGTCACTAGGAAGTACAAGGTCATTATTTTTAAATCCCGTTTTCCTAATGCTAGTGGCTGCTTTCTGTATGGTGTGGTATAATTAAATAGGGATCTTGATGATGCAGGATTGCCCAAAAGAGGAAGGATTCAGAAGAGGGGTAAGGCAGGCAAAGAACCAAAGGTAACGTGGTGTCTTCTTAAGATGCAGCATTGTCTTCACTGTGTGTTTCAGAAAGAAGTCTTCCCCTTGACCGCTGCAGAGCTGTCAAATTGCCCAGGAGGCTCAAAGCAGAGGGTCATCTTTCAGACAATTTCACATGGCAAAAGAAATCTTCATTTCTGAGCCAGATACCCTAAGCTTCTAAAGGAATTAAATCTCTGATTCTGCCTTTCAAACCCTCAGCAGAATAGAAGGAGAAGGAAGCACACGAGGTCAATGCCGATGTCTTGACTCCCCGAGGAAGGCTCCAGAGAGCCCTAATAACATAGCAGAAGCAATGATAGCAAGAAGGGCATCTCCTTGTGCCTTCACTTTTTTTAGACGTACACATAAAACAAAATAAAAATAAATTAAATGCTTGAATCCTTTTCATTTCAGAAAGGCTGGGTTGCCACTGGAGACAGCTAGGTACAACAATACCTGCTTCAGCAAAAAAGCAGCGACAAGCCAAATTGTTCCTGGTCTCCTTAAAAGAATGAACAGAGCTGGTTGCTCTCCTGAGTGCTGGCTGCCTGTAGACCCCAATCCTTTACTTACAGTTAGCATGACACAACTGGTTTTCCAAAAAAGAAATGCTTCAGGAGAGAGGGAACAGCGGGTTAAGAGACACAGCAAAGGCATTCCACATCCCAAGAGCACAACGCCTGAATCCTCTGCCCTACTCCCACTGTCTTTCAAAATCATTTTTCTTTCCCATTTTTTCACAGGGAAAACATGCACAGTGGAAATAAGCACCAATGACAACAAATGCAATAAGTAGAACAGTTCATCAACCAACCCGAGCAGCAACAGCAGCAATTCGCTGAAGAAGAAAAAACAAGAAGGTCACTCACCCTCACAAAGCTGGCAGGAAACCATCCTTCTTCGTCATCAATCTGACCCCACCACCAGTCCTTGTTGGAAGCATCCAGCACCTTGATAACGTCTCCTGCTTTAAACGCCAACTCCCGGTTGGCCATGGTGACGTGATCCCATACTGCCTCAGCACTTACAATAGAACCACCACTGATCAGCTTTGGGAACAGAAAACCAAGAGTCAGTAAGAGCTTGTTTCCCTGACACAAGCACATGCACAGCAGCAGCAGCACAGAAAGAAAGCGCTCAGCCAAAAGAAAACACTTTTCCCCCATTCCAATCCATAACAATTTTGCCTTCATATGAAGTATTAACAAGATACAGATCAGTCTGCAGCCATTTCTCAGACCACTGTTCTGCCCCTAACCATGCCCCACATGCAAGTGGGTATGTGGACGTTCAGCATGTGGGGTCCTATTTGCATGGAAAAAGCAACACCCCCCTCACCGCCACGCTCGCTGCAGGCATGGGCATGCACACCTGTTTGGGCCCAAGCCAGCCAGCACAAGGCATAGCTGGGAAGTCCCAACAGAGGCAGAAGATGGCATCCTGCAAAGGAATTTTAGTTTCAGTACAAGTTTGTTTGGTTAAAGACAGTCACAGCTCAAGGTTCAGAAGGCAATCCATGCAAAGTCAAGCAAAGCTTTCAAACATATGTAGAAGAACGCTTTTTGTATAACTGCAAGCTTAGTATTCCTCTGATGTTGATGACACACTGACTGTTTTGAAATGTTCCCAGCAGACGAACAGCATACAAGAACACCTGCCGACCTGTTGCAGGCCCATCCCTCAGAACGGCACCAAGGCCAGCCCGGTGCCCCGGGACCTACTTACTGAGTATGGTCACTTCAGAGCCAGCCAGCAGCATGGCAATGACCTCTGTGAGTCTCACATTCATTTCAAGCCACCCAGGTTTATACAAATTCCTACCTAACACCAGCAAGAAGGACTCATGCAAATGCTGGCACTCACACAACATCACACAAACCATCCAGCTGTGCCCAGGACACTTGCTGCTCCTCGCAACGAGTCATTTAGGTTTTAGCAGAGTAGTAAGCGTTTGTGCCCCACCACTGCAAGGATTCAGCACAGAACAGTCAGAGCAACTGAGCACATCTGAACGTTATCCATGTGCTGACTGGTTTGTCAGAGCCATCCCAAGCCATGTTTGTTAATTCTGGTGCCCGAGATACACTCAGTGAGCACTAGGGCTCACCTCCAGAGAGAAATTTCAACCTACAAAGAGTAAACTCAGCTTTGTAACCATTACAACCCTTGCAAGACATTAGCAGCCACAGATATCTCAATTTAGGCAAGCAAGACAAAGCGTGAATGCAATAACCCATCACTACAGTGAGGTAAGGGGAGAAGCACGGGGAATGGTTAGAGAGCACTTAACAGCTCTGCTAGAAGTTTGGCTTACAAAAATGCCTTTTAACTACCTGCAAAGTAAGGACTTGCAGTAAATCTTCTGGCACTGCTGCAGCATTCTCAACATAAATGTGAAAGAGCATTTAAGTCCCCATGGGCAATTCCATCAACAGATTAAAGGACCTAATGTACAGTTTCTCTTGAACTGACTTTCCTTTAAGAAATCGAGTTTCTCAGATTTGTGACAATTGCAGTTACAGCTTCAGCTCTTCAGTTATTAGGGCCGGTTTACATAACAAAAGCAGTATCTAAGAAAAGAAACAAGGCTTCTCTATATATTATATTAAGGCCTTCCTAAGTACAAACCTTACAAGATCTCTGGATAAGAGAACAGAAAATAAAAGCAGCATGGGTTAACAATAGGCTCCCACTCAGAGTCGAGCAGTGGGCACGATGTGTTGGACTTACTGCAGATGGCACCTAACAGATTGGCGTGGCTTTCTCTTACAGTCAGGCATTTGATACAGGGATGGCTGCAGTCAGGTGGCATAGGACCCTCAGCTCGTCCCAGCCCTGGGCAGCTCCCTTCCCCGGTGTTTCAGCAGCCCTCCAGGCACCCGGGCATTTTGGCTACAAGGTTCTTGAATACAGATGATCAGAACTGTAAATACCATTCCCTAAGAGACCTTACCAGGGATGTGTGAAGCAGCATGAAATATTTCCCTTACAGCATCTCAGCGAGACACTGCACCTCCACTCCCTCCCATGGCTGCCGCCCACCAGCAGTTCACTGCGGTCTGGCACTCATCTAACGAGACGAGGCAGAGGGCCTCTCTTTATCCAGAAAATCAGGTATCTTATAAAAAAATAAATCGGGTTGGCCTGACACTCATTCCCTTTGTTAACGCCACTGGGTATTTCAGTCAGCTTTTTACTGGTGATGAACCAGGAGCAGAGCTATTATGCAGAAGCTGCATTTGTGCTTTTTCTGCTTTGACTGACATACACTTCATACACAGGCAGATCTGAGTACGAGCTGCCACAAAAATGTCACCAAAACCAAGCTTCAGAGGGACTGTGCTTCAGAGTCTCCTAGCCCACCTCGTAGAAGCAAATTTCCAAGCCTGAGGCTCCAAAGCTCAGCTTTGAGGAGCACAGAA
Organism: Lagopus leucura; assembly: GCF_019238085.1. Classification (NCBI taxonomy): domain Eukaryota; kingdom Metazoa; phylum Chordata; class Aves; order Galliformes; family Phasianidae; genus Lagopus; species Lagopus leucura. The sequence goes on along the minus strand of NW_024962270.1, from coordinate 9,736,526 downwards.
GGGCTGATGGAGAGTGCAGAAAAGCAGGGCTGTGTGCTCAGTGTTGCCAGAGGGACATTCAGCTGGTCCTTTCCTCAGCCCCGGAAAGGGATCCACTCACCAGGAAGCTGGCAGCAAGCCTCACCCTTCCAAAGTACAAAAACAGCTCAGCCTGCAGTAACAGGACAGTGATGGGACAGCAGAATTTGGGTGCTGGGTCCACTGAGAAAATGTCAGCACCTGACATTGAAAGGTCCAGCTTTTATTTTGGAAGGCATCTTGCTGCATCTGTGCAGCCGTCCAACTCATTCAGGGCAGAGTTACAAAGACAGAACCTGACGTCTGCAGCAGCAAAGGATGAGAACAAGAGAAAGGTCAGGATAAAACACTGTATATTTCCTGAGAAAATGCAACAAGAGCTGTTCAATCCAGAAAGTTCACACCCTTGGTTTCAAGTCTGAGCCTAAACACTGTGGTCAGACATCCTCAGCCAAAGACTTTGAATGGAACTTATCTCCCGTGCTTTTAGATGTCTACCATACAGCATCTGAACCAGTCATCAGGACTCTATAATCAGCGAAGAGAAAGAGACACATCTGGAGTGTGATTCATCTCCGCTATTTCAGTTACGTACCTCCAAGTGAGGCGCATCGTGCCCTAGAAATGGCTATTTCTTTCTGTTTAAGTGGGTGATGCAGAAGTTTACGTTTCTGACATCTTAACATTCATGCTATAATCTGGCTGTGGCCAAAAAGGGGTAAGAAAGATTGGATTAAATAATGATAATCACCATAGTAATGGCCAAATAGTTAAATCACACTATCAGAGACACCAATTTCCTGATGTGCAAGGGCTTTGTAAATAACCTTGTGTTCTCTGGGCCCACTGGAAGAATCTCAGCCTTGTGAATTTATAATAATGAGGATCTGAATATCTGGAGAAAATATACTGCTTATACTGAAGGACACGGAGGCAGCCAGAAGAAACACATTAGCTGATAATGTGCTTACAGGTTTGACAGACGTGCAGACATACAGCACGGCCAGGTGGAAGCCCTAGATCCTATGACAATGGCCTTGCAGCAATCCCTCAGTTCAATTTTCACTACAGCTTTCCAGAGTGCTCTGCAAAACTCCAGTAAAGAATTCAGGCACAAATCCTTGCTCTGGAGGTGCCCATTTTAAATAAAATGCCCCTAATACTCATGTACAACAGGTGATTGCTTCACAACAGCAAACAAAGCAATTCAATAACTCCTGTGTAAGGTCCACGTGGATTTTACTTTCTCTCCTAGTCTGGTTTTATTTCAGGAACTCTGATATGCAGCACAGCAGGGATGCTGTAGACTCCACCACAGCAAATGTGGTGTGGTTCAGCATTGGAGAACCTCTGCTGAGCTCACCTGCTGTGTCTTCCATCACCTTGCTTGCTTCCAGAGCCAAGACATGCGTTTTTGGCCAATGTCTGCCTGCAGTGAGGCAACTGACTCTGAAACAGGTTTTAGAGAAATCACCTAATCCTAAGAATTCTCATCTAGACAGCACTTACTGGTTTCTCAATGGCCAACTTGGAAAAAGAAATCAGGGATTTACTGGTCTCTGTAGACTGAAATGGGCTCAAAATAGCAGAAATTCTTTTGGTGGATGATTCAGTTTGAGGCTGGGGAAAACAAACCTCTATTCCTAACTCTTGCAGGGATAAATAACAGCCTTCAGCTCCCGAGATTCTGCACTGGCTTTTAAGCACAGAGTTTCTAAAGATCCAGAATTCACCTAAGGAACAGCCACCCCCAAAAAACATCCAGAGAAGTCGACCAGCAGTTGACCAGACCATCTCCTCAGAAAATTTTAAATAAGTGCAAAGTTTCCAAGACTGTAATGAATAATCCTAGGGCAGGTATTTTGCCATCGGATCATTTTCTAATATGTTTAATTGAGTTATAAAAGTTAAAGAACAAAAATAAAAATCAACCAAAACCCACTGCTATGGGTAGTTCCCATTCAAAACAGAGTCACGTGAACTATGAACTCCTCTGCAGAATGAGGATGGCAGACTGTGGAGGGGAGACGGAGAAGAGCAGAGACAGAATGCCACTTGTTTAAATTGTCCTTGTACAGACACGTCCTGTATACAAACACCATAAAGGCACTCTGAAATAATGACAGCATTTCCCATTGTATTCAACAGGCTCCTTTCCATAATGGCAGCAGCCAAAATACCTTCGAGCAAAAATACACAGAGAGCCAGAGTTCAGGGTGAAGAAATGGATCCTTGGGTAAGCCCAGCAGAATAGGAGACACTTCGCTTCCAGTGTTCCCAGCAGAAAGGCACCTTACGCTGCTTTACCACTCATGTTTTAATTGCATTGCTCCCTCACGTGCAGTAATGCTTACAGCACAGAATGTAGGGCTGTTTCTCATGGGGCTACTTACTGTAATAGCAATGCCATCATCTTAAAGATGTCCCAAGAAACATGCGCACGGCTGCTGTGCAATCCCCTCATCCATCTCCACGTTTAAACAACAAGCACCGTGTGTCCACATGTCACTGGTTTCTGGGCTGGTTCGGCCCAGTGGAGTGGAGGAACTCACCAACCTATACCCCAGGAGAGGAGGAATGAGGGAAGGGAATAGGCAGGGAGATGGGCCTACAAACACAACAACAGCAGTGAGCTAAGGGAGAAAATTAACATAGTAAATATGATAGAAAAATGTGAGATAACACAATATAATATCATTGGAATTGAAGCTAATAAATTAAATGAAATGGGAGAGAGAGCGTCCAAAACCAAAAGCCTTACTCTAATGCTGAAGGTGAGATGGCTAGGGAGCACAAACCACAGAGACGAGCAGCAAAAGAAGGGGCAACCTCATGACTCCCAAACAGTTTGATCTTTCCTTCTGAATGGAAAACAGAAACAGAACAGTGAAAGTCTACTGGGATAAGTAGTTCTTCTCTACCCAGAAACACTGACAGTTCACAGAACTGGAGCATTAACGCAGTAACTCCCAGTGCTCAACATGATGTTACGGTGCGGAATATTGATAACAAAAACCAGAAAATCATGACACTGTGGAAGTGTTTTGGTGGGCGCTCGCCTGAGCCAAGCAGACCACAGAAACCACGGAAGGTGACTTGGTCCCAAATCTCTGCTTTTCACAACTATGGCAGCTTTGCTGTCACAGAGCATACAGAAGGGAAGCACTCAGCAAATGTCACCCCAGCCCACCAGGTTATGCTTTTATGCTGTTGTTTTTTTATAATTTCCCAAAAGCCCCTTTGATCACGTGCTTATTTTTAAACCCCTCATCAGAAGTTACACAGACTGAATAACGCTCAATCACTATGGATTAGCCATATGGCTCCCCCACCAAACAAACAGGAGAGAATCTCCACTTGATTTACATATTCTCTAAAGAGGTGCAATGTCAAGAAAGTTAAGCGCGAGGCAAAGAACTTTCTCTTTCAAGCCCTTTGATGAATTTGACAAATGCCTGGACTGCAGCTGAGAAGTGCTGATTGGAGTGAGAGAGCCTCTGCTACCCCCCTGTTGGTTGGAAGCTTTATGTGTATATGAAGGTGGAGGATCAGCGCAGACTGAAAGGCTCATTAGGGCTGGGTTATTACATTCTTCATTGATTTAAATTTTCTTGCAGAGTGCCTGGCACAAATGAAATCACCTGGTCTCATCTGAGGCACAGTAGCAGACTCCACGGTATGCTATTCTCCATGTCATTCCTATTAATTGTAACAGCCATAACGTAGAGCCGCTTACCACATCTAGAGAGCTGAGATTGCCTATAAGATCAAGGCAGGAATGAAGAAAAGGGCTATGAAGGAGCTGGAGTTACCCCAGTAAAACTCGGCCCTTGTGGTTTTTAATTGGCTCTGGAGCAGCAGCAAGCCTGTGCTCTGGTGGTGCCCATTGCCATAATTACTTTCCAATCCTTTCTGCGTATGGGGCACATTAAGCTTCCTCTTGCCTGATGACATATCTTCTGTGTAGAGTAATTACAAATAGCCACTGACCATGATCTTTTAAATCACATGAATTATGGGATTGGTTCTGGTGCTCAAAGTTTACATTACCCAGGCAAGCAAAACCTCTCTTCCAATGAACGAGCTCCCAGCACCAGCACCGGCTGTCAGCACGAATCCCGCACTACGGCATGTGGAAAACAAAGGTCTAAAGGCATATGGAGGTTTAAAGCTGTGTAAATCCCAGTCCTGTGACCAAAAATGAGGACTTCTCACATTCCTAAATGACGGCAGAAATGACCTTAAAGACCTACAGACATACTGAAAATCCTTCCTGCGAGCAGAGGACCACAGCCGTGCTTTGATTTATGCCCCATTTCATCTTACCCAGCTGACCCTGCACAGCACAACGTGGTGAAGGAAGCAGGCAGGGTCTGTTATCAATGTTTGCAGTGTTAATAAACCCAGCCTGGCCCAGATGCTCACTGCTGCAGCAAACGTAGTGCCGGCTAATGTTGCGTACAGGCTGCTGCAGGACTCGGGGAAAACTGATACAGTTCTTTCTCGTTTATCCAGCGTATAAAATAATAAGCAAAACCACAGATATTACAAAATATGTATAAATTAAGCTCTGGGAATGTACAGTGAAGAGCAACGGTGATGCAGTTGAGGACGCACAGCACTGAGAGCTCAGCTGTATGCAGATTGTTCTGAGCATCCCTGTGCTGCGGCGCAGCTGATCCACTGCCTCAAAAGCCATTTGGGGATAACCAAGACTTGCCTGGAAGTGCCAGGAATATCAGATTAGATATAGGAATATAAGGAATATCAGGAATACCTAGATTCCTGCCCCAAATCCCATGCCTTCCTCAAAAAGGAAAGTAGAAAAACTTCCTCCCATGGAGCAGACCGTCTGGCTGCAGGGAAACAGTGTTGATCTGAGCAGCTGAATGGTTTTGTGCGGGGGGGGGGAAAGTGAAATCGTAACTGCTCTGAGGAAGGCAAAAGCACTTGATGATTTAGAGATTATTTCAAAATGTTCAACACCTGTTACTCCAGGGCATGGAAGTTTCCAAAGCGAAAAGAAATTAAAGAGCAAATTACACAAATTACTCCCAATGGATTTCATTATTCCACACAACACAGCTCTGCACAACGGCACTTGGAGCTGCTTGTCCCAGATGCAGGGTCTGCACCCTCAGAGCAACTGCAGAACTGCAGCAGGCACCCGCATCACAGAGCAGGTGACAACACCTAAATCATCCCATACCTGCCCGACAGAACACAGCCACCAGCACACGGGGACATACACCACGAGCAGCAAGTGCAGCCATTTCACTTATCTGGAATCAAACATCCATGGTAGGATGAAGTGACAGGACCAGAACTGATGAAAACATAAGTAGATACATTGTTCTTTAAAAGCTGACACAGTCAGGGTCTAAAGATCAGGAAAGGAAATTAACTCAAATTTAAGTCTGCTAATGCAAAGCAGAAACGTCACTCCTAGATGGCCAAGCACAGGGAGCAGGCAGCAAGAGTCCCTCTGTGACATCAGTCACTGCAGTGTGTTTTAAATTATGTCATGTTATCCATACATCACATGACATGCATTCTGCCATGTTATACCGCAATGAATTAAAACACATTATCAGTTAACAGCCTTAATGCACAATTCCCATATATTGTTATTGTAGTACGAGGTTAAAATAATAGCATTAAAGAAGAAGAAAATTAAAAAAAAAAAAAGATATTTAGCAAAGTGATAAAAGTGATGAGAACCTAGTACTTAAGAAACAGAGGTTGCCAGTATTGCAAATCAGTGCTTGGGACAGACTTAAGTCCAGCTGCTTGTATTACCCTGGTAACAGTGCTGCTCAGGCTCCTCATGTGCTGCTCTGATCTCCTGATTCCCTGGTGTAGGGCACTGCAGTTTACATCTCGTAAAACCAAGGACCAGCTCATTTGCAGATACAATACAAAGAGGAGAATGCCATCTTCAGAATGTTTTGCAGACCCTGGCTTATGGCAAATCTTAATGAAAAGAAAGCACAAAGCGAGACGTGGATGGGGAAGCAACATGCGACCCCAAAAAGCACCCCGGCTTCAGGTGCCCTTGCAGAGGCAGCAGCCCTGGCTGCATGACGTTCTGCCCCACTCCTGGGTTCCAAAAGCATTCAGCTTGCTCCAGTGTAAGCCCCACAGTAAGCATCGCTTTTGGAGAACTGACAGAAGAGGTAAGGAAGAGAAGGAGGCAGCCTTGCAGGTGTACATCACAGCACACACTTTTTCTCCCTTGGTTTCAAGAGGTGGATGTCATGCACTGGGCCTGACATTATTTCCATCTAATTCACTCTGTATCATCGTCTATTTTCTTAGTAAAAAGCTCAATGGTCAAACCCGGATGTAAGAGGTTATCTCACCAGTAAGGTAATAAAATAAATGTATGCAACTCCCCTGCAGATTGTCATCAAGCCCTGTAAGCCTATTACAGGGATTGGCCAGATCAGCAATGGGATATGCAGCTTCCTCCCCTAAGCTGCTTTTCTCAATTCAGCTCAGGTTAGCAATGATCAGAAGTTACTGTCTGGTGGCTCCTGTGCAAGCCGGCCCTTCCCATCCCTGCAGTCCTGCTGTGCAGGATGTGTGCCAGCCTGGCCCTCTACATCCCACCCCTGCAACCCGTAGCGGCCACACTTGCTGCCTGGGATGACAAAGCTGTACCTGGATGGCGCTGAAGAAAGCAACTACGTAGTGAGAGAATTCTATTCAAAGTCTAGAGGGCAAACTTGTCACAGATGAAATATCATTGTCTATTATCTGTTGGCAAACGCAGCACATAATGGCAGCCACTCAACTTTATGGCTCACATTCCAGTTCCTTCAAACGAGCCCATCACCGCCGTATGTAATCACAGTATATATTTAAAAGTATAATTTCCATCCAAAAGGACCATAGCTGGAGCATAATGACTCACACAGCTCCCAGTACAGCAGAAAGCGTGTGGACCAGGAACGGACCAGGAACTTGTGAGCCAACTCGTGTGCCCAAGCAGGCCACACACATGATCCCTGGCAGCAGTGCATGGCAACCCCACACCAACACTGCTGGAAGCCCCTGGCTGCTGAGAGCCCCTCACTGTGTGCCCAGGGAACAGACACAGCTCCTGAAGTGCATGTTGGTAAGGGATAAAGACTTCAGACAGAAGTGCAATGGAATTAAAAGGCCTCTCTCCCACATATCTATTCCAGAGCTTAGCGTCTGAAAGCTAGAGTTGCAAACTTGGTTTTATTTCTGCCGTAATAAAATCAGCTCCACAGCATAACTAGTGTGTTCGTGTTAAAATGGGGCCAAATGCATGGGGAAGAAGCATACAAATACAATTTGTTTTATTCCAGGCAACATGATGTTTTCCCTGGTGAATAGATTCAATTCATTAAGGAACAAGAAGAGCCAAGCGAACTACTTGCAGCAAACATTTGCTGATTTTAGCAGCATTTCCTCCTTGGTGAATTATCCACGAACAGATTGGCTTTCACATAATTATTTTTACCTGCTATGATTTGACAACCTTTTTCAGTCTGACTTCATTATGTACAAACTACATGTTCTGTAACTACTGCTTAAAATAGTGATAATTCCTAATTTCCTTAATGAATCAATTAAGTCTCCCGGCACTACTCTTGCTCCTGGACTCGATGACTACCACATTCACATACAATTTTCAAGATGGTCAGGCTGAACATTCATATGAGCAGATATTTGCACTAGGATTTGCAACACTATCTTAAGGCAAACATCTGAGTTATCCGAAGGGATTTGGAATGAATAAATTTTTGCATTATTCACCTACCTCTAGAAATAACGCTCCATCTGTTCATAGAACAGCTCCTTTTTTTAACTTGGATAAATGAAGGTCATGCAAGTGAAAGAGGAATTTGCACATCCCCAACCACATACACTGAGAAAGCATGCCTGTACCTGGTCAAGGTCATTAACCAGTCAGGGAAAGAAATACAGCTGTCAGGTTAAGAGGAGTGAGTAATCACCTAGTGTATCATTGCTGCGACAAGCACCCCGGGACACAGGCTGGAGTTGGAACACGTCCTTTGCAATTAATCATTAATCAGGACACATTACGACAAAGAAGTCAAATGGCAACTCTAAGGGTGAACCAAAACGTTACTTTCAAAAGACCTATGCTTAAAAAACGTCAACTCCCAGATCAGAGGGGAAAGGCAAAAGGAGCTTGATAAAACCCAGCCCAGCCCCTGGGTGGAAAACATTCAGCTCATCCTGGGCCGTGATTCAGCCCAGCAGGACAGGCAGCACAGCTCGTGTGAAGCTGAGCTCTGGCTGCATGGGCTCTGCATCAGAGATCTTTCCTTTCCCTGGCCTGTCCCAGGGCACTGCACTACTGAACAAATCCTGGTTGCGTTTTAGGAAAACAATGGGACAGGGCCACATGCAGCTCAGAAATGGCATTCAGAAGACGAGAAGATGGGCATCCATGCTCACTCTGCAGAAAGGCAAACATCTCAATGCAAAGCTCCAAAGCTTTTCTTATTTCCCCATAACACCATTCTTTCTCGCTATGTGCAGAGCACAGAAAGAGGTTTGTGCTGTAGGCTCTGTCCTTACTCATGTGAATAGTGGAACCAAAGTCAGTTGGAACATCTGTAAGCCTATGCTCATCGAACGCATCAGATTCTTGCTTCGAGGAGTATCTAACCCTAGTGTCTGATGTCTCAGCCAATAGATTTCAATGCTGCCTGCAGTTATTAGCACAGTTTTTTTAGAGCATAACTAGCATGAACTACAAATGAGAGTCTGCGGAGTCTGCTACTCACAGGTAGAGCTGAGGGTGCCTGATGACAGCCGAAGTTGAATTTGGATTGAAACTTGCCCAAGCTGTCATGGTTGAGCTCATTTGAGTATGTCATCCCAATTAAAGAATCTGCTTAGGATCAGCTTCATCTATCATGTATTATTTGCATGGCAAGCAATCTGCATGCAGTTACAGTGTACACACTGTGTGCTGGGCAGCTCATGGCAATCATATCCATGGGTCAGGCAGGCACTGAAGAGTGAAAACAGTGATGGACGGCCATGACTACCTACAGGAAAGATGGCTAAACTGTGCCAACTGCAATTACACTGCTACTAGAGAGATGGTGAGCAATCAGAGGTAACACATCTGTAAATGCACATTAACTGATAGCAAAATAAGCCCAACACTCAGAAATAAAAACTGTTGCTACAGCTATTTTGACTAGTTGCTGAAAACAAGAGCATGTACACCTGCCTGCAATGCAGCCTGTTCCATCCCAGATATTCCCAGGGCTTTATAAATGCTGTGGCAAACTCTGGCAGCACTAGTTATTTCTAGGTATCATTAAAAATTGATACTGTTTGTCAAAAGCTTTCAAGATGCTCTCTTTGGGCAAGTGCTTGGCAAGTACCCTCTTGTAGACATCTCGTAATGAATTTTTACTACTGGCCTAGATATGTACTCCACCTGGAAGAACTAAGTGGCTCTAGTAAGCTTTCAGTCTAAGTTAAGTCTAAGTAAATCTTCATTCAAACAAGCCCTGTGAAAATGTGGTAGGAGCTCAGACTGCCTCTTATTTTTGTTTCATGGTTCACCCAAAGAGAAGGAGACAGGCAGGATCAAACCTGATCTCTCACACAGGTTTCCATTGTGACTGCATACCTCTCACTGCTCTTCCTTCCTGCAGCTCTGGCAGAGAAAGAATACATTATCCTACCCTCACATATTTTCCCATTACTTTTTATGGCCAGCATTTCTCACGATGACAGCTGCCTTCTTTCCAAACTGCACAGCTGGACCAGCCAAGAAATTTATCCAAAGGGAAGGAGGGCAGAGAAGAGGAGCGGAATGTCAGCAGCGGTCAAGTATGTTGTTACAAAACCCTCCTTTCCTGCTATTGCCTCCATAACAGCTGGAGAAAACCTGGACATCTCAAAATCACAAAGAAACATTTTTGGACAAGGAGAGATTTTGGGACCCTGCTCAGTTCCAGCCATGAGGAGCATGGCTTTGAGGACGTGGCTCAGCTGGGGTTCACATGGGAGCACTGGATGGTTTGACAGAGCAGGCCTTGCTTTTTCAGATCAAATAGTTGACAAAAGAGGTTGTCCAAAGTGTGCTGTTGTTTCATAGGAGAGTGCGCGATTTCTACAGCAACATGATGGAGAAAAAAAAAAGATAATTTCCCCTCCAGTTCAGTCACAGCCTTTGATAACCTGGCCCACAGCTTGAGTTTGCTGTCACATAGGCTAAGAGATCCTGAGATGCAGCACAAAGCAAGAAAGAACAGTGCAAGAAACTAGAAACAGGACCCAACATCAACTGTTTGTTGCAGTCCTCATTACCTTTACATCTTTACTGCAACACAGAAGAGATAATATTCAATTACCTTCCCCAATAGTATCAAATAGAGAAACTTTCCAAATATCTCTGCATACCTAGAAATAAAGCTAGTGAATGGGGGAGGCCAGCTCATTCCAGACCCATATTCAATGGGGGAGAGGCTCACAGGGCAAGGAAGCAGGACATAACAGTGGCAGAAAATTGGAGAGGAGTCCTAAAAGCACAGCTATGAAAGCAAGAGCTGTAAGAAGCTGTAACAATTCCTCCTCCTCTGGCTTGTTCTGCACAAGGCAACTCATTTCAGATATTGATAGCGTGGGAGGGATTCAGAGAAAAGCAACAAATTTTATCAGAGGTTTTGGGGGGATTAATATCCAAAAAGAGATTAAACCTGTTAAAAGCTTAGCTAAACCACCATTACAGAGACTGCACTAACATAGCTTAAACAGCTCCAAGAAAGATATTATTTATGTACAAGGGCTTGTCCAAAAGTAAAGTCCTCCTGGAGTGAACTGTATTGAAAAACAGTGTTTTGTAGCTGAGAATTTGCCCTACCAAATAGCATTACTGTGTTTTTGTTGTCATTTCCATGGAAATAAATAGGAGGTATTACTTTTGGAGCAAGCCAGGTACAATGGGGAGAGCTATGAGTGTATCATCTGAAATAGAGAGACGGTCCACTCTAACTGCCTAAAATCAAAACACCAACAATATATTTCCTACCTACAAGGTGAAGAAATCTTTGAATGAAAAATGAAAGAACTTGGGTTGTTGATAACGGTCTGAAAGAAGCTTCTCAAAAGCAAGATTAGCAGAGGCAGGCTGTGGTTGTTCCATAATAGTGCCAGCAGCTGTGCCCAAGTGAGAGCTACTGCACAACAAGCTGGTCAGGCAATTGGGCTCCACTAGGAAGGCTCTGCAGTCCCAGGCAAGACCTCAAAGTCTCTTTGGTGATGCAAGGTGAGCACCAAACTCCCCCATTTCTCTACAGTGAGTTCCACGACAGCCTAAATAATACTCTGATACACACAGTCCATCTTCACTGCTGTACACTGGGCTATGACAGTAAAAGGGTCGTGTTATTACAACCCAACAACAGCACTCTAAGAGCAGCAATGTTTGTTCCCATAGTGCAATTACAGACACACTCTCTGAGCACCTACTTTTTCCCAAATATGTCTAATTTTAATGAAGCCCAATGTTGTCTCCCAAACTGCAGCACCCAGAGCAAGGCAGGGGCTGTGTCTCCTCCAGTCCCCAAGAGAGACGTGGCCATGGAGGCATCATCTTGCTGAGAGCCACAGCTCTCCCGGCAGCCCCATCTCTGTGCTAGAAGCAGTACAGTGCTGCTGAATGCTGTAGGCAAAGGGCCGTAGTGACACCCTCCAATTCTTCCACCTCGCTGTGCCAGGAGGCCTGGGGCTTTCTGGGTGTGCAGCCTCACCTCTCCCGCTCTCCTGCGAATCCACGTGTCCTGAGATGTACATATGTGGACAAATGGCCTTTTTCTTCTTAAAAAGGCAAAAGTCATCTTGCTCCCAGCATTACTGACACTCTTTGCAAACATATTCTCAAAACAACTTCTAACAACTCAAATCAGCAGCCAATTAAGCCCAAAGGAGATTTGTGATTGCTGTAGAGCAGGTTATTTCAGTGCCCCAAACAACCTTAAATAAATAAAAATATACAGACATGCAGAACTCCTCCATGAAGGTGCCTGCACTACCGCTGATGGCAACTTCCAGCATTGCTTACATGGCTATAAGGCCTGCAGCCACTCCATCTTTGGGTCACTCAGAGCCAGAAGGGAGCCGTGAGTATTTTTTGCACTTAGATTGATTTGGGGGAGTTAAAACACAGATGGTGTGCTGGTAACAGGTACTGGCACGTTTATCTCCAGACAGCACTAGCTACCAAGGGAGAAAGGAAAGTGTTCCTTGGTGCAAGGTGCCTGTTCCCCAGGGGCAATCATGTAAAGAGGAAACAGCCACGCTTCCTTTGCTACGAGCTCTGGGCAACGAGAACAGCTTTTGTGCAAGTTCATGCATCTGTGCAAAGCCATCAGAATAGCACCCATGGGTGCCAAACAGAGCCCTGTGCACATCATCCTCTGTGCAAATGAGCAGGAGGTTGTTTTTCCCAGGGTAGTACAGATGTGTCACCAAGAAAGCACAACCCCACAATGCTCAGACATTGACAGAGATCAGTAGAGGCTGAAATCTCATGAGAAATTCTCTGCCTCTCCTGCGGAATGAGGGGGAAAGCAGATGCCTTCATCCTGCTTGATGCATCATATGAGCAACCTATGTTGCTCAGTCTGCTGGCGCTGATCCATCAAACAGGGCATGCTCCACAGCAGCCCAACCTGCAACTTCTCCACAAATGCTCCCATTGATAACCCCAGCAGCCGAGTGGCAACCCTTGTGCTCCATCAGACAGCTGCTCTGCCCTGAAGCCATGCACTCCAGGAAACCTTGGCTGCTTACTTGGTGCTTTAAAAGCTGCAGCAGGCAGTGGGCAGAGACCCCAGACCCTTTCCAGGAGGAAGGCATGGATGCTAACATGATGCCAAGTCACCTCCCGGCTCCCCTTTATGTGGTGGTCCACGTAATGCAGAAGTTTGTGATGCACACCTCTGTCTAACTAAAGATGTGCAACACCTTTAGTTGGGAGGGGAGGATTCAAGAGGGCAGAGTACAATGAATTTAGCCACAACACTGAGACTTAACTCAATACCTTTTGCACAAAGTGCTGCGGGGTCTAAGACGTGCCCACTGATGGCACCTATGCTTACAACTCAGCCCTAACGTGTGGGGAAGTTGCTGTTTTTCTTGCTCCTGATTTACTGCTGATGTGCTCCAAAGGCCACAGCATCAGCAGTCAGGGCCACGCTGTGAAGTGGCAGTGGGTTCTCTTCCAAAATTCCGAACAATGATCAATCTGTGGTCTCATTTGGGCCCATCTCCTGGGAGCCACTGGGGATGCCCCATGGCTGCTACAAGAAAGAATAGAGCAGACTGAAATACAGGAGCAGTCTGTGAGAAATTGTGGTTTTTTGGATACAAAATAGTGTAAATTTTCCAATTCCTTCATGCAATTTCCTGAATTCACTTAATTTTTAACTAATCTTTTAAACACCAAAATGTGACTCAAAACACCTTACCAAAAAGGACCAAACAAGAAAATCAATTAGAGTTATATTCTGAGGTACCTTCCTCTATACAGCTCTTGTATACTTTTCAGGATAATTAGTTTCCTTTCCAAATGCTAACCCTTTCCCAGTTGCTAGGAGGGTTGCTGTTTGGAGGCTGCAAGGACAGAACCACACTGACATGTTTTTCTTCCTCCCCATTATTCTTTTTAGAAGCAACAAACGTGCTCATATCCCTGCTCTACACCTTCAGAGTGCCTATTCAGAACTCTTCTTACCATAACGGTCTTGTCAAATTAATTCATCATTAAGGACAGATTTTTTTTCCCTTGCCACTGTGCGTTAATTAGCAAAAGGGTTGCCATGGGAACCCAGCAACACTAGTTAACACCACATAATTTACCATCTTGGCAAAATGTGGACTAGAGCTCTGCAACAGGTGAAATAGCAGGCACCGTGCCTGGCGCACACACACTAAAGCCAGGTTTGCTCCTTGGGTGAAGGCTTTGGCCTTTTTTTTAACAAAAAAAGGGTTGCAAAAACTTTAAGATTTGGCCATTAGGACTAATTAGTTATTCTGTACATAAGCCTGCCAGCAGGTTCCCATTCTGCAGACATTTTTGGACCCAGTTAGGAGCCCAATGGAGGCTGCTCTAAACCTGTCTGATGCTCAGAAAGCATCTCCTGGCCTGCAGCCCACATTTTCAGTGAGCACCCAATACCTATTCATCCTTCCATCTTCTGGCTGAAGAAGTTCTCCTCCCTGCGGGTGTCTGTCCTGAGAGCTCTTGTCAGCCTCCCGTCACAGACAGCTCCTCCATTCCCCTGATTGCCCTTGTCCCTGTTCCAGTTTGAATTCATTTTGCTGAATATTTGCGATCAAACGGGCTACTCTATTCCAAGTGAGGTTGCACCACTGTCTGGCACAGCAGCATTAATCTCTACTAGAAATTCATCTCCTAATACACCCTTGGATCGTACCTTGAGTTTTTATGGCCATCTCACCCTGTTAGCTCATTGTCAGTCTTTGATCGCCCTGATACAGCTCAGGCTTCCTCCCGCCAGCACAACACAAGGCTGCTGCAGGAACTGCTCTCCCCGTGAGCCACACACCGCTGTCTGCTGGTGCGTGCAGCTGCAACCCTCACATCTCTTCTCTGGTTATTTGGTTACCCTGGTAATGCTCGGTATTGTCCTCTGCTAATGCAAGAAAAGAAAAACTCAAAAGCTTAAATCACTCTAAGTAGTCAGAATTCATTATCTGGGTGAAAGATTAGCATCAAACTGACAAATCATTTTTTCGAAAGAGGAAAAAAATCACAGCATCCCCCAGCAAACAAAACATGAAATAAAAGCAAAAGGGATTTGTCTGCACATCACTACGCCAGCTCCTAAGGAACGCAAGACCAGGCACCTAGCAGCAGGTCACCTCAGCATGCCAGACCAAGGCCATTTTCCCCTTGTGTGCTCATTGGGAGAGAAGTCATTTTGGCTATTACAACCTCTAAAACACCAGAGGCCAAATGCTCTGAGTTGCCGCACTGAATGCACCGTGCAGAGTGCAGCCGCACACACACAAGTGTTTTGCAGGGAAGGAGGTAGCCAGATATTTGTTGCTTGGTTTTGGTTTGGTTGTTTTTCCTTTTTGCCATCTTTCACTGTGAAGATGCACATCAATCCCACCTCCACATACCTCCTCCTGCTCCAGGCCAGGACTTGCTCCCAAAGTAATCCATCCACAGATCATCCTTTCCGTCTTGAATAAGAAGTTATTATTGTGCTTAGGGAAAGATGGAAACATTTTCCATACTTCAAAACATTTTCTGCCATTCTCACCAAGCCCAAATCACTCCTGAATATACTCTCCAAATAAACATTTGTGGCTCACATTGCAGGCATCAGAAATATTCTTTTTCAGGCTGATGTTTCTGCACTGATATATGCTTTCCTGTTAAATAGCTCAGTAGCTCTGAAAGGCATAAACATGGCAAGGAGCAGAAATGCTGAAACAAGGTTGGTTTCCAAAGCCCCTGACAGCCTGAAGTGAGAAAGACTTAGGATCTGGAAAGACAACCTTTTGTCAGAAGAGATGGTCCATGGGATATCCCAAGACCCAGCGCTGGCACACAACAGTCTGCCTCAGGTCACAAGAACACTGTGTGGTTAAAGCAGAGATCTTTCCCCCAGCAGAGGACACTGAGCTGATTTTATATTAATGAAGGATCAAGGTCAGTACACCCCCATGAAGCTCAAACCAAAGCAGGTCAAAAGCTGCTTCCTGAATTAATGGTTACTGGTCCAGTTTCAAGCAGACAGGAATCCAGAAGTCACCAGCAGAGTTAGGAAATCAATGCCAAAATGTCAGATTTCCCAATTTCCAACAGGTTTATTTTTGGCTTTTCCAAGTGTGAATGAGACCAGGACTGAGTCCTCTAATCCCAGGGTAGGACTGGGTTACCTATTCCTGCAGGATTTTTGCTAAGGGGAATGATATCAAGGGGAGACCAAGAATTAAGGGAAAACAAGTGACTAATGGGTAGTCAACCCATCCAAATTTGAGAAATGGTATGTTTACACCTAGCTAATTCCCAGACATTTCTGAGGCATCCAAGCCAAATTTGATTCCTCTTTTACCCATAATAAAATAGAAGACGTGCAATATTCTACAATGAAAAAGATTCTAGCAATAAATTATAAACATGCACACACTTCAGTGTACAGAGTTGCACTACAAACCTTACACGCTGCCGTGCAAACAGACGAAGGTTAAAGCAGAACAGAACTTGAAAAGGAAAGCAGAAGATAGAGGGTCCTTCAATTACAATTCAACAGTCATTTGGATCGAGTGCTGTGACACAGACACAGCTTTTTAGCTTCTTGACCAGGATTTGAGGATCTACGTCCAAAGAGAAATCCTCTCTCCTTGCATAACCCACCGAAGAGCTGTTTTGTATGAGCATTTCTGCTTTCAGATCAGTCTGGGCAATTGCAGACGTGGAATACAGTTAAATGGGGAAAAGCGCTGCTTGCATTCTCTTCCAGAGGAATGGTTTTGCTTGTGTGGCTAACCTGAAAACACTCAGCACCACCAATCCAACCAGCACACTGAGGTGAGGAACATACCAGGGGAGAGTGCACCAACACAGGTGAAGGTAACAGCACAGCAAAAGCAGCCACAAGCCCCACATAACATTACTTCAGTCCTTCCCAGCATCATCTTAAGGACTACTTCTGCCTTTTGTAGATTTATGCCTATCAACCCTCAGATGCACGCACTGCACATCTCCTGGATAAGAGACACAGCACCCCCTGATCCTTCTGCCAGGATTTCAACCCTCTTTTCTCTGGCCAGACTGTGTGCTGTGCCCCTCTGTTCTGCCCCCAGAGAGGCAGAAGGAAAGCACAGACGTGATGCCCCCCAAACTCAGAGCCGCACATCAGCCGCGTGCTGGCAGCTCTGCAGCTCACACACCTCCTGATGTCCTCTCTCTGCTCAGTGCTCTTCCTACAAGCCTTTTATCTAGCAGCTTTAATTTAAGCACTGCCTTGCATGCAGAGGATGTGGTACTCTTATTGACAGAGCTTTATTGGGAAGCATAGATTTATACTTGCATGCAAATCATTCAAGCATACAGAAACTTTGTTCAGAGGCAGCTGAGAGCTTGCCATGTAACGCTGCTCTGGAAATGTCTTTGCAAAGGATCTAAATCAACTAGCGCCAACCTCTCCACACTACTGGCACCAAGAAGTTTAGTTCTATGCCAGTTTCACCATGGTGAAAATACTCACAAAATAGCGTATCCAACCCAAAATCCTACAGTCCAAAAGCACGGGTGGGTTACAGGGCCACACTGGCTCGTGTTTTCCTCCCTCTGGCCCTGGTAACTTTCTGTTCTACTTGTTCAGAGCACAGTGGCTAGAAAAGGGCTGGAGAACATTCAGATGTTCTGCTGGGTGAACACTTCAAAGCACTTAACAACATCTCATCCTAAATTCCTTGCTTTGACCAGAATTCCTTTCCTTAATTTAACAGCATGCATCTATCTGCAGAAATTAAACTTGTCACAACACAGCCTCCTCCAGCCCGAGATGCTGTATTCATACTGCAGATCCAGTGCAGCTGGGCTTAGGAGCACAGAATGCGCCTAAGAAGGCTAAGGAAAACTAAGAAATCAAAGAAAAAAATGAAGAAAAATGAAAACAGGATTGCCTGAGCTGTGCAAAGAGGAAAGCAGCTACTGCCCATGGAGACAACTACTGAGCACATGCAAATCCTTCCACTGCAGCGCCCCAGGCAGTATTAATAACAGGGGTTTTAAATTACTGTTATCTCAGCCATCTCCTTTTTATTCTGTGCCTTGTACGATGGAGATTTCTTTGTCATTTTTCAATTCTGCCGCTTGATACCTTCAAGATGACAACCTGCGCAGACAAGGCAGCAGACCCACCAGCTGCAGGGCTGCTGCGCTGAGTTAGCCTCTGCTTCCCAACCTCAGTGCTGGAAAATAAGAGCAGACTGAGCAGGGCCCAGGAGAGATTTTGTACAGAAAACCGTGGGCAGCCAATACTTCAGGGTAATTCTTCAACTGAAACCTGAAGGGAGTTTCCTCTTTCACTGCTTTTTTGGATTTTGAGTTTGTTTTTTTGTTTGCTTTTTGGTTTTGTTTGTTTTTTTTTGCTGTCCTGCATGAAATTCTCTTCCCATCAGTGGTACCTCTGGGAAATTGGTACCTGAGGTTTCTCTGTGGTTTTCAGCTTCTTTTGCTTTCATTTCTAAACATGCATAGTGAAGATTTATTTTTTACCTGTGAGCGCATACGGAGGCACGTGTGTGTGTGCACATTGCTTCTGAAAGCCCTCAAGTGCAATAAAGTCTTATATGCATACGACAACTGTAATTAATTAGTAACAATCCATTTGCTATTGAAGAGTTTTAGAAAGGAAAACGTAGAAGATTAAAAAGAAAAAAAAAAAAAAAAAACAATAAAAAAAAAACCAACAAAGAAAAGGATACACACATATCCACACATCCAGGCCCAGCCTGTCATCAAGCTCCAACACCTCAGCTGCTTTCTCTTACGACGTTAAGGGCACCACAGGGCAACCAGCTTCTTCTCTGCAGCAACTACAGACACCAACCACAAGCCAGAAGCGCAGGCATTGGCACGGCCTTCTAACTGCATCAGCAACATAACCCACAGCAAAACAAGCTTCAATGGAGGAGGAAGGACAAGGGCAGGAGATGTGGCGGCAGCCGGTTTGGTTGCCTGCCAAAGATGTCAGCATCACCGTGGCTCTGCCGTGAGCATGCATCCGCCGCCAGAGAGGAACAGAGAGCATCTTCATTAGGGCTAATTGCAGTTTAGGTTCAATCTTTCCCGCTCTCATGATGTCAGTGTGCTTTGCCACACTCCAAGGGGAAGAGCTGCTCTCCTGCCTGCTTGACCTCCTTCTCCCCAGAGCAATACAGTGAGATTTTTCTTGGTAGTGTTTTGCTTTCCAACACAGATAACCTCATGTGCATAGGAGCAGCCCACAGGGACAATCCAACATCCTGGGGTTGTGCTACTGCCTCTAGAGCACGAGAATAAATCCCAAGGCAAGTGTGGGTGAGCTAAACCCTTGGTATAGAAAGACAGTGGGTTTTCAATATTAGCAGCATTCCCTTTAGCCTCACAGCTCCTGCTCTCTCAAGAAAGCAATTCTGCCCTAAACAAGCTTCAGAAAATCACTTATTTTGACTCTTACCTTCCCAAAACCTTGACAAAAGGATCCCAGCTGTCAGGAGAGGATATTATTTTAACTTAGAGGTACTGTGAACAGTGCAGCTGTGTTTCCTAGCTGTACCTCTGTGCAGGCATCCTCATGGTGTTACTGAGAACACTGCTGCCCAGCCAAGAAGCTGTGGCTACGGGATACCCATGTGCTAGATGGGAGCTGGGTATCACTCTCCATTCCTACATGCATCAACATATCTTAGGAGTTTCTTTGATTTAAACATGCTCTTGTCCCAAGTAGTCAGTGCTAGAGGTTAAAAGCTGCCTTTCCTCTAGCTTTGCAAGGGACTGGCCTCAGGGGTAGAGGATCTGGGGGAAGAAAGCAGTGCAGTAATTAATTCCTAGTCAGCTGGCAGGCCTAACTCATCAATAAGAAAAGATTAAAAACAGGAAAGTGCTATATGCCCCTAAAGAAACCCACCATCTGCACTCACTAGCAAAGAATTATTAATAAGTGAGATAAATAAAAGACTGCAAACTCCCATAACATACTGTTCTCTAGTCCCTCAAAAACCTAGGTTCCCAGGTGAGGAAAAACTGCAGTGCTACAGAATTCTGATGAGCACAATTTCTTATCTTATCTTAACTGGAAGGACACATTGGTCCTTCCAATTTCAAAAATACAGCATTCAAAAATCCAGCTACAGACATCTCTGCTGCTGGGCTTCAGGTTTGCAGCTCAGACACTGTGGTTTGGATCTCCTCTCCAGGTCAAGCCCAAGCACACAGGTACCCCTGCACTGTCAGACACCACCACCTGGAGGGCCTCCCCTCCATCCACAGGGTCTTGGTATTCCCTGAAATTTCCAAACAACAATTTACCTTGTTAGAATGGCCACAAACAAGCTTGAAACAATGCAAAGCATGACAATTTCTGACTTTCCAAATCCTGCTGTCAAGACGTTTTGCTTTATTATTCCAGCCATGGGTAAACGGTTCTGATAAAACATCTGTCTCAAACCAGTCCCTAACACGCGTGGATTAAACTCACCTTTTTTTTTTTTTAGGAACTAGAAGGTTCACTTACACTATTACTGACATCACTATAGACAGAAAAGAAATGGAGGAGCCAGAGCACCAAAAAGGCAGCTTTTCTTGTTAAACTGGCCTCAATTTCTCAATATCCTATTGAACATTATGGAGGTCACACTTCTATGCTGCTAAGAAAATGGAAGAAGTCTCTGAAACCTGTGAGTTCAATAAGGAATGCTGTATGGCCTCAAATACTTTACCAGAGTATTACGAGTTTCAGTTTTATAGGTCCAAACCACTAAACAAATAAAAAGTATTTCTTCCAGATTTTCAAGTCACAGTTTGTGGAAGGCCAGACCACAACAGCTCCTGGGAAGCAGCAAAGCCCTGCCGCCAGCTCTGGTCCCAGACCCATCACCAAACACCCACCAGCTGCCAGGCTGGTGTTCTTCCCATGAGCAGCATTTCTCTCTTTCCTGCATTAACTCTGCACATCTACTCTTCTCTACTTTCCTAAGCAATTCCCTTTCTTGAGGCAACAATCTTACCAAAAAGCAAGAACAGCCCATCAAAAGGCTCTTCACACTTAATGGTACCAAATGACAAACCTTACTGTGACATGTCACACCGTCCCCTTCCCCTTTCCTTGATATTTCCCACAGATCTCTCACACACATGTAGGTGTGCATCTCCCCACGGAGCATGCCCTGAATGGATCGACATGGCTCATCCCTCCATGATTCCCCCTCTTTCTGCTCACACAGACATGCTGTTGTTTCACTGACAGATTTAAGCCCTGTAGCACACACTGAAGTATCAGAGCAGCAGCAGCACAAGGTTACACCACACTGATTCACCAGGAGGTGCAATGGGCAAATCTCTTGGGCTTGACACAGCTCGGTCCTTGGCCTTGACAACAGCATTTTCCAACAGGGATGTGAATTATGGCACTGTGCTGGCGATGTAGGTTCTGTCGGGTAGATGAAGTAGCAGCATTATTTGGGGTCAAACAGCAGCACTTTCCAGACACCAGCACCAGGACTGGATTTACACTCTTCATCTATTGTATATTAAGGGCTGTAAAATTTCCTCTCTTTTCTTTCCCTGCTGTCCTTCCCTTACAGATTAATTTTATTAACAATTCTTTTTACTGTTGCTATAAAATCACATTCCACATTTGGGTCCCTTTTAAGAGGGCAAATTTCAACATTGATCTTATTACCTCAGGGCAGCTCTCCAAGCACACTGAGCTCCCTTACAGCATCTTGCTGGGCACGTTGCCTCTCTTTGTCCCCCCAAAGGCAGACGAGCCAAAAACAGAACCAGCCAAGTCATGAAGCATCACAGCTGCTTCCTATAAGGTGCATGTATTGCATATTAGTACTCCTAAAATGTATTCAAGGATGTTGAGGACCCAGAGCTTCCAGGTCCCACAGGTTAGCTCATATCAGCCATGGACAGAACTAACCACATGCTGGCTTCTTTTTTTCACAATTTACACTTCACTTTTCCCACTCACGTTTCCACCAATAAAAATCAATGTCTTATTTTGCTCTGAATGGCAGTGCTACAGTTCAGCGAATTAACAAAATCCCTCACTGGCTCTGTATGTTCATTTCTCCCTCTCCTTTCTATGAAAGAAAACATCAAATCCTCAGACCTTTGATTTGTACCTCTCAGAAGCAGTCAGACAGTTTAGGAGCAGTTTCTCCCACTAACCAGGCAGCTCTATACACGACCCTGATCTCATTTCATTTCCTATTCCATCATAGCTGCGAACCAAACTGCCAGGCTGACTCCCAGCACAGCCTAGATTTCAAGCAGCAAGGCCAAATCTCTGCTGCCTAGGATTGAAACTGCTAAGAGTGCTATCAGATCCCCTGGGCCTGATCTTTATCAGTGCCGAGCCACAACAGCGCGCTGAGGCTCAGCCTAGGCAGCGAGCCCTGAGCTCACCCGGTGCTACCGAGAGCCCAGCTAAGGGGCTTAGGAGGTATGAGCCACTGCAGCATCACACACTGCATTCATTCGAGATAAACGTGGTTGCACAGGCCAGCTGTGAGCCCCAGCGCTGCTAACTGTGCACTACTCTGTAACTACTTATTTCTCCACCGACAGTAAAGGCATCGTGTCTTCTTGCTTTCTTTGATCATCTGCTCTATTCTATTCCTCTCCTTCGTGCTTGCTAGCAGGCTGCACACAGCTGTATGTCTCTAACAGGACATATTAACGACTTTGATAGAGCCTCTGAAGGCTGCCAAGGCCAAGAGGATGGTTTACAGCACACAAAAGAGACTGCGCGGGTGGCATGGGGCTGTGTGGCACAGCCCTGGTCTGCAGGCAGCCCTGCCAAGGAACAGGAGCCAGCAGCAGTCATAACACCACTGCCTCCACCCCATGCCATAGCTCTGCCTGAGAAGTCCATCCCCTAGAGATAATTTTCTATGAATAAAATGCTTTTTTTTATGCTTTCCCAGTGCTCTGCATGGCTAAGGTGGTGCACATTTTCTCCAAACTGCATGTGCACACTGCTGAATGCTTAGCATCTTACCCTCTTCTCTCTGAATTTTTCCTACCTTGCCTCAGCCAATCATGCAGGGAGAAATTTTAGTCTGAGCCTCATTAGTATAGGGTATAAAAATAGAAGTACATTATCTCCTGTATTTCTCTCCATTGATTCATCAGCTGCATAAAGGTACAATAATTAAATGTTTGTCGAGTGAAAAAAAGCCACGCACAGGAGAAACCGCTTTTGTTCTTTTCTTGAACCCGAGCAGAAATTGAGGGGTTCCTGTGATACACAGCCTGTGCCTTCCCCCACTCTGCATGGCTATAAAAATGCCTGATGATGATACCTCCCTCTTTCCCTCCTCCTCAGATCAAAAATAAACACACGATGGAGACTTTAGGAGAAGCTGGCAAAATGTCTCTGCTGCAAAGCACATACACTCAGCAAATCCCCTTCAAAACCTTTCCCCAGATCTCCCTAAATCCCGCCTGGCAGTGCTGCCAGCACCTCCAAAACTCTGCCAGAGTCAGGAGAGCCAGCTGAGCCGGCACGCGTCTGCACAGACCAAGGTCAGCATGGGAGATGCTCACAAAACATTAGTGAGTTGACTTGATCCTTCATCAAAATACTTTTTGCTTTTCCTTCCTAACACTTCACTGCCCACGACATGGCAGGCTGAGCCGATGTGACAAACTGTCGAAACACATCTTTTTTTAAAAGAAAAAATTAAACCTAGACTTTAAAGGTAAAACTGGCCCTACTGAGTCTCTCTATATCACACGTGACACTCCTGCTGGAAAAACCATGGGCTCCGAGAGCAGCTTGCTGGGAAAAGGCTCTCGAACTGGTTAGAGCTGTAGTCCGCAGCAGTAGGATTTGGCTGGGCTTGGCTTTGCATCCTTTTAGCTCACATTAACTAAAGAAGTAACTGCAGAAGTACCAAAGAACCCGGCCGTTTTGCAACGCCCAGACGAAAGCCTGTGGTAAAATGCCATTGATTCCAGGAAGTAATGAGCAAACCATACCTCAATCGTTCTGCTGCACTGCCAACAATATCTGCTGTCAAAGAAAAAGGACCCCAACCCCCACCATTCCTAAATCTCTGCATTCATGCCTCGTACTTTATTACTGCTGTTGTATTAGTAATGACCTATTTACCACCAGGCGACTGAGGGTGTCAAATCCAAAGTGCCTTTGTGCTCCCCGGAGGAGTGTGAGATTGCTATTGATGAGTTTAGTGGCTTGATGTAACGGAAATGAGTTTAATGCTACTGGCGCTGCTTTCGGATAAAGGCCGGGTTTTTTTACAGAGTCTTCATAGCAACAATAAAATACCACCGGTCTGAGTCAGAGCAGGCAGGCAGCTCCCTGTTAACCTGTAAGCAGCACAGGTCTCTGTACACGCAACAACCACAGACGTGAGAAACTACGTAAGATGATGTGTCCAAACTCCAAGGCAGTAATGCATCTAACATTTGGCTCTCTGAAGCTGCACAGATTCCTGCACACAGAAAGGCTCTCCCATGCACTGCTCTGTGTGCGCCATCACATACCCACACAACCAGGATATTCTGTGCAGAAGCGTGCATACGACTGCTGATGTGTGGGGCTGTAAATCTAAGTCTTGTTGCACATTAGGTGCATTTGGGAGCATGCAACAGCCAACAACTACTCTGTATTATCTGTTTTTGACTACATCAGGTGGTAAAAAAAATAGGCTTCTCTTAAAACTGAACAGGTAATGAGTCCACTTTACAAATGCCTTGGCAGTAGGCAAACGTCCAGCTGTATTCATTAATGCAAACTCCCAAGAGATCACATCTTTATCTTCTTCTCCAGAAACTGGTTGCACGCTTACTTCAAAATCATTATCCAGAGAGTGGATAGGTTTAAGCTATTGATTCCTGATTTCAATATCTGATATCTAAGATGAAAACCTAAAATCTGCGACAGCAGGAAGAATCTTGGCGACCTTCTAGCAGACAGGAAAGCTCAAAAGCTAAACCTTAGTCAGCCAAGAATCTAGTTCATGGTTCCCAAGGTCCTGGGCTCATTTCCAAGCTCCCAGAATCCCTTCCCAGCATTCTCCCCTCAATAATCCATCAGGATTAGCAAGAATCCTGGGGTTTCAGCTCACAGTTTAAAATGTTACTATATGTTAAAGTGTTACTGTATGTAAAGAAAACAGGGGGGGAAGTCTGTCCAGTATCTGTGGCAGGGAGAGTTTATAAACCAGTAGTACCGCATGGGACAGAAATATCAAAGAATTAGGGTGGCTATATTATATATATATATATATATATAAAAATTATATATTGTGTGTGGGTGGGTGGGTGGTTGAAGAACCTGATGAATACAGGAGCCTTTTTTAAAACAAGAATCTGAGGCTGTTGGACTCAGATAAGCCTCCATTGCCCTGCCTCTCCAACACAGGTCAGCCAACCAAACACAGCTTGTGCTTTCTAAGGTCATCCATAAATCCAGGAGACTTCTGACTACACTGAAGAGATCAGGAAGGTTTGGAACAGGCTGTTGAGCTGCCAAGAGAAATCCTTTTCTTACAGCCAAATCAACCTCTATGAATCTTCCACAAGCAGTAATCAAAACACCGACTTCAGCCTATGAAATGTCTCACTTATTTCTTGCCTTAGGTCTGGTGCCAAAACCAAGACCTATTCACGGTATTATCTCTTAGCACCTATATCCCACATTGGCTGAACCACCAAAGCAAAGCTTGGATTCTTCCTTAACCAGTCATTTTGGGTTCACTCAGCACTAGTGGAAGCAGGACCCCATAGTCAGCAACGGATGGGACTGAGAGGCACATGCAAGCCTCCAGTGTTCAGCTTTCTAGCACTAACTGGCAAATCCTACCGTCTGCTGGAGCTTGAATCCACTCCAGGTAATAATAATAAAACACTCCCTTCATCTCTGCTCCAGTGTTACCAACGGCCCATTTCCAGAGCCTTCTCCTCGTGAATCCATCTGTCTTTGGGAGCTCTGCTGCTCCTCTCTGTAGTTATCATTAGAATAAACTTCATTCTGTGCAAATCCTGCTGGTGCTGCCCATTCATTAAGCATGGCTGCCCAGAGCTGCCGGTATGCAATTCAGGGGGCTGTATGGTCAGAAAACCATATTTGAATCATCTGTTCTGCTTCAGGCCAACAGAAGATAGTCCCCTTGAGTACCTGTTCTCAGTATTTTCTCCAGCCTAATCACCGCTGTCCCACGTGAAACACATCAGTTATTTTCCAGAAATGCAAACCCATGCCCTAATGGGTTCTGTTTTCTGCACATCCTAAATTCCCATTTCCAGTCCCAGCATTCACTTTATAACACCACTCCTCTGTAATCAGTTTTACCCCCTGCATCATATCCTTCTCCCTCTTTTATCTGCATTTTCTTTATTTGCAAAAGCCTACACATACTCTCTTGCCTCGCCTCCTCCTCAGCTTGTGGGTGCTTTCTCTGTGCTGCCATCTCTCCAGATTTGCAGTGAAGGTACTGCAAACCTTCTCCCCATTTCACTCCATTGCTCTGAGAGAGTACTTAAAACACAAATGCATTTATTACCCAGTCAGAAAGAAACAAGGGCTAGACACTGCATCCATTACTAATATGAAAACTCTCACAGGCTGAACCATACTGGGCTGTCCCATAAGGGAAATTTCCTCCATGCCTGAGTGGGGAGGTCAGCACAATTCCTGGCAAGTAACATCATGAAGCACCATAAGCCCCCAGATGGGGCAGAATGGGAACAGACACATTTCTGGTAAGGCCAGTCCTGGAGAGATGAGGCAAGGGGAACACGCTTGGAGTGAGGTCAGAGGAAATATCACGTATCTGGAGTCAACTGCTTGTGTTTTGTGTCATCCTCCTGGGAAATCTAACATCTGGCTGTCATATCTACTCTCAAGACAGCAATAGAGGCAGGATAGACTGCAGTGCAAGGGACGTTCTGGGAGCGGTGGACACTCAGAGGTTGGCAATTTGTACAAGGCAGAACCAAAAGGGGAGTTTGGGAAGGAAGGCAGCAGCTTCTGCTAGTCCATGAGAAACAGGGTGCCCAGGCTGCTTGAGGGGAGCGGGATGCTCAACCCGCACAGATGAGCTCTGCCCCAACACATCGCTGCCTTGACGTCTGCTCAGCCACTGCCAAGAACTGGATTCCCTGTCGATCACCAAGGGCAGTCTGAACACTCAAAATGGATGAGGAACAAGGTAAAACCTCCTTAGGAATGCCATCATGCACAAGAGAAATGTCAGGTGCACTGCACTGGCCTTTCAGGAGACTGCTGGGAATGACACTGCTGACATCTATTAAATCCACAACTTAATAATGCCAAGACAAACGCACCACATCCTGCCAGACACCGGAAGCCTCTAACACTTCTACCAATATCTTAAGTAGGTTGAGAATATATATGGTGGACAATAACTACTAGCTGTTTGTGCAGCCATAATAACTCCACTACATGACATGCCCCAGCGTATTTCAAAGTGGCAATCACAACGAACAGCACTCAATGCCCCAGCTCTATCACTCACTCACACAGATGATTTCCCAGGCAACAGGAGCCCAGCCTGGCAGTCGCAGCATAGTGCTCCCCCATGTGGGATTACCCCATGCAAAGCTGTGGGCTTCCACCTTCTGAAGACACTGTGCTCATCAGTACAGCCCCCTCACGACGTTCCTTGAGACAAAACAAGAGGAAAAACTCACGGTAGAAAGCCTCAGGACACTGCACTTTCTAGCCCACCTGCAACAAGGAGAAGCCTTTCCGAGCCCACTTCAAGAAGGGATTCAAATCATCTGCAAGGAAGCTGAACATACCGATCCAGAAACCGTAAACATCTGGAAGGACGTCTTCCTCTACGATTCTGAATTGATTTCTTGCCTCAAATAGATTTCTAGATGGATTGCAATTAAATGAGTTATAAAATGCTGTAAAAACATTATTTGTTTCCATTACAGATTTTATTTCTGCATCTCTCCTTTCTATCTTTTCACAATTCATCAGCCACTCTCTGGATTTTAGCCATCTTTTTCCAAACTGCCCCGTATCCATTTTTACGTTTTACTACTAAAAGGATGGTGCCTCATAGCATTCCCCTGTGAGTAGCTGGCCAGGGGTGCAAATACCCACTGTGGGCACTGACTACAGCCACAGAGAAAACCCACAAACATCTAAGCATTGAGGCAAGTGCTTTGTGAGCTGCCCAGACTCTCAGGATGCCGTAGTCGTGTGCCTCCAGGACACAAATCTCCATGTACTGTCCTGATTCCTGCTAATAAATCATAGAAGAGGAGGAAAACCATGAGGATGGACAACATGAGAACAACTCTGTTCTTCTCAAGAGCTTGTAAGTGAATCCAGTTGCCACTGAAAAGGACAGGGCTGCTGTTATCCCACTCCAGCCACTTGTTGGCCATCGCTGCCTAGGGATGGGCATACAAATAAGATGACAATTCAAGGGATTTCCAGCTAGGGCAGCAGTAAAAGTGCCAGTTACCAGGTACAGCTCTCAAAAAGCATTGGATTGGGATTCACTTTTACAGATGCACATGGCCCTTACCAGTCCCTTTGCACTTATTCTACACAACCTCAAGCCTATATCACTCCAGTGGATAATACAGAAAACTGCTGGTGGTCCCAAGGCTTTGATCTTCAGCTGACTTCTGAGGGTTTTCAGCCACCTATTTTCATTTACTAAATAAAAGTACTCAAGTATTTGTTTAGCACAAAGCCTTCTAAGTAACTCGACTTCAGAAATCATTCTGAAGATTCTAGTATGAAGAATGCCAAGTATTACTACTTGAATTTCAACATCAGCTGGAAAAAAAAAAAAAAAAACCATGAAGGTAAAACTGTCTGCAGTGGAAACAGGAAGGAAAAAAAAGAGGAGCAAAAAAAAATTTAAAGGAAAGCCAAAACCACTGCTAGAGGCAGTGAGGTGTTTTCAGCTGTGGGTGAACTGTTCCAAGGACCGAGTGGAAGTCTTTCATGACCATCTGAGAATAACCACTACAGACATCTCCTGCCAGGTTTGACAAAACAGGAGGGAACATGCCCCAGGGAACATCCTTCCTTTTGGGGAGAGGGTGGTCAGACACAGGCGCTCTAGAAGGAAAGATTCGGGAAGAAAGCCATGAGCCTGTGTCACTCAGGCAGAGAGAAGGTCTGCCTGCAGCAGACAGCACTGGCAGGGTCCAGAGCAGGGCTGGACAGCCTTGGGTGGCTTTTGTGCCATTTATTCGTGCTGGGAGCCTTTCCTGTACCTTATTACTGGCTCTGAGGAGAGGGTTGTTGGTTACTGTGTATGGTTCTGCCCTGGAGTTCATGCCACAAAAGGCTGGGAAGCTACAACTGCAAAGCCACTGTTCTTACTTTGGTATTTCTTCTCAATGCAGCTTAATTTCCTCACTGTACAGAAATACAGAGAAACAGAAAAGCTTAATTTGGATCAGTTAGAAACAAGGAGGAATTGTGTTACTAATGAGTAATGATTGGAGGCTTTAAAGAGGTATCAAGACCTTATCTAACTGAATGCTGGTCAAAACAGTGGAAATAATAAGAATGCAGCCCAATGCTGCGTATGCAAAATGTCCAAGCCCAAATTAATCTTTGGTGGAACTCTCTGGCAGCTGCTCCAGCCTTTCGTTGGGCATTGCTGTTAAGATCTCAGGTGGAATTCGTGAGGTTGCTTTTAAATACCGATAAGCAAAGGAAGGAGCACAGCCTGGGCAGGACCCTGGGCTGCAGAGGCTGCGGAGGAGCCCACCTCTTTTTGTCTCTTTTGGCAAAGAGCAGAGCAGGCTGACCTAGCAGTATTTTTCGGCAATCCTCGCTCTGCTATAATCACATCTACCTTGGAACACAGTGCTTTCCATCCTTGGCTGTCAAATCATTTAACACGAAAGGGCAATTTCCTTCCACACATTTTACAGAGGGAAAAACAAAGAATAAAACGCAGAGCCCTAATGGAGGGGAACTGATGAGCGCATCACCTCTGCTGAGCTCCTAAGAATCTCCTGGTTAGAGCGGAGGCTTTTGTGGTTTTTAAAAATAAAAGAGATTCAAATTATCATGTCTCAGTGCACCAGAAACCCCCAAGCTAATAGGGGTGAAGACAGAGGGCTCTGGATAAACAGGTTATTTCATCATCATCAATTACTGTGTCTCTCACAATTTTCTCTGCAGCCTGTCTCAGACACTATCTGAGGCACGGAGCTTCCAGCACTCCAGGTTTTTGCCAGCGTGGCAACTTACTGCCTCCTTGGGAAGGCTTTGCTATTTTAAAACCACAACAGAGTGTTCCCTTGGCTTGAAAGGCGACCACCAGCTTAGCCAGAGCGGAACTGTTGTAGCACCCTGGGAGATGAAAGCAGTTCAAAACCTTTGGTTTTATTGGACTAATTAAAAATAACCAAACAAGTTCTTCCCTTACTTCCTTTAACTCTGCCACTGCCTACTCCCTCCTAGGCTTTTGAACTGTCTTCAGAAATGCAAGAATTTGACCGGGCAGCCTGGAATAAAGCCCTGCATGAGAGATGGAGGAACAGCAGTACAGCACTGCCAGTGGGCAAGAGCACCCGAAGCCCTGCTCCTCCCAGGGCACCCAGCCAGCACAGGGTGCAGGACTGAAGCCCCCCATGGTCACTGCCCTCTGACTCAAGCTGGATCCACATCACTTGCTTTTTGTTTGTGCCACCTCTTTACATCACAGCATACTACAACTGATGGGGCTCCTACAGCTGCAGGAGCCACTGCCGTGGGGCTCATCCATCTCCAGATTCCAGCCAGCATGCTTCGTGCAGCATCAGGACGGAGCTTACAGGGAGCTGCAAGAGCGGGAGACGGACACTAAAAGTGGATGTTGACTTCATCCCGTCGGTGTAGGCAGTGGAGGTGGGTGGCCACGAGCAGAGGGGATGCGGAGGGGGCAGTGTTTATTTCCAGCTGCACTCTTGTGCAGTTTCTCTCAGCGCTGGGATTTTTGAGAAAACAGCGGGAGGTGGGAAGCAGGGGGAATCGGAAGGGAAAACCAGAGAGTCCTTGCAGAAAAACAGGCTAAGGAAGAGAAGTCATCCGCAATCCAGAGCTGAGATTCTGCTCATTGCTTCTTGTTTTAAAAATACAACCAAAGCCAAGATGCTGGAACTCCATTTCTGAATCGGACATAGCTGCATCCGATGGAAATAAGGCCACCTGACAGAGGCACACCGTGATGTGGGCTAACAAAATGATGCTAAGAAGTGCTGCTTGCAGCAAGCCTGCCTTCTAATAATTGCAAGGTTTTCTTCACTCCCAGAGATTATGTAAGATGTTCCTGCCTGCTGCTGACTCATATTTTTCAAAATATATCTGGGAAGGAAAACATATGCACATGTGTTTTAATATATTTGTTTCCCTGCATATGTAGAGATAAATATACACAAATATTCACAAACGCATGCAGAAGCCTGCACATGTGTGCTTATTGCTGCATGTGCCGTGTGTGCGTGAGGATGAGAGGGGACAGCCTGGCATCCATGCTGACAACACGTGCTGGAGATGGATTGAACCAGCACCATTTTCTGGGGCAAAACACAGCAACCGTTTAACATGGGGAGCGTGGGAGGAGAACCAGAAACCAGGAAGCTATGGGGGAAGGGTTGGGGGGGATGGCAAAATAAGAAGCACTCGGAACGCATTGCCTGCTACAGCCTTCCACCAAATCTGGGCTCAGGGGGCTGGATACTGAGCTTAACATCAAGTGGGGCCACTGTGCCAATCTGCAAGTGGCAGCAGGTTGAGAACATCATGTCATCTCAGAGGGATGGCATCAGTACCTGAGCACAGTGCAGAGAGCAAGCCAGCAGCTCCTGCAGTGTGTAGGAGGAGGGTCCCGGTCCTGTTGGCACATGCAGACACTCAGCTCTCCCCCAGGCATAAGGGGCCACTCTCCCCTGGCCAAGGGCTCTCAAGGCAGTGGTTAGTCCTCCACGGGTCTGGGGCCAGCCTGCAGCTCTGTGAGACTCCATTTCTCTTCCCTGCACCTCTGTGTGCTGTCAGTTCTTTAGGAGAAACTTGTGCAAAACCGCTGGCATCCTGGAGATGGGATCGATCTGCTGCTGGACATCAGATGAAAGATCCATCTACCCTGGGCCCGAGGAGACTGAAAATCCATCCAGGTGTCAGCTGCTGCCCACAAAGCCACGCAGACAGTCTCTGTGGATGGCAGCCAGCTCTCTGCCCTGCTCTCCTGGGATGGAGGAGTGGGTGGAGGCACTGAGCGGACACAACACATCTCCTCATCCTGCCCTGTATACAGGCACCATCAGCATTCCCTGCTTTAAGCATCCAGCTTTGTGTGCGCTATACTACAGTAAGAGAATTCTCGTTTAGCACCCCCATGTACATCACAGCCAGCTGTCATTTGAAGGGCACTCATTCCTATTTTAAAATACTTTATCTGGATTCAAAACCTGTTCTATAATTGTTGCTTTTTAACATAATTCTTAGAGAACTTCACAGAACGCCAAACGTGCTGCACGCCTTAAAGTCTTTGCAATAAACCTTAAAAACAAACATTAAAGATTGATTGTACTTTTCCAAGTTTACAATAAAACTGACTGAAGCTCAACTAGATAAGGAAAGAGAGTTGTATAAAATTAATCAGCACCTTATCAAGCTGAGGAGAAAGAATCTGAGATAGCAAGTCTTTACCAAACTTGGTATCAGAACAGAAACTTCAATGTAAAGCCTATTAAGAAAATCTTGTCAGATATATTAAATATAATACAGGAGAATGAAAGCATCAAAAACAGCAAGGGAAATATGAAATTCTTTGGGGAAAAAAAAAAAAACTGTCTTGTGATAACACTAACAAGATCTTGTTGTTTTTTTCCAAATGAGACAAATTTTCTTTAAAAACTTTTCTACAGATATGCCCAGCAAATCAGCCCACTGCTTATCAGGGTGAAAGATTGGTCTTTAGGGTATTTCTCTACATTCGTATTTATCTCTGTGCAGCTGAGGCCACCCTGTATTTTTTCAATTCCAAGAAGCATTCCCCCCACACAAATAGGATTTCTGCTGTGCTCAGAGCCCTCGGAGCCAGCTGGTTGCTCCCCAGCATCTCTGCACCCAGAGCTGCCATCACTCACTCAGCCACTGATCTCACCAGCATCAGCTCCAGCCTCCAGAAGTGGTGACAGAAGAAACTGATCCATTTAGAAACAGACACTCTCAGGCAACTACCTTTGTGTTGAAAGGGGACTGATACAAAAAAAACCACCAATAAGCAATAGTAAGAGAATTTGACTTGGATATTGCTGAGGTACTGCTGAGGGTGAGGCAGCTCTTTGGGGCACTTTTTGAGCACTCCAGTACATCCCTGCCCGTGTCCCAGATTCCAAACCTATTGACAGTTACTGTCATCCTGGAACAGGCAGGACATGCCCCACAAACATGACCGTGGGAAGCAGCAGGAGAGCAGAATGCTGCTTTCCCCACACACAGCCCTGCAGCCTGTGACATGGCAGCATTGCACTGCAGTAGCCAAGCTCGAGAGGGAAGGCTGCTGGAGCACTCAGTCTGTGTAGGGCAGGGACAGAACCTAACAACACAGTCATCTAGATATTAACTCTGCCTGTTATCCCACCAACCAAAATAGTAAGGGCTGGGATGCCTTACCCCACGCTGCGGCAAATGGGGCAATGCCACTTGCTGAGCCCACATTACAGCTGTGGTCATGGTGCCATCCCCCCTGGGCTACAACTGCCACCCTGCAAGTCCTGCTCCCGTCCTAGAGGACAGCAGTGGAGCTGCAGAAAGAGTTAATCACTCAGAGAATTAGAGAAGATTGTAGAGAAAAGCAGCTTGCAGCATACCCCCTGCTTTACTTAGCCAGAAATGCTGCCTAAAATAGCAACGCAATCCTTGCCAGCAGTCTATACGTTATGTTACATGTGGTTCAGCTGATGCAAAAGAAGGGGCAGGCACTAACTCGTGGGCCCTTCCATAGGGGCACTGGCAGGTGCTTCTGTTCCTGGCACCCACTGTGCCCACAGCCCTGGAAACGATGCTCCACTGGAGCAAGCCACTCCTGCACAGCCCTCAGGTCAGGCCTGTCCCTGGGGCATTATCAGGTGGCAGCAACCAGGAGCCATGGCCACCTGCCCGTGCCACCGAGGATGAAGAAGCAGCAGCAGACATGTAGCTGCCACGGCTCCTGGCTCTGGTAGCAGCCCTGCCTCAGTTTACCTCTCTCCACCATGGGAATGGCGGCAGCTCCCTAAGAGTAGCACAGCCCTACAAAACCTTCCGTAGAACAACCCAGCCTCACTGCGAGCATGTTCCTTCCTCACAGCCCTGCTGTGAGCCCCAGGCCTGCCCAGTGTCCCATGCAGCACAGCACAGCACAGCACAGCACGGCGCTTCTTGCCCTCAGCCCAGGTATGCCCTATGCACACTGTCAGTGTGGTGCTTCCCACAACACAAGACCAACACTCCACAAAAATTGCCTTTGGTTGAAAATCAGCAGCCAAGGCTGCAGGGCGCTTTGCTGCTGAGGACGATGGCACACTCAGAGGCAGCCCGGATCCTTCAGATGAAGGCTTGCTTCCAACCAGGGTCACAAGACATTCAACCATCACCAATTAGAAAAGAAATAAATCACGGTTCCTCCAGCAGCTCTTCCTCCAGGAGCCCCTATTTTTAGGCAGAATTATAAATCACTCCGGCTTGCCACCTCTCTCCACTCAAACACACAGAGTCCCACTGCCCTGCCACCGCCCCAGCGACGCTGTGCTGCGCAGGGACAGCAAGGAGAAGGGACACAAGGGGTGTGCTCAGTCCTGACTCTGCGCAGGCACGGTGCTGTGTTCCTTTGGGAAAGGGGATCACAAGGAAGTGCAGGAACACGCCTAAGGCTGCGCAGTGAACTAATGGCACAACAGGAGTCCTGACAGCAGCTCCCGTGCCGCTGCTGCAACCACCTAACAGACCCGTCCTCTTCATTACCAATAATGCAGTACATAAGCGCCGTTATTACATGATCATTAGGCAGTTTTCCTCACGCTTCCCAACATGTGCTCATTGAAAATTCTTCAGTTAAAACTGCAATCAGTGCTCTCGGTCGCAACAGCGGCGGTAGCACTCCAGTAGGGGTACGCACCGAGCACAGCTGTCACAGCCCCTTCAGGAAGGCACACATGGTAAGAGCAGAGCCGCCCCACAACAGATGCACGGAACCCCGCAGCATACACAGCACAGCAGGACATGGACATGCAGCAGGCACTGCACACAGAGCACCACGGCTCCCACCACCACCAGCAGCACAGACGGAGACCGGCAACAACACCAAATGAAATGGACAGCGCACAAAAAGGGGGCTAGGCACAAACCAGAGCAAGCCAAACAAAACTTACATGGATTTTTGGCAATTTTCCTTCAGACATTATACACAGCGGTTGGGCTGTGTACTGAATACCTGATCCAAAAAGAAATATAACCACATTATGCAAACAGACAGGGGCAGGAACCAGGTGAACATGCAGCGCTAACGACATTCACCTACAGGACCAGCAAGCACCTCCGCATCCCCACTGCAGGGCTCCACCGGGGCCAATCCTCACTCACTACGGAGCGTAAGCAAGTGCCGTGCCGCTGCCATGGCGGGGGTCCAAATGGCAGGGCAGGGACGGGCCATCGCGTCAGAGCCCTCCGAGCTGTCCCGTCCCCCTCTAACTTGTCATGTGAGGTTTAATACAGAGCTGGGAAATAGCCAGGGAGGGAGGGGGGAGCCTTTAAAAAATGAATGGAAGCTCTCTCGGAGCATTAACATCACAGTGATTGTGGGGCCAGCACAAACCATCCCAACACGAAGCATCCCAACACGGATGCTTTGTTCTGAAGCATCCAAAGAAGGAGAAATGCTCCCTTCCCAGTGCTGAGAAGGGTGCCTGAATCCTGACGGCAACGGATTGCCGCACTTTTATGGACTGTGGGAAGCAGGGTTGCTATGATACAGTCAGAGGCATTTTCATGAATCCTGTGGCAAATAACATTGAATCCTGCTTAAGCAGACAAACAGCAAGTCAGCTCTCCCCCGTAACCCTGCCTCGGAAACAACAGGAGCAATTGCTGAAAGAGATTTTATGTGTTATAATTATCCTATCTGCACATAAATGCACCATTTTCTTTGGGGCTGTGTTTTCAAGAGGGTCAGCATGTTGATTTCTTTACAGGGATGACCACTCTTCCCTCAGCTCTGGGCTCGAGCATTCCCACGAACAGGAGGAGCCCAATGCTGACAAATGGGGCTGAGCTATATGGCCAGGATCGACCCCAGCAGCCCCACTCACAGCCCATGTCCTCCCATAGAACTCAGGGCGGAGGAAGGCAGTCCCCCACCTCCATCTGTTACAGCACGCAGATTGCACTACGCACTGTGCAAAGCATGCTTGCTTATGAGCAGAGGGGTCTGCGAGGAACAAGGAACATGGTCATCCCGCCAAACCAGACTGGCCTGGGTTGAGCTGCTCCTGAGGAGTACGGCAACACAGAGCTGCTCACCTCACTAACTGCTCTGCTGTCGGGGCTGTCTGAGGCTCAGCTGCAGGCTTGGGGAATGCCGAAGTACAGGCACAAAAATACCAAAATGGGGATGGAGGAGGTGGCTGAAGGCCCATTGGAAAAGGTAGAGCCTGAGGAATGCAGGTGGGAAAAAGACCTGACTAAACACAGCAAAAACCCCGGCTCTTGCTCTCTTTCCATGCTCCTTTCCTCTCTTTCTTCCTAGAGCCCAACAGGACGCCCAACACAGCACTGCTAAAACAACACCTGAAGTTTTTTTCTACATTGAACTTTCAAGGTGCTCTGCACAAACCTTACTTTATTTAATCCCACCAACCTTTGGGAGAGCAAAAACGCAGAAAGTATTATTAAATTTACACCAATCCCCTTTAAGCATGTTCCCTTATGGAAAAAATACACAAGTTTGCAGAAACCCCTATCCCGTGCCTGACATCTCTGTCCCTCCCCATGCACCCAAAGCCCCACGGTCCCCCAGCCCCACACGATGTCCCCGCAGGGACCAGGAGGTCCATCACGCTGGCACATATCAGCCACACACGCACACTGCCTGCTCTGCATCGAGGAATGCACCAGCACAGACTGAACACCCCAGCAGGTACCAAGCATTCCTCGTAGAAATCGTATTGAAAGGTAAACCTTGATGCCAAGGCTCTAGCAGCAAGGAAAATCAACATTCAGACACAGTTGCCTCTTATTTTTAACTCGCTGGCTTTTTTTGCATTTCATTTTTTCACCCTTGCTCCCCCTAATTGTTTAAAACTGTTTCACCACAAGGGTTATTTTGGCTGCCAGCTGATTGATCCCCTCTCCTTGGTGATCTTTACTCCTTCATGATATTTCCAAGAGGTTCTGCAACCTATAAAACTAATGGCATCACACAGCTAACAGGAAAATGAAGCTGGTTGGAGCTGTTTAACGACCCAAACCATGCTCAGCATCCAAATGACTTTTCCTAGGGATGCTCGCTCAGTCTTATCCCTGATCCCTCTCCCCCAGGTAGCTCCCAGGGTGAGGACGCAGAGCCAGCAGGCACCGAGCAGGCGGTGCTGTGCCACGGGGTTTGGCATCGCTGGCCATTACCCGGAGCTGCTGCCATCACACTCCTCTGTCAGCTCAGCCAGCCAAATGTTACCACCCTGAGATCAGGGCTTTGTTTTTTTTTCCCCTCTCTTATTTACAGCTAAGGACAGTTTCAGAGCCGCAGACCTACAGCATTTCACTCAATGTCTGACCGTGCCACCAGCCAAAAACAACTCTGCTCCCAACTCAGTCTATCTCCGCATTCAACTCGCAGCACAACTCATGGGAATGGCTGGGAGCCCCCATCTGTAAGCCCCATCCGTGCCTTTATTAATCAATTACTTTTTTTTTTTTTTTTTCTCTGGATCGCTAAAGGACATCAGATAAATAATACAGCTGGAGGTGGCACCAACTGGTTAATTAT
This sequence comes from Lagopus leucura, assembly GCF_019238085.1. Lineage (NCBI taxonomy): Eukaryota > Metazoa > Chordata > Aves > Galliformes > Phasianidae > Lagopus > Lagopus leucura. The sequence goes on along the minus strand of NW_024962270.1, from coordinate 9,698,738 downwards.
CAAAGCAAAGTAATTCCAGTGAAGGCTATTGAGAGATCTAAGCATTTGCAAACTGTGATTTCTTAATTTTTGGAGCAAATCTGATTTTTGAAAGGGGAAAATATATTTAAATTAAAACTCCATCAGATTTCTAACAGAACAGTAATGAAATACAGAGGCATATTTCCAAGAAGAGAACGCATTGCCCTTTTCAGCCATCCCCTTCATACCCTCGCTGACTTGGTGCACTGGAACTGGAGCCCACAGCTGCTTGCAGGCTGTAAACATTGCAATTTGGGACCAGACATCTCCCAGCAGACGGACCTCTTGCTGGTGGACACCTATTCACAGCAAGCCTATAATATGCAGCTCCGCACTCCATTTTCAAGAAAATCAATGTAAATAAAGTCACACAAAACAGCCCATCTTGAAATCTCATTATCCTTAAGGTGGGCAAAGATTTTCCCTACGTATATTACCAAAAACCATCAATATAAATACGCAGACATTAAAGAAGGCTAAATAAGATTTCAAGAGAAACCAAAGCCAACCCATTTCCTCCGTGTCTGTTTCTTTAGCAAAGGAAAACAAAGCATGCATCCCTGGATATTTTTGATTTCTCCTTCTCAATCTGCAAGATATAAAGCACACACAGACAGAAGAAGCCCCGCAGGTTACATTCAGTCCCTCTCACATCTCTTAAGAAAGGCACTAGGCTAAATCGGTCTGGACGTAGAATTTGGAGGCTTTTGGATTGAACATTGAGAAATCAAGTCAGATCATCAAGGCAACACAGATAAATAAAGACATTTGGGTTTTTCTCCCTCTTGTGTGGCTGAATGTTATTTTAGCAAAGATTTAATCCTTTAATAGGATTTCTCATCCCCCCCCCCCGCTCCCCCCCCCCAAGCCAAAATGTCCAGAGCTCAATCCAATTGCAGGCAGCACCTCTCACCTGGCAGCTACATGGTTACTCTCACAGACATTCACATTAACTGCTTGCTGGAAATTTCGAACAAAACATCTCGTTATTAACTCGAGTCAGTATTTTAAAGGAAGCACAATAACAGCCCGTGCTGCTTACAGACAGATATTTTCATTCTGCTTCTAACTACATACGTACAGCTCTATCTCTCTAGCACAGAACGACACAGGAATGGATGATCGCTATTATTTATCACATTTAAAACCCAGGCAAAAGCAGCTACACTTACAGGCATACTTAAAGACAAGACATGACAAAAGATTTAGGGAGAGATAATATACCAACGTCATACATATCACAGCGAGGCCATGTTGAAGCTCAACGCGTTCCCCCCTCAGTAAGAATCTCTCTCTCTCTCTCTCTCCTTTCTCTCTCTCTCCCGCTCTTGCTCTCTTGTTGAATTGCTAGTGGTAGTAGTAGCCCCCAACAGCTCAGGAGAAAAAATCCATTTAACGAGTGCCCAGGAAAAACATGAGTATGACATTCACAAGCAACAGCACCACAATCACTGCAAAAACGACCACCGTTTGAACATCCAAGGTCATGGTGCAATGCAGAACACTGTAGTGTTCGAGATGTGGGGCTGGCAGATTTGGAGAAGTCAACCTCTGCTCTGTAAGACTGTCCATACATCCACCATGCTAGAATAAAGGAGAAAACTGTTCCCGGTTTGGTTTGCTCGGAACGGTTTGTGGTCTGCTTTCAGTTTATCCCCCTAGCTGCTGTCTCTAGCTCATTCTGGAGCCCGCTAAGTGAAGCATCATCACAACCAGGGAGCACTAGAGACGCAAAATCCTTCCTTTAGGAAAGCAAGCGAGCGCTGTCTGCAAGCTTCTCTCTCTCTTCCCCCCTCTCTTGCCCGGTCTCTCGCTGGCTGGCTTGCTTTTTAATTCGTCAAGCCAGTGCAGATAAGAAGCCTGTGTGAGTGTGACAGCTCTGCAAGCTGCTGTGGCTGCATCTCGGTGCGAGGCGGACCCTTGCGCATACAAATCAGCGCCGGTGACCAGGCAGCGAAGGGATCCTAGCTGTCAGTCAAACGCAAAAGGAAGCGCTGGCTCCATAAATACGCGCATCTTCCGCCCGCCGAGGCAGCGAGCGCCGTGCCGGCACGTCTGTCTCTCCGCCGTCCGTGCGTCCGCCCGGCGCTTGGGGAAGCAGAGACGCGGTGGGAAGGCAGCGCTGGGCTCCACGAAGGCGGCTCCGGGCTCTCTGCGCAGCGCAGATGCCGTTCCCCACCGTCGCGCTACGCGGGGACACCGCTGCCCGGCTGCAACGCCCGCGCCGTGCTTCAGGGGAAGAGCGGCGCAGAGAGGCAGCGCTGCCGGGAGCACCCGGGTATGGGAGCGGGAGGGGAACGGGGGAGCCAAGCAGCCGCAGTAACAACACGGCAGCCCCTCGGAACGTGGAAATTCACGGGGAGCCTTGGAGGTGGGAATGGAGGGAATCACGTTTTTGAACTCTGGACAATCCTATCATAAACACATTGTTTACCCTCTCCCGTCAGCACCGCGCTGTTTTCTCCACGCTAAACACTGTCACTGCATTCTACAGATAGAGCTTTGTAAAAAGAGAAGCAGAGCGTAGGGGGGGATCTTTATTCCTCCTACAGCAGCCAGAAATGCCAATTCCCACATCAGCGTTTACGGCCCAGATGCCAGTTGCTATCCCAGACCCAACAGTCACCTCAGAGCAGCATCACACATGCACACGCAAGGAGAAGTGCTCAGCTGGAAAAAGCAAATGATTTTACAGGCAAAGACAAATATAGAAACGTTGCCAATGCGTATGCATTACATGCTGAGCTGCGCGGAGGCCGAGTGGCAGTGCGTTCCAGGAAAGCTGTTCTGCACAGCACACCCGGGGCGTGCAGGCAGGCGCCAGGCCAAGGCACTCCGAGAGTCCTCAGTTCGTGATCCAACAGCACGAGTGGAGGAGAACTCGGATGTTATAAACCTGAGTGGCCATTGCCTAGAATTGGCGTGCCGCAGTGTCAGGAGCTTTTCTTCCTATCACAGCACCCTTGGGTTAAGCAGGGGGTTTCATCTCTGCCATCCCCTTCTTTTTGTGAGACTTGAAAGCCAAAGGCTGTCCCACAGAGACTGAAGCATCCTGCTGTGTTCAAATAGAGCATCTCCCATTCATAAGAACAGTTATAGAAGATTTTTCACTCAGATATTTACAAGCAGCTTTAGAACCAGCCCGGGCAGACAGCTTCCCCACCAGCAAGTGCTGGGCTGGGGCCAGGTGGGGGATGCGCAGCAGCACCAAGCTCCAACCTGCATTTCCTAGCACGTCTGCATTCTTAGGAGAGTTTGCCTTATGCAATTATAGACAACTGGAACAGCAACCACACCGCAGATGTGGTGCATTTGTTGCGGCCAGACCAGACCAATACAGGCAATTTTCCAAAGCCCAAGTCTGAATTCCCACAATCGCATCCCTTCCTCACCCTGTGCCATCTACATCTGCTCAACCCTGAGAAGAGAGTGGCCAGTGGGGCATCCAGACACATCCCTCTGTGCCTTTGCACGCAGCCCAGGAGTGAAGAGGCAAAAAACGGGGCAGGTAAAAGCATCTAAGGCCTAGGAACCATCCAGAAAAACAGTGCAGCAGCCACCACACATGCTCAGTAGCTACTTCCGTAACCGAAAAAGAGGATTTCATTAGGAGCAATGTGCCTGGCATGTCTCAGGCAGTCATTCCGCAAGCGCTGAGCCACTCACAGCAGAGGGGAGGGCAAACAGAGGCTGCGAGGCCAGCCCCTGCCTGCAGCTCTGCCAGCCGCAAGCAGGAGGGTCCCCTCCACCCCGCGCCCCACGGCCGCTCGTGCGTCACCGCAGCTGCGCAGCTCAGCAGTGGCCGTGGAGCTCCCAGTGGTGCTGCCCGAAATGCCGCACAGGGATGCGCCGGCACCCCACGGTATGCAGTGTAAGCATAGGGAAAATAGGGTATGTAACAGCAATCAAGGTTGATCAGCACAAAGGGATGTACTGCATACAGGCTCCCGTTTAAATTATTCACAGTATTCCCAGTACGTACTTGCTGCCTTATGTAATTTCCCATGCCTTCTGCGTGCACTAAATGTTAATTTTAATAGGGAAATGGATGATACTTTCTCTTGGAAGCCTTACCGAGAATAACACCTACACATCAGGAGTTTATATAAAACCACCCCAAAGTTTAACTTCATATAATGCTTTCTGGAAAGTCTGGTCTAATCTTCTGCATAGAATTAAACTGAGGAACAAGAAAACAAGACATGTAGCAGTTACATAAAACACTGCCTTCCTTCACAGCACAGCACATGCCCTGATATCACAGCAGCTCTCAGGAGCACAATTTGTAATGCAAGACCAGCAATGGCTTCTTCTGTATAAGAAAGCAGTTCTGAACTTCAGCAGCCCCCAGCAGGCACATCCAGAAGGAAGGAACCAGGGCTTCCCCTAATACATCATACAGATATAAATCTGTATATACACATAGACAGGGATAGCGTATTCTGGGCTCCCACATAACAACCAAACCAGAAGGGCCATCCTCATAACATTAATTACAGTAACAGTAATTTTGAGGCATGCCTCTGAAGCAGGTGATGCCAAATCTTCAACCTCTTTGTGCGTTAATACCTGAGTCAGCCATGTGACCACAACTCCCTCCAATGGATGTCTCCAGCAATTAGCACAACCCCCTATCAGCTAACCAAATGCAGCTGTAAATCAGGAGCAAGGATTTATCATCTGAATGCTTAAAGGTCCTATATCCACCTCCCACTGACAGGTACACTGTCTCCACATGAGCTGGCAGGATGGTCCAGGGGTGGGTAGCAGGAGCACAGGGTTTCAGCTTTAGTTCCCTGCTCTGCCATAGATCCTCTGCACAGATTAACAGCCTACACTGCAGTCTTGGATGTGCAGAGGCACCTGTGTTTTGCTAACACATCAGCTCCATCTTCCATTAATTGCACAAACAGAGCACTGACACCCACAACCCCAGCACAAATACACTGAATTACACTGATGCAGCTGGAGGGAGGCAGCGGGGCTGAAAACCCCAGTTCTGCCAGGCAAGGAGAACATGCTCAGCAGTCAGCCAAAGGAGATGATCCTTTCAGAGAACCCAGAAAAATGTCAGGCAGATCCCAGAGTGGGAATGTAACAGTTTGGAAAACAGCTACCAGTGATCTTAGAATGTGAGCAGCATCAGGTTCCTTCATGTTCCTTTTTGTGCCCAGACCCCATCACAGACCTACGTGGCACAATGAAAGAAGTTTAAACCCAGCATTTGCATTACTAATACTGCCCATGAAGAGGAACAAGCAGCAGTGGGACCAAGGGATGGGTGGGCAGGCGAGGTGCAGCTGCTCCTCTGCTCTTCAGCCTCATCTGCTGGCGCTTACCAGCTGCTGCCTACTGAATCCATTGAGGTGGGGCCCGAGCCCTCAGCTCTACTAGAGATTATAAAAGGACCTCCACAGTCATTATTTTTTTCTAAATCTAGTCAGGAATTAAGTTTAGATTTTCAAAGATTAAGTCAGATTATGATTTGCTAAATTTCCAAAAAAAGGAGGCTTTTCTTAAACTGGAAGCTGCCTCTTTTTCCTCTCTTCACTGCAAGCAGCAGGCAGAGCCCTCTTCTCCATCTTTCAGTCAGAGGGGAGGAGAGGGCTACACCAAAAGGAAACATTCTTCAAGAGACCCCAGCATTTTGTGTTTTTACGGACTGACCTCACTGGAAATCCCCAAGCACTTAACGTTCCTTACCCAAAGTGAGCTGCACACAAAATGGATGAAAATGGATGTAAAGTCAGGGCACAGGTTTTGGCAGTCAAATTTACCTTTTTCCACCCACTCATACTTCCTTGCCTTTCCACTCCATCTTGCAAATGCCATTGTTCCCCACTGTCCACGTGAACTCAGGACTTCCTTCCAGTAACTTTCTCTACTTCTTTCTTTTGCCATTCTTCCTTTTCCTTGCTTTCCACATCTACCTTAAAAGTTTCCACTTCACCTTGTCCTCTGATCCAGTCCTCCCTCCCTCAGCAGCCTATGCCCTCAACCAGAGAGAAACAACAAAGCAAAGCAGCAGGTGACAGTGACAAGCTCAACCTCCTCCAGCATTTTCCCTGCTAACTGCATAACACGCTTTAGCAAATTCATAGCATAGCTAGACAAGCAAATGATTCATGTACAGAACCAATATAAAATACAATTACAGAAAGACAAAGGAGAAAGGAGGAGAGGTGGGCAAGGATAAGTTGATGATCCCAAATGCTGCAGGGCATAAAATAGACTTTAGAAGAATTTCTGCAGAGGAGAAGGCTGAGATGAGAGCCTGCAAAGCAGAGAAAGGGAAGAGAAAGCAGATAGGGAACACAGCAGAGCACAACCCATGAAACAAGCAGCTCTCACAGCACAGCTAAGAGTACTGGAAAAGAGAGTAAGCTAAGTTTTGAAGCCATTTTTGCAGTGTGTAGAGAATGCAGTGCAGTGCTGGAGGCTGAGCTGGCTGTGCTGCATAACCTGCTTGACCAACTGGCCAAGATCATTACACAAAGCTTAGAGGCTACAGTGATAGACTTGAGCATCTCTGGGTCACTGCTCTAAGTATTCCATGAAAACAAAACCCAAGAATTTCACCAAAGGATGGGAAGCACCACAGTGACATCCAGTGCTTGACCTTAGTAGATGTATTACATACACAAACATACAGAGCTAGGGCAAGCTGCAGTAGACAAACTCTTTCCCATTCTTTATCAGTTCTAACTCCATCACAGAAAACAAGAAGTGCTATATAACACAATTATGTCCCCAGTGTAGAGATCGATTTATTTTCAGCCATTTCAATTAATACTAAGAGACAGACAACAATCAAAGGTAGGCCAGGGTGTGCATGAAGTACTTGTGCACCAGCCCTAGCTAACTGTTCATCTGCAACACAGCTTTCAAGAGAACAAGACTTAACTCTGTGAGCAAAGGCAGAAGTGACATGTCAGATACCAACCAAGGTTGGCTTTGGACCACCCCTGGAAACATCAGTTGATGATGGCTCCTTCTGCAAACTGATGCAGCATCTCAGCAGATTGTGCTCTTTTCTCTGTTGAAGAATTAAAGCACTTGCATCATGTTGGGAGGGCGAGACAGAGTCAAAGCCATGTATGTCACCGTCGTCTTGTAAGGGATCCAGAATGCACGCGTCCAACTGCAAGGCTCTACCCCAGCAGTGGCTGTGCCACCACAGGGGGTGATGTGCTGATATCATCAGGTTTCAGAGCTTTTGTAATACCATGCAAATGTCAGTGCTCAGATGGCACTGGGGGAGAGCCTGTCGGGGAAGTTGATCCCATTGGGCTCGTCTGGATTCCAGTGAGAAAGAGAAAACTATTTTTAAGATTATTTGAAGTTAAAGCATTAAGAAGGACTGAAATCTCAAGCCTCTGGCAATCATATGGCAAGTGCTTTCACTTCTACATACATCTGCTCCATATCCCAGCCTTTACTCTACAAGCATCTTTAGACTCACCAGTTTAGGAAAAGAAAAAAAGAAAAAAACTTTAAACCAACAGAAATCAGGCAAGGTAATATCAGTTACCCTGGTCACAGTAATAGACTTCAGGGACTGAGAAGGCTCAGTTTAGAAGATGACCTGTCACATTCAGACATTCCCTTTAACCTTACCTAAGCTCTCTTTTGTGTAAGAAACTGACCTAGAAAAATGCATACACATTTACTGCTACAGTTTACATCTCAGTCTCATTTCTGAGCTCAGCTGCAAGCGCATAACAGGACCAAAGCACAGAAAAACCCAGGACAAGCTCCCTCCTTTCACTGCTTCCTCAGTCAGTCTTACAGGAACTCCAATCTGAATGCTCTCATTTCTAAATTAAATTGCAGATATCTTCACATCAACACATCCCTGGACAAAGTGGTGAGTGGAAAAAAAAGTCATCACCCACTAACAACAACTACACTAATTCCAGGGTCAGCATCTTCAGTGTAACCCCTGAGAAGCACAGAAGTAGAGAAAAGAAATCTCTTGCCCATGAAAATCAAAGGGTGCACTTCAGCTTTGACGCAACACAGGAAGATCCTTTGAAACCCAACACACCACAAGATTCACAAGATATGTATTAGGAAAGCAGAGCCCAGTCTCATGACTTTCTGCTCAGTGTGGCAGTTGGGAGCAGAAGCCATGGCCCTACTTCATGCAAGAAGGATGGGGACAGAAAGGAGTCACACTTCCAGATCCTTGTAGCCCTCCTCATCTCCATTCTGCAACACTGCCTGCTTTAGCTGCCTCAGATAGTTCCTTGTCAAGATATTGAGGAAAGAAAAAAAACCATCTGATTAAGAGGCTGACCCATGGATCTCATGTTCTTCACACAAATTAACCTAGAGCTTTAAAGAGATTGCATATAAAACATTTTCTCCCCCTCACTCTGCCTCCCGGATAGAAGAGAAGGAACAGCCTACTAAATCTGGCACTCATGTAATGAAGAAAACAACACAGAACAGCCAAATGAAGTCAGAATTCCAGCTGGGCATCAGTAGATGTACAAATAGAATATAAGACACTCATTTTTATCTGCCATAATATTAGCATTAAATGTTAAAAAAAAGTTTACAGCTTTTTAAAATTTATTTTTAATTTTTCCAAGTCAGATAAATGAATGGCAGTGGGCTTTCAGTTCCTCCTCCTGCCCTGCTCAGCAGGATCGTTTGCAGCGAGAGCATGCAGGCTGCAGCCCTGTGGTGCTGCACAAAGCCCTCCAGGAGCGACCAGCCCTGCCTGGCTGCCCACTGCTCCTGACAACGCATGACTGCAGCGAGCCAAAGGGATGCTTGCTGGGCAGGATCACACGGACAAACCCGCCTGCAGAGGACATGGGGTTAGCACAACAGGCACAGAAAGGAACCTGACGTTGCCTTGGCTTCTTTAACAAGCACAAATTGCACTCCTGACTCACAGTGCCAACACTGAGGTGTAACAGGAAAATGACAAGGTTCCCTCTGCTACTCTAACTTGGTGTTTCAGGGCTTTTGAGTGCTTAAAGACTACAACCTGAAAATAATTACAGTAGAGAGGTGCAATTTAATTGTTGGAACGACATGACCTTGGGTTAAATCCAAGGAATCCCGTAGCATGGCAGATCTGAGAGAGAGAAGGTGAAATCCCATCTGAACAGATTTGTGTACAAAAACAATGCTCTGGATGCAGTGAGAGCTAACTGGCACTGCAGAATAACAACTGGACTTCTCACCCACTTATTGGAACAGACATCAGGGACTTCGCAGCCTGAAACTGGCTCCTGGATACGGCACTCCTGCAGTTCTCTAACAACTCCTTCCCACATTACATAATAGGAAGAGTTATTTATTTTTTGATAAGATGCCTTTTCATAACAATAGAAACTATTGGAGACTGAGATAACTTGATGAATTTTTCCTATTATCTAAGAGCTTAGTCACTCAGGGAATTAGTCATGTTCAAAATAACAGCCAGGCTCAAAGAGATTCAGAGCAACCGTTCTGGAGCAGAAGCAGCTAATGTCATAAATACATTAAGATGTTAGCTTGAAGCATTTCAGAGATTTTTCAAGAAGTCTTTAAAAAAGAAAAAAAGGAAAACTCTCTGGTTGTATGTGAGAAAATCAGGTTCTCAGCAGTTCAAAACCCACCACAGCTTACAAAGCCTGCTGTGCTCAAACACTGCAGCCCACAGGAGGGACAGATGGACACGGTGCCCGCATGGCGTGTGTGGCTTTGCAGCCAGCGCATCCTGCTTGGTGCTCTATGAAATACTGCTTCGTACTTCCACGGCACTTCCAAGCCATGGCCTCACAGCGTTTTCCAGACATCCCCGAGGAATCACCGTGGTACCTCAGGAGGCAGAGAAGTTGGTGTCACACCCGCTATCCAGCAGGATGCAAGGGGGACACAGAGCCAGGATGGGACCAGGCCTCCTCCTCGCCTTGGGACTGACACAAAGGCCAACACACACAGGGCGTTCTACAAATAGTTTCATTTAGAGAAGCATCGTGTGCTCTTATGGTAGTGCCAGTGGAGGGCTACAACTGGAAGATTAAAGAAGCCCCAAAATGGAAGTAAAATGAAAAACAGAAACCATGTAGGTGAGAAAAGATCACCCAGAAAGATGCACTTGCTAGTACTGACTTAAGCCTTCGGAAACTAAATGACACTGCAGCACATTCAAACTTCTAGAGTGTGTGCAAAGCTCTTTCAACCCAAATATCAACCTTCAATGACAACAGATCCCAGGAGGAATAAAAAACAAACTTGCAAAAAAACATTTTGTGAAAGAAGGTACTCCTTGCTTAGGGTGCAAAGCACCAACCTCTGCACAACGCACAACCTGCCTGGCAGCCTTGCAGTTACCCTGGGTGCACCTCTGCAAGGTGCACGGCAGCTGCAGGCCATGCGCTCACCATTCCTTCCCATCTCCGTGGGAGCTCAGGGTTCCTCTGCAGCCCTGTTCTTCCCGAGTGCCTGCAGACCATAAGACCCCTTTTCCATCTTATTCCTCCCTGCCTTCCATAGCTGCAGCTGTTTATCCTAGGCTTAGACTGCTTTCTCCTCCTTTTTTCCCGACCACACTGAGCTTTCCAGGATTAAGCAGAAAGACTCTTTGCTCTACATAAAATATCCCTTGATCTGCAGACTGACAAGCAGAGAATCGGTGAGGAGAAACATAAGGAACTTTCCTGGCTGCTGGACTGCCCCATTCACATACATCTTCTCAGTTTCCAGTGTTTGTCACTTTTACACACGGAATTCCTTCCCAACATATTTAAAGTTGTGGGGAGTTACAATAGCTTACATTTTGTTTATGACAGTGATGTAAAACATCAACAACAGATGGATTTTAAATGTCTGAATGACAACGCACTGTAAAAATACAGCTGTAAAAGAAATACAAGACCCTCTAATTATTGAAGCTGATAGCTGCACTCACCTTGGCTTTCCCAGGCACAACATTTAGGTACAGACTGAAGCCCTATGTGAAGAAATAAGGATGAAGAAGCAAGTTCACATTTCCTTTTGAAAATAGATACAAAAGCTTGAGGAAAAAACTGCCCTTCTCACATAAAAATCCATTCCAGAAAAGACTTACGGCGCGACTTAAACCAACTCATTTGATTACCACACCAAATCAATACCCTCTGTGAAGAAGGCCCAACCAGAAAGAGAATCGTCGTACCAACAACACTGATCAGATATGTAGATTTATTCTCCTCACTACCAATGACAATTAGTTTCATCTTTCAGGGTTAAAAACAGATACTAGCAGAGTTTAGCAACTTAGTACCAATGAAGCATGTAAAATACCCTCATGGGATGCTAGCATAATTGGCAAAAGATTAATTGTTTAAAAAATGGAAAGCAGCACATGCAAAGGAGAAGAAAACAGCTCCAACAGAGCAACATTATGGAATAATAGCTAGGTTTCAGGCTAATTTAGAAATAAAGAACCACCTGCCATGAGAACAAAAGGTACTATCACTTATAAAATATAGTGACACGCTTCTTAGAGATGACTAACCCTGAAAGGAGCGGGACTGATTCTTTAACCCCATCCAGCAACGAGAATGATAGAAAACAGCACTTCAATAAATCAGTCTAAAATCTATCTTTAGACCAATGAGCCTGAGCAGAACAAACTCCAGGGGTGCCATCCAAAAGACATTTCCATTGGTGCTCTTTAATAGATATACATAAAATAATAAAGGGAAAAAAAAGACAGCCCAGAAAACAACGGGAGGCTCAGTGCTCATGGAAGTTGGCCCAGTGTTGCTCTTGAAGGAAGGGCAAAGTCCTCCTCCAGATGGCAGGCAGCCTAGTGTGCAAACGGACCAGCCAGCCGTCGCCTAGGAGTGACTGCCATAAACCACATTCCATTTCTATGGCCCATTTTAGCCACTAGACTGAGATGATAATAACCATGCTGACTCGGTAAACCCAGCTACTTCTAGTGTGGAGAAACTCTTTTGTTTAGCAGGGTGCACCAGTACGATCCAACAAAAAATTACTCTACAGATCTGAGTAACTTACCACTGGGAAAATCGAGTAAAATCGCAATTTGATGAACTATAACTATCTGCACTGGCATCCAGCCAGGACATCTGGACCAACAATCCTTGCCTTGCAAAAAGAGAGCAGAATTTGTACATAACACAACAGCCGCAGGAGCACTCCCAGCAGCCCGGATGGGCTCTCTGCCCATCACAGCCTTCAGACCACAGCAACCCGTGTACAGGCTCCTCACCACAAGCCATTGCAGTGATGCCTGCCAGATTAATCTTATCAGGCTTGATTCTCTTTTTCTGTTTTGTGATCATTTTTTACCTTATTCTCAGATGAAAGTATGCAGAGATTCACAAAGAATCTTCAAATACTGCTGAGATGGTTAAACTCATGCTGAAAACACAGACACCACAATCATTCCTTTTATTTCTCTGATATTAGACTGAACAATATTGGGAAATACCTGGGTAGAATCTGCTTCAAAATAATCACCAGCATTATACTTCTCTCAAAAAAAAAAAAAAAAAATTTTTTTTTTTTTAATTGTAGGCTATTCAGCAACCACTATAATTTCTGTCTATGTGAAGGCAAAGATCAGTCTCATCAGAACAAAATAACAAAGCCTTCCTCGTTGCCAACAGCAAGAAAGGGAGCTGGAAAGATAAGAGGGCAAGGAAGTGTCAAGCCTTGCGCTGCGTCAATTAGAAACAGTTTGCCCTGCACCACGTCCCCTGTTCCACGGGAGCTCAGCAGTCATCCAGAAGGAAAAGGATGAAAGATCCCCATCCCGCTTTCTTTCCATCACCACTTTTATTTCAGCATGGTAATCTCTAGAAATGTAAATCAGCGAGCGGGTGAAAGGCGATTTGTGTTGCTTAGACACCACAGAAGAGGGGAAAAGTGCTACGCTAGCATGCATGTGGGGAGGTGCAGAGAGAGAGTGGCAGCATGGAACAAAAAGCCTGAATGCTTGGAGGGAGCAGCAAAACCCCCAAACTATTGCTAGGTGGTAGACGAGCCTTAAATAGGACCCTTACAAATTTGCTGTCTGCTGCAGGCTGCTGTCAACACACCCACATCACACTCCCAGACTAGCATCACTCTTTGGGAAGCTCCTGTTTGTGCAAGTACCTCGGTGGGGACGGGGGGCAGGCTGAGCCGCATAGGGGCACGGAGCCGGCAGCCGGGCAGCAGTCTGTGGGCTGCCTCCACCACTGTCCCTGCTGCCAGAACATGTGCCGGGTGCTCCTGGCATTGCTGAAGTGCAGGAGGGGCTGAGCCGGGTGACGCCAGTCGCCCGCACGCCTGATGCCATGGCACAGCATGCAGAGCACTGCATGCCCAGGGAACAGTGAAACAACAAAAAACCAGCAAACCCAGCCCGGTGCAGAGAGGGGAAAACAGTGGGAAATGCCATTGTAAAAACGGGTTGCATGAGCAGGGAGAGCTGGCGGGGAGAAGGAAGATCGCAATAACAACTGCATCTCTGCGCGGGGAAGTTTCTCAATGAGAAACGGAGACCCTTGCCAAGACGAAGGAATCTCCCCGCATTCCCGCCTGGCAGAGCCAGCCCCTCAGAGCTGCACTCGAGGCACAGTGAGGACATCTGCAAATCGGCAACAAATAGATATATATTTTTAATAATCAAATCCTCCGCTGCTTAAACTGCTTTCCTAGAGGCACTGCTCTCCGGAGGAGCGCTGTGCAGCCCGACGAAGCGGAGGCAGGGATGCTCCCGCTCGGCACACAGCCCGCCCCGCCGCAGCTCCCCATCCCCAGCAGGGCAGCCCTGATAGATCCCGGCGGCCGCCGGCAGCCCCCCGCCCTTCTCTCCCCAGCCAACACAGCGGCACCTGCAGAGCCCTCTGTGCCCCCCCAGCCACCGCTCGCATCGCCTAACCCACCCCCGGCCCCTGCCAAGCGCCTCTCCCCCCACCACGCCCCGACGCGGGCACCCCCTCCTCCCTTCCCTTCCTCCTTCTGCTCGGCACTTTGATAACGCGGGGTCCATAAAATGGCTACAGGGTGATCAATGGTTTCAAGGACAGGGAGTAAAGGAGGAGTCGGAAGATAGGACGGAGGCTAATTTCCCCTTCAAAGTACTGCAATAAGAGGAAAAGAGAAAGACATAGCTACCTGAACTCACCATTCCTGATCCATCTCTTAGCCACTGCATCTTGCTTCTGATGATGTCCTTATTATCAGGGAGGGGAAAAAAATCCCTACTGCCTGGCGAGAGCTGACAGAGAAAAAAGAAGCCCCCCGCCCCCACCCTGAAGCTCTCAGTCAGGCATCCTCAGCCTGGCAATCCCGTGCCTGTCAGAAGCACGCTGCGAGCAGCCTCCTCGCTACCTGGGCTCCCCGTTCTTTACTTCAGCCACAGACCGAGGGATTTGAGGGGAGGGGGCCGTCCTTCTCCTGCCTCTCAGTGCTTTGGGAGCTCCGCGGGAGGGGAAGGAGGGGAGAGCAGGGAAGGGCACCTATGGGACTTCGGGAGGGTTCCCGCAGCCCTGCCTGCCCCCGGGGCTCCCGACTTGCAGAACTGGGGTTGGGGTTTGGTGGCACCCACGGGGCAGCAACTCTCAGCCTGCTCTCCATGTGCAGGTGAGTCCCCTTCCCACCAAAGCACCTTGCAGCCTGGAGGAGTGCTGCACCTGCCCACAGCTGTCCTCTCCCAGCACCTGTGCTCAGATCCCCTTTAGTTTTAGTCCTCTTTGCTTTTTCCCGACCCTCCGGTCAGAGCCCCCTGCCCCATTAGCAGGATGCTCATTAAGCACTCATCCCCAGTGTAGCTCTGTTATTGGTGAGATCAGCTTGGCACTGGCTAGAAGAGGTGGCAGTAGCACTTTGGACCAAATCCTCCCAACGCTGCAGCCAGGACACACACATTGACATTGTTCTCCCCATTTTGCTGGGTATGCATGGAGATGGAAACGAGATCGACACTGTCACCACAGCCCTGTGCCCATCACCCCAAAAGGGGCCACCCATCACAGGGACTAACATGCATCTGAGTGCCACAAAAACGACCACAGCAATATTCCCAAAATCTCTCCAGCAGCTGGTGAAGTCTGCCCCAGAGGCAGGAGAGGGCAGATATAAACATGGAGATAGTTTGGAGATAGCTGGCTTCCTGCACTGGGTCCCAGAGCCAGGACACACACATACTGGGCACACTGGGTACTAATTGATCCACACATAACACATACTGCAAAAGCTATCAGAAGCTGCAGTTTCCTTTGTTGCATTTGGAGAGGATTTAGGACTGTTTGAAGGCTTTTCTTACACATCCTGCTGCATCAAGGGCAGAAGGGCATTTGAATCTCCTGTTCCTGACCTCTAGAGGAGTCCTGCAGCTGAAGGTTGAGTCTGGGAGCACCACCAGGCAGCTCCTCGTGACTACCGCTTTCTGCTGGTTCTGCACCACACAGCGGGAGGTACGAGAGACCTGAGCGTAGGTGTCTTCATTTGTTTATTTAAATAAGACAATACAAGCATCAGGTAGAGCAAAGGGATGCTGCCCAGCATCTCTGCATCACTTGGGACCCACGCAGCCTGTTCCAGTTACATCAAGCCATATTCCATCACCTTTTATACAGACACTGACAGCCGTCATTATTCCCAGAGACGGCCGACAAAAGAAAGAGTCGGGAGACAAACATTCAAATAAGCCCAAACTCCAGAACTGTGCCTAAGCTTCCTATGTTAAGTGACAGAAAATCCACGTAAGTTGTTTACACAAAGGTGGTCTCTGTTTCGAAAAACCCCATCTCTGAAACCCTCCTAAGTGGAATGTGCTGTCAGCCTTGATCCCTTCCCACTGCAGAGCCACCAGTTCCCAGCTGCCCAGCACAGCAATGCCCACATAGCTGCACAGCCTGGTTTTCACAAAACTCAGGAGGCATCTGTGTCAGTCAGGTCCACTGCAGCTTCACCAGCTAATACAAAAGCTGTAGGGGGTTGGGAGGAGCTGGGATGGAAGAACTGACAGACACCCTGTGTGCATAGGCATTGCTTCTTTCCAAAATAAAAGCAATGACTGGGTTAAGTGTTTCTCCTGCAAGGAAGAACCAGATGAGATGCAGTACTGTCAACTACACACACACACATAACACAAGAAAGACCTCCTAAACACGAGACCGCTTACAAACACACCGAATTGTAGCAGTAACTGCACATACTTCAGTCAAAGATACACCCATCTTAACCCTGACAGTGCAAATGGAGGGAGGTGTTGTCTGGCACATCTCATGTTGCTCTAATTGGTGGTGGATCTGGAGGAGGACAATTTTTGTTAAGGCTTGTTATGCACAAGCAGAAATTACACCGATTTCTCTTCTCCCACTGTCGGCTGTTGATTAGGCTCATCAATAAGGCTAATATTCTGCTGTTCCACTTCCTAGCCCTCATTTATGCTAAGCGGATTTGAGAAGTAAATCAAAGGTTGCCAGGTTAAGTCTCAGTCCCTACAAAGGTGACAAGGGGAACAAGACCCAGAGCTCAACCAAACCCCGAGTCAGCACTAGCCTGCTTTCAAATCCAGCCCTGCCCAGATCAGCAGGGCTGCAATCCTCTCTGCCACACAAACATCTCACAAGAACACAGCTGCATTTTTTCCACCAAGAAAGCACACCTGTTGCCTTGTGCTCTACAAAACACACTCTGCAACCAAACAGCAGCAGGAGTTTGCCAGCACGTTTGCCAGAGCAGAGTGTGCAATAGAAAGAGCCACTTGCAAGTCCTCTGCTGCAGCAAGCTCTCAGGGAAAGGTATCTGCCTTTGAGGAAAGGGCATCACGTCTTGGTTCCTCCAGGACCGTGAGCAGGGATGAGGCAACCAAGCACCACATGAATGCACTGTGGGCAGCCCTACAAGCACATACTGGAGATTCAGGATTTCAAATGGGGCTCTGGAGTTGTAAGCTACTATGGGGCAGTGCTACAGACACTTCACTGGTAGTAGAATCCAGATTGCTTAAGGGGAAACAGCGGCAACCTTCAGCATGTAGAGTTTGAGCACTGAAAGGCAGCGCAATCCATAGATTCCTTCCCTAGAACTTAGCTTACAAAAACTTGATTTCTGCTATGAATGGCAATGCCTAGAAAGGCACAGAAGGCACAAGCAACATTAGCAGACCCAGTTAGCTACCCCTCACCACCACTCCGTGAGAGGCACAGCCACACATCAGACCTCTTCCAAGGGTAAGACCAGCTGGAGATGTGCCAGTAATACCCGTGTGCACCTGAGACCACCTGCAGCCCGTGCTGCTGCCGTGTCTTTGGGCTGACACAGGGCCTGTGTTTGCAGCAGCTGGCTACAGGCAAGGGCAGGGCACAGGTACCTCTTCCCTCTGACAGCCCAGGCCAGCACGGGTCTGCTGCTGACTGCCATAGGACTGATCTTCACAGTGTGTAGGTCTCAGGTGAGTAAGGATGTGAAGGCAGGGACAACTTTTACCTGGAAACTGCTCTGTAGTAGCAGTCGTAGCTGATATACATACTGTATTAGAAGTACTGTATTTGATTAATGCCACTTTTCAATTTATTTCTCTTAATTAATTGCTGCTGGACAGATGGATCCAAAAGCAAAGCATACAAGTACAAGCAGCAAGATGCTCAATGATCACATCACAGTGCTGAAAAAGCAAAAAGAAATTTCTATCCTTGTACCTGAACTAGCATGGCCAGAGCCATAGAGCTGACACACACAAACATGAACACTATTGCACTGCACTCTGCTCTCCACTCCCCCACTCTCCCACCTGGTTATTCACTGCTGTGCTGCATCACCACAGGGCAGCTTGTGGGTAGAGACTCCTGGTTTGAGACAGATCCAAAAGACCTCCATTGGAGATCCTGACCTGCCCAACCATTTCCTTGCAGCCTGCAAGAGTGCTGAAGGGAGGACGGCAGCGTTAAAGGATTTCATCTGCCTCTAATCTTGTTTCTTCACTATGCACTATGCACCATGCATCACCTGAAATCTCCAGTACATTGTTCAAGGTTGAGTCTTTAATCACACCACAAGAATATTGCTATAAACTGCTCTCTGGATGTGGAAACTTCTAACTTTATATAAGATGCTTCTTCCCTGTTTCTGCCACTCCTGCCCTCACAAGGGCATTTTCCTGCTGGCCTTTCCCTCCCCAGCTGCAATGCTCACTGCCAGGGATGGAGTGCATCCCCACAAATGCCTCCCATGGAGATTCCAGCCCTGAATCACCTCCATCAAGTGAGCCCCAACAGAACTCTTGGGAGAACCCTTCCACAAAGCACTTATTTCATTGCTGCAGCTGGCAGATGTTCTTCATTGCATATTAGAGAGCACAAATATGTTCTTGTAGCCATTGTCTCTATTGAACTGCAAAGAAAAGGCACCAAATCCTACAGCCTAATTAATGAGTAGGGAGGGGGAATTTGTTTAACCTCTACTAGAAATTAGCCAGCATTGCTTTATAAACCAATCAGCCACGCTACACTATGAAGTATCTTCCTTCAGGAAAAAAAACCAAACACATGGACCCTATGGAATACTTTCAGAATGGACCAGTGCCTCTCAGATTAGCACAGCAATAATGCAGTGCTTCAGGCTCTTGCTAAGTATTATCATTTATGGTACATTACAAGGTAGATTGTTTGTTCTTTAGTAAGAAACGACATATTCAGAAGCTCCTGAAATGTGTCCTCCTGAACCAACTCTGACACAAAGACACTTTTAACCATAAATTAAAGGATATGACCAAGCACAAAAAGCAATTTGCTCTGATATAGATCAGGATCTTTTAGTTTACCAAGAAAAAGGAAAAAGGTTATTATCTGCCCCTTGCAGCTGCAAATGAGGTGCATGAGATGCTCCCCTGGCTTGCCCAAGGCCACTCACAAAGTAGTGGTAGAGAGGGACAGGGGATCCCAAACTTGTGCTTCTGTGCTCTGAATCCACTCCTCCAGTTCAGACCAGCTACACACATGTACCCTCTATAAACAGGCACAATCTAGGGTTATTTCTAATTTAATTATGCATATTTGGTGTTACATTACATATGCTTGATGCACTTACATTTAGCAGTCACAGTGCAAATAGACATTGATGAAGTCCCAGACGGAGAGATGTATCACACATAGGTAGCTCCTATGGTAATGGAGGTAAACGACCAATATCTTGACACTCTCCTCCCAGTATTTGTTTCATTTCAGCAACAAAAAGATAGCTTCAATTTTTGCAAGGATGGCCAGGGTGTGCCAGGAGCCCCGGCATTGCCCCACAAGCAGCAGGTCTGATGCTGCCCCTTCCCTCAGCTCTCAGCCTGCACCCTGCTTACCCTGCCTTTTGCCGAGTCACTGACAAGAGGACTCATGCCTCAGCCCATTTGGTTTGCTAATGTCTTTCAGCTTTCTCCAACAGTGGCATTTTTAAAACTCCCACACCTGCTTTAATTAAGGCATGGCAGTCTGTTTCCAAGGAACGCACTCTGTTGCTAAGGCCTCTGCTTTGGAGGTGAAAATTAATAACCTGCACTCAAATTAAAATCAGAGAGTGATGAGGAAAGCACCCCAGTGCAGATCCCCAAGCCCGTTAAAAGTCTCTCCAGCATCCAAGTCTTCTTTATGTCCATCTGCTTCTAGCACTGCCCTAGTTCTGCTTATTCAGGGAAAATCCTATGGAGATTTAAAAAAGGAATAAAACTAAATTTGAAAAAGAAAGGGCTTTACAAGTAGCACAGTACACATATATAAATTCACTTAGCTTGTGTACTTAGAGAAAGATCTGCAGCCCAAAACAATTTTTTTTTTTTTTTAAAGCAAACAAGAGCTTAATGTTACCACTCACAAGAAGATCTCACTGCCTCAGCTCCCTTCAGCAAATGCGTTAAGGGCCAGGCAAAGCCATATACCCTGCTCTGTGTTCTTCCCTTGTGCCAGGGCGCAGGGACAGAGAGCATCCTGCATCCACAGCACAGCCATGCCTTCTAATCCTGGATGTCTTACAGCCCTCCTGGGTCTCCACACAAAAGCTAGATTCACACTGAGCTCCTATCCGTTCCCCCTTTCCCTCACCAAAACCCAGCAGGGACCCCACTGGAGCCTTCAGGCAACACATCCCAACCTGTACCTACAAGTACATACTGACCCCCAGAATAGAAATGCTTTCCTCCCATTGAGATATCTGCACTGGCAGAACACACGGTGGTGAGATGGCACAGTGAGACCCAACCGAGGAAGAGAGCTCTCATTGATGTCCAGGGAAGAACCACTGGAATATTAATTTTGCATCATGACTTTCTATAAACAAAGCCACCACAGAAGGCAAGCAGATTGGTCTTTCAAGTCCTCACATCTCCATCAGGCAGGTGAAGGCTTAATAAGCAGGTCATGTTTATAAAGTTACGGCCATAGTTCATCAAAATACACAGTGTAATACAGAGAATCCTTTTGTATTCACTCGCTGCTTGTTAGTTCAGTTATATAACGCAAGCTGTGACCTGTGGCCCTGGCTGCTGGCTTTGAGTAGCTCAGTTCACGACAATGGTTTCATGGCTTCAGTCAGCCTGAGCATCAATAGCTTGGTGAGAGACCCTTACCTAAGGGAGGTGCACAGAGAGAGCAACCCCTGCAGAAGAGAGGGCTCCTGGAGCAGCCGAACCTCAGCCCTACAAGTATGGGACATCCAGCAGCAGCCAGCCAGGACAACAAGGAGAATTTTGAGCTTTATTTAGATCTATGTACTCAGTCCTTAGATACATCTGTTTCCATGTACCTAGGTCAGGTCAATCTCAGAGTTTCCAGTGCCTTC
Organism: Lagopus leucura; assembly: GCF_019238085.1. Taxonomy (NCBI): domain Eukaryota; kingdom Metazoa; phylum Chordata; class Aves; order Galliformes; family Phasianidae; genus Lagopus; species Lagopus leucura. The sequence goes on along the minus strand of NW_024962270.1, from coordinate 9,677,945 downwards.
CCACACACTTCTCTCTCCATTGTCTCGTGCCTGCCATCAGCTGCATCAGCTAGGGAGCAGCTGGGCAAAGAAAACACACAGCAAAAGGAGCAGCTGGGACCAGCCCCAATATCACCAATAGAACTTCTTGTGCTAGAGCATCATCTGCAGCTCCAATCAGCATAAGGAAGCCTTGCTCAGTTTATTAACTATTGACTTTCAGAGTCTGAAAAATAACGTGGACAGATGCTCTCCTTCAGTACTTCATGTTGCACCATGAAACTTCTCTTCTGAGAGAACATTTTCTTGAATCACTCACAAGAGTTAAATAAGAGGATGGCAGAGAGAGCAGCTTCCCCACCTGCCATCGGCAGAGGGATTTAAATTCACCTGAGGGATAGTGCTGCAGACTGAAGGCTGCAGCTCTTCAAACTCACTGAGCAAGCTGCTTTTATCTCAGGCTACTTTCCAAGGCTCCTCCTAGCCTCAGGCCTCTCATCAGCCTTTCAATGGTGCAGCCATCCACAGGTCTTCCACACCAAGCTCAACTCACAAAGGAGAATTTTAATCTTGTTCCACTTTTGAAAGTATTCAAATTTCACTTTCTGGCACTCCCTTTCTTAAAGCTTCCCTCTCTGTTCCCCTCCCTAAACCTCCTTGCTGGCATCCTTTGAAATTGTTAAAACTCATCTGCCTACAACAATTACTAACGCGCTGGTTTAATTCTAAATGAGATGAGATCCCTCTCGGGCTTGTTTTTATTATTGCAGAGGAAACAGGCCATAGGCTCAGAGAATCTCTGGCTTGCCAGGGAGAAAGCAGCAGGAAGGGGTATTGCTCTCCCGCTGTTCCCATGTCTTTCATTTCTGCATTGCCACGCTGTACATTATGCAGTATCAGTGCAGCGGGGTGTGCAGTAACGCAAGGAGACAGGCACATCCAGGAGGAGCCAAAGGTTTCCCCGTGGAAGTCATTTCACAGCAGGGATGCTCAACAGCAAATACAGGGTGTAAAACATGGACAAGGATCATCTAACATCTTCCAGAGCATTTACAATTCTAGGTCACATACCAACAGAAGTCTACAGAGGTCAAATCTCAGAAGCAGTTATAAGACTGTGGTCAAATAAATAAAGGGGTGAAAACCAGCTACAGTACTGCCTGGAAATCCTTTCTGTAGAAAAGCAATTCCTTTATTAAATGTACATCCCCATAAATACGTAACATTCTCTCCCTCTAGTGGCTGGAGGCTTGGAAATAAGGAGAATGGAAAATGACCTTACAATCCCAGGAAAAAAAATGGAGTTGTCCCACTGTGTCTGTCCCCTGAGCCCCAGGGAGCCAGGCATCACCCCAGCAGGCACAAAGCCTGAGGCAAGTCAAGACTCCATCCTCTGCAGCAGTCATCCCCCATCAGCACTATGCAGAACAGGATGCATGGAACTGGTACTGAAATTTCAGTTTGACTTCACCAGGAACCTACAGGTTATTGTGCTAAAGTCACTTACCTATGTACACTGCCTGCCTGTGTTTGTTCTTCTTCTCCTCAACATTCCACTTTGAGACTAGTACTTGTTAATACACTGCATCCAAGAACATGTAAGAGCTGTTCTGTGCTTATTCTCACCACATCAACCAGTTGGTCTGCCAGGTCTACTCACACCTAACAGTGTCACTGTGCTTGTAGGAAAGCACGAGGCAGAAACAAGTCACCCTGAGATGCTCTGACAGCACGAAGAGCAGTAGTGAGGCAAACCAAGTTGAGATGATTCAATGCAATACATAAAGCTCTACCATAAACTGCCTCTGAATGCTTTCATCTCAGTATTGCTCCATGGTTTCAAAGATCACCAAATACTGTGCTTCATCCCACACTTTTAGTCCCAAGATTTGGGTACAGATCTTTGCTACTTGTGAGTGCTGGGATTTATTTTCACATAAGCCTTTTACCCATCCTGTAAGGATAACTAGTGTGGTACAGCCTCAATTTTAAGTGAATGTAGCATTGAGGAGGAGAGAATTCTTGGAAGACAGCATTGCAATACTGGTTCAAGACAGCTCCTTTCCTCCAGCTACAATAAAATTCTATCATTTCATTTATTTCAGCTAAAAGAAGTCACACAATAACAGACATTGTTACATCGGCACCAAATATATAAGTGTGGGTATGAATGCTGGATGAATATTGTTGACAACAACAGCAAAAATGTTCTCATAAAAGGCTGGGAAAAAAAAAAACAGAAGAAAGAGGTGAGGGATGCTATCCAAAAGAGTTGGTGGTTTTGATTCAAAAGATAACACTTGCAAATATTCTTTGCAGTTTTTCCAGCACTGCATGCCAATCAGAAGCAGATCTGAGCCTTTTCAACATCCCTGGGAAAGCAGGGCGTTTGCAGTGGGAACGTCTTAAGCTCTGCACAGATTTGCACAGTCAGGAGAAAATATTCAGAAGGAAATCCTGTTCTGAACTGGCCTGAAAGGTTAACAGTGGTCCTCCCAGCCTCTCTAGCCTCAGTCTCTTCTCTCCCACTTTTGCTAAGATGTACTGCCACACTCCCAGCAGGGGCTTTTGCGAATGAGTCTCATTGCATGACCATAACCATCTATGTGTTGTTACCTTTAAAGAACTGGAGGCAAAGTGGATTACAAACACCCTAGCAGATGCAAGATGTAACAACCAATGAGGCAGGCAGATGTTAAAAACATTGTTATGCCAAAACCCCCTTCAACCACTCTGTGCTATTCCTGGACTTCTGCCTCAGTTACTCCTGATTCAGCAGCCAGGTCTACCCCTTGCTGGACCTGTCCATTGCCACTCGGTGCTCAGACTGGGCCTCAAATGCTCCACGGCATCACTGCTGAGCACACGGGATTACAATGAGGTAAAGATTTTAGGAGCAGATGTGATGTGAAATCAGAACACCATCTACTGCCTTCTGGAGCACTAAATATACCAACGTTTTACTATGTACTTTCCTACTTAGCTATCTTGAGAGCAGTCTGTATCAGTCCCTAAAGGCAGCAGTTTGCTATTTATATATAACGTGCTTTGCAATTTTTGTCGCTAAAGCTCCATAGATCTATTATACACAGGGCTTTTTATCCTTATAAACTTCAATATGAGAAAAATCTACGCTATAAACTAATCTTCACAGGTTCTTAGAAAGGAACGCTGTCAGGTGGGATGAGTGTCCTACCACCTCTGAGCGCGTCATGTTTGTGAACCAGGGATTTTAGCAGTGTTTAGAACGTGGCACAAAGAAATAAGTTAGACAGGCAGCCATTGAAAATGTTCATATATTCCATCTATAAGAATGGCAGATTTTTGTGTTTTACCCTAGATTTGCACAAAATAAAGATATGTATACAGGTCTCTCAAGAAGGAATTATACAAGATTACTTGCACAAGCCAAGTAAGATTACAAGATGATCTTTTCAAATTTCTCCCCACATCTAATGCTTCTGGAAACACATCCAGCAATACATTGACTTAAGCAGCAAAAGACAATCACTGAGACTCTTCAAAATCTCAGCTGTGAAAAATGAGATAGAATCAAAAGGTGCAGTGCTAAAATAAATACTGGACACACATCCCTTGCTTGCTTAAGCTCTCTGCCAGACAGAACCTATGATGGCATTTGAAATGCATGAAATGTGCAGGACAATTCAATCACAAGGGAATGGAGGCTATAAATGAAGCTAGAGAACACCTCGTAAGCATGCTGAGCCAAGCCTTTGTAATTTACCACTTGGATCTTGGTGGGGTTTTGTTGTTTATTTGTTTCCATTTTGTTGTTGGTTTTTTTTTTTTCCCTGTTTTGAAAGAGGTGGATTTGAAATATACAGGATTGTTCATAAAATACTTTTTCTTAATCAGGCCGTGTTGTGGAAACAAAAATAACCTTTAGGAGAATGCACACTTAGTGCAGAGGCATCCCAAAAATATTCCTGAGTGACATGATATGAAATGCACGTTCTTGAAAATAAATGTGTGCCTTATGTTTAACTCTGCTTCCTCTGCACAGCCATATGTTGGCTGCTGTGTTCTATTAATAAACTCAGAGTTCTGCCATTATCCCACTTAGCATCTGGATAAGCATGACCCATGCACAATTTTGGGTACATAAATACTTAATGCAGATACTGTCAGTGGATGGCAATGCTTGGATGCCTCCTGCATTTGATTAAACCTCCTGCAAAGCATGTATGTGGATCCCCTGTCATTCACAAACAGGATAAATAAGAAGGGCTTTCCTCTGCACCTCCAAATGACTTCCTAACAGTCGTATCTCAGCCTTTTCATTGCAAGAACACAAAAAAGAGCTTTGAAATGTAGCCACAGCTTGGGCAGAACATGCCAACTGCAGGCCAGCACGCAGCAAAACAAGTGAGGAAAGTTAACAGCGTGCCTGAGGGATGCTTAATGCTGGCAAACAGCCACAGATGATTCCCATGTTAGGGACTACATAACTGCTCAGCAGGTTTCTTTTTCCAAAGTACCACACCTGTGCTACACAGTAACACCTTCCCTGTTTTTGAGGGCAGCTGGGTAAGGCTGGTTACACTGGCGGTACATCACAAACACCAGCCAGAGGAGCAATGCTACACACGAAGTCAGAGCAGGCAAAAAGGTTCCGCAAGATTTTCCTATCTTCTTTGGGACTAACTGTATTTGAAAGCTGTCTGTGACAGAGATGGCTCAAATTCACCAGCTGGGAAGTGGAAGCGCACCAATAAGAAGCTGGTATGCAGGAATGCCCATCACACACCTGGCTTAAACTCAGTTCACGTGCATGCTGCAGTCCCAGGAAAGGCATTTTCCAAAAGCCTGTGTTGCTGGAGGTACTGTTAGCTAAGGGATACGAGACACGTTCGATATTTTCTTGGACTAAGAACATGGAATTACTCTGATTTTTATTTCTCTCAGTTCCCTTCAAAACAACACATTTGTTATCATAAGGACCAGCGAAGGCAGAACGATGACAAAATCTGTTAACCATTCCCTATGACCAAGTGACAGGACTTCGTGCTAGACAAAAAGCTATCTTCTGCAAGGATGTGTATATATATTCTTATATATATATGTATATATACACATACACAGATATATATTTAAATCCAAAGAAGAGAGAGTGAGTTAAGCCTTCCCAATGCAAAATAGAGAGTTCTTTAGCCATGTTCAGAGTACACCAGCAACTGTAACCATACCCAAATGTATTTGGCTTCATTTCTTTCAAACCATTTCCCGAGTTCTTCGAGCTGGTACAACTTCATGAGAAAACAAAAACTGCTTTTTAGCAAGGATTCCCCAAGCTGCTGCTCATTAGAGGATCTCCTTGTTAATTATTTTATGTTGATATCTTCAGTTCTGGATGGAAACCATAGAAGTGTTCTGCTGGGAATTCTGTCAACAGGAAAGCCACGTTTCCAGGGACTCAGCACTGATCATCCATCAGAAGTCTGATCTTTTTTCCAAAGTCCCCAGTAGAAATCCAGCTTTTTCCCCTCCAACTTTGAGGTTATAAACAATGGGAAATCTCTTTCAAAAACAAAGTAATTTCACAAGAACAGAAAAGGGAATAAGCGCTTCTTGCCCCACATGTATCACACTCAGAATAGCAAGCCTGGATGTGACACATTCAGGCACTGCAGTATATCTGCTCCATTTTTCTGTTTCCATTCATAGCTTGCATTCTTTCATTTTTCACTTGATACTCAGGCTCTATTTTCTGATGCTGCATAAGCCTCCCAGTACCATTTTGGCCCTGGTAGATATAAAAACTACATGAAAAGGAAAAATGGATTATTACAGTCTTCTCGTTTTTTTTTCTCCCAGAGTTTTTATGTTTTCTTCTTCTTCTCTAAGTTTCTGGTATTTCAGTGCTATTTTTAACATCTAATAACAGTTCTGGTCCCAGTCCTGGATGGGGCCAACTTCAGTAATACAACAAGTGCTCCCTGCTCCCATTGACTTCAAGCCTACATAAAACAGATCAAGTGAGCTCTAATGGCTCTTAAATGTTCACTCTTATTGTAGCACTCTTAATGCCATATCTTATAAGACCTCAAATCATTTCACACTCATTTGCAAAAATTATATACCATATTTGCTTTCCCTTTCACTGTAACAGAGCTCGTTGTTGGAGGCAGCCATTACTTGGCAGCCCACAGAAACACCATACAATAGATTAAGCCCCAAAGCAAAGAACACTCAGGTGCACAGTGTACCACAGCCATCATGGAGCTGATCAGAAAATTGTGGCTTCTGCACAAAATGCTCAGATACTAAAACAGGCTTTGTAGTGCAGGGGTTTGGGTTTGTTTTTTTTTGTTTGTTTGTTTTTACAAGTTTTCTGAAGAAACTTTTCAGTGTCAGCTAAAACCTCTGCTAAAAGCTCTGAGTCAACAAAGATTAGAGTTCAGAGTATTAAATCTTTGATTTCTTATTGGAGTCTACATCCTTAGAAAGAAAGAAAAAACTTCCAGACAGAAAATGAAACAAAAATTGGTTGCAAATTTAGTTTTCTAACCAAAAATCACAAATTCAATGGAAAATATTCAGGCAGCCCTTAGCCATTCAGCACAGACCTGGGAGTACATTGGCCCATCACTGCTGTGTCGCAATGACAGCACTGGTGCAGAACTAACAGGAAAACCCCGTGTTGGACTACTTGCTGCAAACACCTTAATTCAAGACCTTTTTTCCATCAGGAGAATGTCAGCACATCAGACTGAGAACAACAAAGTGCAGTAAACTTTACCAGCCCTGCAGCTTTCCTCACCAGGAGGCAGCTCCTTGTGTGAGCTTTGCCTGGATAGCATGCAGGTTTTGGCAATACGTTCAAAACTCTCCAGAACACAGCAACAAGGAGCTAGCTCTGAGGATCCAGGAGGGCTGTGGGTATCATCTGCCTGGGGAACACAAGCTATGATGGAAGCTTCTACAAGGACAGGACAAGCTGTGTGAGCATGCTGAAAGGAACAACAGAACTTGTTCATCCTTGAGGAAATGTAAGCATTTTGTCCACTTGTTTTACTTGTTCCCTCAAGGAGCTTAGTGTTGTCTCAAGCTTAGGAAGAACTACTGAACCCTGAAAAGTCAACATACACAAAGCTGCAAAGCCTTTGCTGATATGTTTGTACAATCCACTACATTGATTACACGCTGCATACAAAGCATTTCAGTACATTACAGTGCTTCTCACTGAAAGCTCTTCTATTGGGTCTATTAATTTTTTCCACTTTCAAAAGTCATTGGTGAAGTCAGAGTTGGGTACAGACATCAGGTTAATAACCCACAGGACTTCAAAACGGGTAACAAAAGCCTCACTGTACCACTCATTAAGTGTGACTTGGAGAGATCACCTTCCTAAAAAGGAAGGCATTGGTCTGCTCCTCACCCCCTGACATCACCATAGATCAGGTCAACTTCTGTCCCAAGGTAGGAGCTCACCCAGCTCCTCACTGACATGAGTACAGAGCTCCTGGCCATGAAGATGGAAACATCTGAGCCCCTGCAGCTCTTTTAGTAACATCTGCTCAAGATGTCCGTACCTGGGCACTCGGACAGGGGACACAAACACTCCCCATCAAGGAAGAGTTGCCAAAAAGGTGCAGTTCCCTGCTGGTAAAGGTTTTTCCCCTTACTTGCAAGCTGGGCAGAGCAGACAGCAATGAAGATCGAACCTGTTTCTCAGTGCGAGCCCCCTGAACCATCCATCCTGCCCCCAACATCCTTCACTGAACTTTCCCAGAAATAAACTGCTATTTTTTTACTCCTTCAGAAACACGTTTCTCTTTAACAGAACATGATCAACATACCTCATTCCCACTCTGCCCAAGCTCCAGCAGTCGTGCTGCACCAAGCTGGAAGCTGCTGTTTTGCTTTGCTTTACAGGACACATTAGAAATACCGGGCTCCAAGTCCTCACCCAAATCCCTTGCTCTCTCTACATAGCCTTTCTGCAAAACCTGAACATTTAGTGTCAAGCTTCATTCTTTACAGAAGCACTTTCAGAGTAAAAGTGCATCCCATCACATCACTTCCAGACTCAGAGCCAAGCTTTGGGAATCCCAAATCACCCCTGTGCCATCACTGGTTCTCCCACTCTCATCTGTGTTCTCAAGCTATTCCTTGAGAAAGAAGAGACACTGTTCCCTTTAGCAAGGCACATTCTACCAAGCCAACATATACTCCTTCAGCAAGACTCTTGCTCTTAATCCGAGATGTGCACTCATGTGCATCCCACCTGCATTGGAAACCTCATTTGGAACCGCACACCAGAACGTTTTTATGAACTGATACTGTGGGAGGAAAAGAAGAACAAACAAAGCTGCCCGAATGCCTCTGAGATGATGAAATAGCAGGACACATGCCCCCAAATGCCAAACTCTCCAGTTCAAATGGTAACTGAAAAACATTAAGCATTAATGAGAGGAGTCCCTTCACACCTGGTGTAACATAGGAATCGTCCCAGGATGGTATTTTTAAAATGCCTTTAAAATCACCTTCCACTTTTTATAGAAGTAGTTTCATTTAATAGCAGCCAAAATATCTTTCTATTCCAGAAAGCCAAATGTAGGCCAAGCTCAGCCTGAAATGCCATGTCAATATGATGAACACCTATGAAATTTGGAAGCAACAGCAGCCCACAGTTTATCAGGTGAGCGCAAGGAGGACAAGAAAGGCTATCTGGCATTTTTCTATGTGCGTCAGACATCCCCTGAAGGAGAATCCCACATTGTAAAACAACCACGTTAACATCAAATCAAAGGGGCTCTGTCACACCTTTCTCTTCCTCAAATCATTTTTCCAGACATTGTCACTGGTCTCTAAAGACCTGCGCTGCTGAAGGGTGAACCCTGAGGACCCAGGGCAGTGGCAGCAAACAGCAGTTCTCTCAGTAAGATATGTATGCCTGAGGATGAGGAAGTGGTCTCCAACCAACCAGCATCAGCAAATCTCCTACAGCACGCAACAGGAGGCAAAGAGAGGTTCTCAAAAGTTTGCAGATTCCCCCTCCTTCAATGGTTACACATGTGTAGAGCACCTCACTGTTCAGGGTGAAGAATTAAGGGATGAAGGGTTGACTGTGTCAGGCCCCTGGGGGGTAGCATATGCACATTTCCTCCATGCATAATAGCCATCTTCTGAAAAATCAAGGCACCAACATATTCTTGCTCAGAAAAAGGTAAATGCAGGTAAATGAAGAAACACCTACAGGCATTTTCCTCTGCTGCTCACTGCTCAGTGTTCTTTTTTTTTTTTTTTTTTTCCAAATCAAATAATGAATTCAACTGAATTAACCAAAAGTTAAACAGACACACAAAAATCACAGAATGCTTTCACACACACTTGCATGCTCTCATTTTGCTTCTTGTTTCATCTCTCACTTATTGTCGGGCCAATCTCCCTGTGTCTGCTACTTAAACTACACTGGCAGACCCCTGGAAGAAGAGCACAGTCCTCTGTCACACAGCCAAAAGTTGTGTAGCATTTAGCTGGATGGCGTTGGCATACCAACATGACCATCATGACCAATCCACTAAAGTGAACTTCTAAGTACTCAGCACGTAAAATCAAACACATACTTTTGAGCATTTGGGGTTTGAGGCCTGTGGTAGTTAATGTAACATTAACGCTGACAACACACTTCAATTACTGATATAATGCTAACATCAAGAGAACTGATACCAGCACAACAAGTGCAATAAAATAATTAGCATTTAATATTTCATCAAAATGTTTAATTTTTAAACATAGAATTTGTCTTTTTTTTTTTTTTAATATATTATTAGTTCCAATTACTTAGCTGACTTAACAGCATCTTAAAGAATATCTTGCAATGCCTCAGCCACTCCAACACCAACTTCTTTCCAGGTGATGCTACATGCACAGGTTTTCAAGATGGTTGCCATCAGCAAGCTCCTTAGAAAAGGCTTTTTAATGAAAGACTCTGGTCTTGACTGCCACTTACATTTCATTCATGGGAAGCATCTGCTACAAGATCAAGCCTTCCTTCCAGGTGTCCCAAGGCAGAAGCATTGGGCACTGCTGAAGGGAAGATGGATGTATGTCCTGGCTGTCACAGACTCTTTGGGGCTGACATCTCTCCACAAAATGGTGGCCGTTACTGAAATAGTCAATCACTGCTGCCAGCAAAGGAGTAACAACCCAAAATATCTTCTCCTTACTGACCTTATCCCCAGCCTGGGTGAGGGAACACATCTTGCCTACTTCCATCCCCTCCCTGAGGCTTCTCTCTGATCCCTCAAGCCTCTCCTCATAAAATCTGCTCTCCAGTCTCCTCACCAGCATTGCTGCTCTTCTCTAAACTTGCTTCACAGCCTTTATATCTTTCTCGTAATGAGGGCCCCAAACTGAACACAGCACTCACAACACTCTGCCCATACCAGAGCTGAGTACAGGGTGATGATCGCCTCCCTGCTCTTGCTGTCTGCACTATTTTTTATATAAGCCAGGATGCCATTGGCCACTTGAGCACATTGGTAGCTCGCGTTCAGCTGAGCATCAACAAACACCCCCAGCTCCTTTTCATCTGCACAGTCCTCCAGCCAGTGCCCCAAGCTTGTAGCACTGCCTGAGGTTGCTGTGGCAAAGTTCATGACCTGGCACTTGGTCTTGCTGAACTTCACCTCATTGGCCTCAGCCCAGCAATCCAGCCTGTCCAGATCCCTCTGTAGAGCCTTCCTACCTGCCCAGACAGATTGACACTTCCTCCCACATTGGCATCATCTGCAAACTTACTGAGGTTCCACTCAATCTCCTCATCCAAGGCATCAATAAAGATATTAAACAGGATGGGCCCCAATACCAACTCCTGGGGAATACTACTTGTGATTTATCACCGGCTGGATTTAATTCTATTCACCACCACTCTCTGGGCCTGTCCCTACAGCCATTTTTTTACCCAGTGAGGAGTGTACGTATTCAAGCCAGAGGCTGCCAGCTTCTGCAGAATACTGTGTAAGGCACTGTCAAAGGCTTTGCCCAAGCCTAAGTAGACTACGTCAACTGCCTTTCCCTCATCTACAGGCTGGCCACCTGGTCACAGAAAGGGATGAGACTTGTCACGCAGGTCCTGCCTTCCATGAACCTATGCTAGCTGGGTCTAATCCCCTGGTTGTTGCACACATGCGATCTCCCTCAAAATAATCTGTTCCATAACCTTCTCTGGCACTGACATCACGTCTGCAGTTCTCCAGATCCTCCTTACAACTCTTCTTGTAGATGAGAGTCATACTGACAAGCCTTCAGTGCTCTGGGACCTCGTTGGTTGACCAGGAATGCTGACAGATGTATAGATGAAAAGAGCTTGGCAATCACCTCCACCAGCTCAGTCAGGTGGATCTCATCTGGCCAATGGACTTGCGACAGTCTAGAGAGAGTAGATCTCTATCTCTACCTGCACCGTCTCACAACTGGACTTTACCTGGACCTGTGTCTCACTGGTGAAATTACCAGATAAAGGGTTGTGTAGGTTTTTCGTTGCCTTTTTTTCTCTTCTTCACCTCTCCTCCCCCCCCCCCATCTGGTGCTGCTAAATGAAGAAGCACACTGTCTGCCAGGTCCCTGGCAGAGCTGCAGCAGCACTTTGAAGGACTGCGGCCATCAGGGCTGCACTGCTGTGCATGTTGCTCAGGGAATAAACACAAACCTCTGCAATGCATTTGTATACTCATGCCTGTCTCTCATCTAGCCTTGAGCATCCTGAACACAAGGAAGAGGCAAAGCATTAGTACAAGACACACTGTTAACCCTGGACAAATATTCTGCTGAAATTGTTTTTTAGAATCAAGCATCTGTTGAGACCATTTCAGGACCTGCCTTTTAGTAGAGAAAAGGAGAAATCACGCTCCATGGCTATCTGTATCATGCTCAGGTAAAGCACAGAAAATGACTCCTAACAGACTGTTGCTAAGTTTAAATACATTGCTTGGTATTTGTAATCCCTCTCATGCTGTCACTTCCATAAGCCCCTACCTATTCCCATGCCTCCCTGCGCCAAAGGCTGGTGATATGAGCACACACTGGGGATTTCAGAGCCAACTGTACAGACCAGTCATCACCTCACCTGGAAACGGGGACATTCAATTGGATTTTTGTTTTTCCAGCTTCTAAGAAATAGACGGGGGGGAGCTAATATTAGCTCTTCCAGGAATAGTTAGGTGACTAAAAAGAGAACAAAGGTGATAAAATAGACTGTCTGCAGCAGCCACAGAAGAGGTTTTATTGCTCCAGCCTATTTGCTGCTATCCTCAATAGCCTCTGCCTTTTCTTGTCACCTGACAGAAGATGTGGATGAAACCCTTGTGTCACTGCTGACATCCAGCTGTCAGAGGGGGCTGGGATTAAATGCCCATCAGCTTCAGGTGGCCACACTGCTAGGCTGGGGCCTTCTGCAATATACTCAATAAGTCACTAAGGAAGGAAGAACCCCTGGGCAACTCAAGCAGTTCTTCCCATCTGCTTTATTAAAGACCATACATCACTGCGTGCCCAGGGTGAACAGTAACATGATACACTTTGCTCTCCCACAAAATCCATCCTCGTAAAAGCCTGAGGTGTTTTAGAGAACTAAACACACAACTTGCTGAAGGTACCCAAAGAGACAAAGGTGGCTCTGGCCAAAATTACAGTAGCTCACACAGACCTGGAAGGGGACCCTGCGCCCCAGCATCAGCTCCGCACAAGCAGGGTGTGTTCCCCGCATGTGTTCATGTCCTACCAACCCTTTTCCTCATTCCCAAGCATCGCTTCCCTGAGGCCAAATGAATTTTACCTTTCAAATAAAATACTTGCTTCTGAATAACTCCAGTTTTTTCAGATACTAAGTTACCTGATGGTTAATTGTACATACTTTGGTCACCCTATAACCAGGTGACAAAGACCCCACCCTGCAACAAATGGAAGCGAAAAAATGGGTTCATTTCTGCCTTGCTAAAGCCCTACTAAATTCAAGTTAGTGCATCAAAATCCACAAATCAAAGTTCCTCTGGGATGTCTTGCTTTCTGTGGGTTGGATAGCAGTGGGGAACTGCATAATTCGTTTCCTTTTTCATGACTGCATTCTGCCTTTTTGGACCACCAACAGGCCTGGGTTTAATGGCTTGCAAATTATACACAAACAGTCAAACTGTACTGAAGTACCAGAAGAGTTTCCTCCCCTCCCAGAAACAAAGGCTTGACGTGTTGTTGCCTTATTAAGCCTATCATGAATGTGCGTGCTTGGATAACTATAATTACAGGAATTTAGTAGGGTATTTTGTTTTGTTTTATATGCTTAAAAAAAAAATAAAACAGGGAGCTAGAGGAAATGGAAAAAAGAACAATCACAGCATGCAGACACATAGAAGTTTTCCAGGAACCACATGAGGGTGCATGAGGAATTGCTATTTGCAGAAACAGGAGCTCTGGTTGGGGTTAGCAGTGCTAGACAGTCATTAAGCAAAGAACATCCAGCAAGTGACGGAGCTATGGATAGCTAACAGGGAACCACTCCATATCCTGTAGCATTCAAGACAGTCTCACTTGCATCTTGCCCAGGGGAGGCTCTGACAGTCCCCAGATGCAGACCCGGACCCGTGTGCCCTGGGCTCTAACACACCCACAGCACGGTCTGCTCTGCAACACCCTCCAGTCCCACCAAGTTGCATCCGCCCAGTGCTTCATGAGCCAAGACCCAACCTACCAAATCCAGCACTGCTGGGATGAAAAGCAATCCTCCACAATGGGTGATAGCAAGGAACAGGCTGAATTTTTAGAAGCGCTCCAGTGACTACTGTGCAAATCGCCATGCAAAGCTGTGTTCTAGGGGCTGCACATCTTGGGCCAGGGCATGATCCATCCCATCTGCAGAGCAGTAACCCAGCCTGAAGATGGATATACTCTGTCCCACCTTACACACATGCACGCACAAAGTACCACGAGGGGAAGGTCTGCCTTCATTCACACATCACAAAAGAAATGCAGTAAAACAAAACTGCTGTCAACACTGCAAGGAAGGTGGACTTTGGGACTGAGCAGACTAAATTTCCAAAGGTCCTCAGGGGACCTCAGCTGCTTCTCATTCACCCAAAAGCAACTGAGGAAGGCAACAACTCACGCAGAATGGGGATGTCACCTCACAAGAAAATACCAGCAGTCACAGGAGCAGCTTTCAGTGCCTTGGCATTAGTTTACTCAGAACTCTCAGCTATGTGACATCAGTAACAAGAACAGAGAGGTTATGGCAGACAGACCTTGACATTTGGGGAAGGGCAGATTTGTCACATGAATGGCAGCTTGATTTTGCTCTTTTTTTTTTTTTTATTTCTGCAAACAGCACAGTCCTGTAAAGGAAGCATGCAGATTTTGCCAGATGAGTCCCAAAACTCAAAAGCTGTTTCCTGCCCCAATTTCTGCACAATCACCACATGAAGACCAGGAAAGTCTGCCTTAACAGATATAAGAGCTAATAGCTGTTGCAGAAAAAAATGGCTCCTTGAGATATAATTTTTCCTTACTGATTTGGACAGCTGAAAGCAAATATGGCAGTGACAGCCCATTATTTGCCTTGCAATGGGAGCAGGCATAGAAATTCTGCAAGGAACATGTAAATCCGATCCTTTGATGACAGTCTGTTTTGGATCAGCAGCCAGCTAGGTAGCCTGGTGCCCTGTGCGCACGCTGCTCCTCCAGACAACCTTCTGCATTTATTAGCAGCATCTGCTGCTAATATACAGGGAGAAGCCAAGCTACCAGCTTGCAGCTATTTTTGGATTAGAAGCCTGTTTTGAAGGCAAAGAAAATTTGCAGCTTTCACAAAGGCCTTTAACCTTCTTTATGTGGGAAACTACCTACTGTATATTCCCACCAGGCACATACACACATACAGATTCCTTAAATTACCTAAGATCCTGAGAGATTATTAGCATAATTTCAAATCAGAAACAAAAGCATGCTGCCAGGAGAGAGAAAACAGGTTATAAATTACTATTAGCATCAAATGTTAAAAACTGAATTCTACACTGCTTAGCTGATGAGAGACAGATGTTATCTGAGAGCAGAGCAGGGAAGTGCAGGAAGATCCCTTGTCTGTAGCACTGGAGTTCCTCAGTTCCATGAGACCTGGGCAAGGAGCATTCACACAGCCCACACCACTGACAGTCCTCTGGGAGCAACACGGTCAGAAAACAGGTAGCATTCAGGATTTAAAAATCTGACATCTTACACTTCTACAACCAGATCCGCAAGAAAACAATAGATTCTCTTTCCAGTGCAAATATCATATGATTACACCTATCCCTGACACATATCTCTAATAATAAATATAACTGGGCCTCAAGCAAAATCACAGATGCTCAGTAACTCTTTGCCTCAATATTGTGACCTCAGTGTAGTTGCTCGAGCCTTTTGCTGGCACTTGGTGTTCCCAGCAGATATATGCCAGCACTCAAAATGAACGTGGATCTTGAGGTTTTAAGGGTTTTGAAGCCCATCTCCAGTCACAGATCACCTAGAAATCACAGATTCATCAACCACTAACCAGCAGCTGCTTTGTGTCATGCACCAACAACCAGCACATCCCAACACAAGCAAAACTGAGGCAGAGGGACAAGGGACTGAGAAACCCAAGCCAAACGCAACCCCAGCAGCTCCAGCTCTAAGGGCCAGTTTACTGAAAAAGAGCCCAAAGCACATAGACTCCTTTTATTTCCATTCAAAACAAGGATGCAGTGTGTGCCACCAATGTTATAATTTGGGGGTAGGTGGTGAGGACTGGCTCAGTCTGGCAGTGCTGCAGGGATGGGGAAACCACTAAATGTCCTTTCTCCATGACACTAAAGAACTACTGTAACCAAAGAACGTTGGGGCAGCAAGAGCAGCAAGGGACTGACCTAAAGGGATCCATCCAGCGATACTGTGCTGCTTTCCCTCAAACACACAAACCCGATTCCTCCTGCCTGCTCCAACGCCCTCAGCTGCTCTCTTCTCCCTTTGCTACACTGTGCACAAATTGGAGCCCTGAATATTCACACTATTCCAAAACTATCTGAGCTCTCAGGGAACAAAACTTGCGTCACCATATCTGCACATCAAAGACCTCGCAGCCACAGCATCTGCAGGAGCAGGAAAGGGAACAAACAGAACAGAGGTGACAGTGGAGAAGACAACTTTTTTTTTTTTTTTTTTTTTTTTTTTTGCACAGAGGGAGCTCCCCATCAAGATTTGTATCAGACTATTTACAGAACTGGGAGCCTGCAGTTCTGAGCTTTCATAATTCCTGCTCAGCACCAACCTGGCTTCACCAGCCCTCTCCCTCCCCTTGCAAGCCTTCCTAGTTTCCAAACAAAGTGTCAGTTAAATGCTGATGTCAGACTGAGAGCTGCTGGCACAGAGGCGTTGTTCTCGTATTTTTGTTTTTCTCCTGAAGTTTGCATTATCCACAGCAACTTGAATATTCAGATAGCTCAGATAACAGAAGCTGATGTCTCCAGTACGCAATGAAAGACATCTGTCAGAAAAGAGAAGCCAGTTCCTTTCAAATGCCTCGAGATGCTCAAATCTTTGTTGCTTTTCCTGAACAGCCATGTCCCATTTTTTTCCTCTTCTTTGCGTTACAAAAAATATTGGTTCAGATACTAATTCCATATCCAGCGCTTTATTCACCACCCCCACAGAAGGTACTGGAGTTGTCTCTTCCCTGATCCTGGTGAAATTCTCCCCAAAGCTCAGCATTGCCAGAGGAGTGCAGCTGCTCATTTCATTTTGTCCAGATTGTTAGAGCTGATGGAGTGTTCCATAATGGCCATGCCTGAGCACTCAGGTCACTTACAGCACCTAACCTGGTGGTATCCAGCCAAATTGGCTTGTAGAGCACTAACAAATTTCTAGGGAGAACAGCAAGGGGTAATAGATCACTCAAGGATGAATTTAAGCTGTCAGTTATTAGAGTCGCTTCTCTAGGTTATTCTTTAGAGACTCATTCAGAGCAGCACACAAAGCACAGCTCAGAAACCACTGCTTTAACTAATACATCCCAGACGCCTGTTGCTCTGTTGTTAGGGCTCAGCAGGTTTCCACAGCCTGAGGGCTGCCCGGCAATCCCAAAGATCACTAAACAGACAACACCTGGATGGCAGAGAAAGACAAAGCTTTAGGCTTCGACTTCTCTTCAAGATGAGACTAATTCCCAAATCAGCTTAACTAGTGGTGTTCTGAACATCTAAGTGAAGAACCTTACTTCACTTCAAATGCAAGCAAAAGAGGCTTGCTCTTCTGTGCAAACCAGCACAGAATTTGCAAATTCTAAGATGCTGCAACTCTGCAATGAGCAATCAATCCCACCTTCCTTATGCCTCTGCTGAAAACTTCCAACCACTACTCCCAGCAGATCCGAGGGAACAGGGAATTCTGCAGCAGCAGCACAGAAGGCAAGGTGCAGAGGGGTGACAGGATTGCCTTTGCCTTGCCCAAGCAGCCGGCAGCAAGTCTCTAGCCTCCTAACCCTGTGCCAAAGCCTTCAAACCATGTCACAAGAGTGTGCTCTCTAATTAGATGACTTACATGACTAACCAACACAGTGTGAACTGTAAATGTCAGCAGTTTAAACTATGGTACAGACTTCCCTTTGGGAGAATCCTCCTGCTTTAGAGATTGATATTTATTTTTTAATGAACACAAGGCTGAGGGTATTCATGTGGATACAGAAATAGATCAGGGAAGGAGTGTGTACATACCTTAATCGTTAGTTCAGCCTGATTTCTAGTGTTTTGTTGTTTTTCCTATCCATTAGCTGAACTCAAAAATAAATCCCAACAGTTTCTATCTGTAAATAATCAAGTCAGATATACTGGATTCTGCAGAACTACTGTTTTTACCACTCAACGGCAAGAAAACAGGAAAGAAACGGAAAGAAAAAAGGTATAGTTAGTCATCTAACTTTTTTCTTGTTTCATTACTGTAACAAGAGATAACGATTATGGACAAATGCTGGGCATGTTGTCAGAGCACAAGAGACTGGACTTGAAGAGGTGGGTTGTGAAAGCGCCAAGTGCCGCTACAGAGCAATAGCACAGAGGGGAGGATAGAGAGGACATTTTGGAAGAAAATTCATGCACTGCAACACTGACATGATTGCCTGTCTCCAAAACCCCAACTAAATTTGATACGGATATCTGGACAAACACAAGAGGATTACTGCCTCTCCACCTGAACTCTGTCATTTCTCATAGGCCAGCAAAGCCCAGGAGCCAGAGACTGCAGCCAGAACACAGCCACACTGCACCATGCCATGTCCTGGGGAAGAGCTCACGGAAGCCTCTTGCAGACATTTAGGTGTCCCCTCCTCAGGGAAAAAATTTCCATGACTGCTAAGGCACCCAGACTGAGTTTCTGGATGCTGGGGATGTCCCAGATGTTGGTGATGCTGAGCACCTCTGGCCAGGCAGGCTCCAGCTTTCTGTACCAGCATCCAAGCAGTAGTTCTCAGTGTCAAAACAGTCAGAATACCTTAAGGAAAAGCAAAACAAAACTTTCATTTCACTCTTCCACCTTGTCCTTAACAAGAGCTTGCAAAGCTTTTTTTTTTTATGTGATGGTTCTCATCATATTCAGGCATAACTATTTTTGTTTAGGAATGTAGCAAAGGAATAGTATAAATTATGCTTAAGAAAACCCTTTGGCATTTAACAGGCATTGGAAAGAACCAGTTTCAGAACAGTGCCTTATAATGGATGTCTCCATGGATACGTCTTTGTCAGCACCTCATTAGATAAGAGATGTATACAAGTACCTTCCCCTTCTGCATTTCAGAAGGTACCTGAAAAACACTAATTATGCAAATCTCTATCCTCTGACTGATGGATGCTGGTGAGTTCAGGTGACAAAACAGATGAGCTGAGCCATGCTAGGAAAGCAGGACAAAGGATTTTATTTAGAGCTTTCCTGCAATTGCTGACACTTTGACAATTACCAGAGATCGGGGAACCCCTTTAGGCCATGAAGGACTTTTCCTCCCCCTTTTCATTTTTAATGGAAAAGAAGAAACAGATGGAAAGGAAGAGAACAGTGCAAAGGCAGAATTCAGAGAGCATTTCAAAGAAGGTAGAAGTGTGTGTGGCAGAACCACAGCAGTCTAGCCAGGGCCTGAGAGCTGCAGACACAGCCCAGAGGAGGTGAGATAACCACTCTTTCTAGATGCTCCAGAAACTAGTGACTAATTAGTCTGGTCTAATTAGACAAACAGACCAATTAAGACAAAAATTCAGCTCTGGAACCACACAGGAATCACAAATGTAGCTTGGCTTTCAGAACAGCATCTAAAAAGGCAAAGATAGGATTGAGGGACCCACGCTACCTGTAAGCCAGACAGAGTTGACAAAAATCTCAGAAACAAGGTGAACTGTGAGAGACTGGTCCCACTGGGACTTTCAATTTGTCCTTCCACTGCTGAGCACAGCAGAGGTTCTAATATGCTGTAATCTCCTACTCCTGAAGCAGCTGGGAGCCCCCTCTGATCCTGGCATGCTTCTCCCTGCCTGTGCTGCCTTCCTTGCCCCTCAGCTGGGAGCAGAGAAACAGCAATTCCTGCCCCTTAACAGGGAAAACTTCTCACCAGCAGCACACAAGGAGCGCGAGCTCCTTGCTACGGCATCACGACAAGGCTGAGCACTGAGCTCACAGCAACGATCTCCCAGTTCAACTAAATCATACTGAATCCTTAACCTAAGATGAGAGCTGCCTGTTGGAAGAAGTTCTTAACGGAGACTACCTTGTCTGGTGTTCCTATTTTGGGCATGCTACTTCGAAACCTCAGCTCACCTGACAAGCTGTAATGCTTCACCAAGACTCCAGGGTCCAGCCCTAGCACTGGGAGGCCTGGATAAGGCAGAAAGGACAGACTCTGGGAGTGCTGCTCAGACCCAACACAAAACTGGGTTCAGACTAAGAAAGGTGGATAGAAACATCGAGACCAAAAGGGCAAACAAAACGCTGTCTGCAATTGAGGTTGAGGGATACTGGAAAACACTGCTAACTTTAAAAGCATCACTTTGCTGGCTGCTTGCGCACAGGCAAGGCTTTCTCACACCCTTCTTTAAAGTTTCTACCAAGTCCAGCTTACATATCTCGGCTTAAACTGAAAGGTCACTTCTGAGTGCCTGCACTGTTGAGGAAATTGGTGCTTCACCATCCCATGGGGAAGGTGTGGCATCCCGGACCAGGCAGACACCAGAAGACACTGCGTGCACAGCATGTCACCAGCTTATCACACTTTGACTGTTGACAGTTGTTTCATCAAAACTCCTGTGCTGCTCATTTGCAAAAGGCGTCTGCAGTGCCTGGGAGATTCAGAGTGCCAGCAGGAGGGATGCACCAAAGCAGGTCAGTCTGCCTGTTTTCTCTGGTCAGACAACACCTAGCTGAAGTCATCCTCAGGTCCAACTGCACCCAGTGCTGAGCAGAGCATTTGCAACTGTTTCTTTTCCTCTCTGTCACATCATTTTGGAATAAACAGCAACCATGACCAAACAAGCCAAATATTTCTGTTTCATCTGTCATACAAACAGCACTGGATTTGGTTATACAAGAACCAGCTCTCTTGTGACCCAACTCCATTATTAGTCCTTTACCCGAGGCTGTGCAAGCAGAAATATTTTGCAATAGTTCTGATGACAATTGCTTTTACTCATACAGCACCTGTCGTCCCAAAAACCCCACTGTTAACGAGAGCAAGCACTTATCCCTGAACCACAACAACCTCGGCAATGCCATGCGGCAGTGCCAGGTGGCAGCTCTTTAACAGACACAATGAAAAGAAGATTCTGCCACCTGTGACAAGGCAAAAAAACAAACAAACAAAAACAACCTTTACACAGTGAACTTCTCAGCACTGAGAGCAGTAGCAAAGTCCTGCCAACCCAGCAGTCCCAATGGGGCCCTGCCACATGGACACAGGGGTAGCTCTTCAGATGGACACAGAGTACAGAAACTTTTGTGCTCTGGACCTGTTGAAAACAGGCTTTTTTTTTGTCAGACTCTAAGGCCAGAGAGAGTGCTGTGGGACACACAGTGATATGAGTCAGGTACCCTAAAGTAAAAACCTGTGGCCTGCACTGAGCTTAGGGGAGGTTCAGGCACTTCTCAGGCACAGGAAGGAAATGGTGTAATGTATGTGTGCACGAGAGCACTTCAAAGGCTCAAATTCCACTCATTTTTTTAAAGGCCAGACTTACGTAAACTAGAATTTTCCTCACTTTTTTCCATTCAGATATTTTCTTTAGGAATCTCTTTTGTGGAACAAAGCCTTGCTATGCATGGAAAAAAAGATACATCCATTCCCAACAAAAATCTTCCCCACATGAGCAAAATTCACTAAACGCATCTCAACTCCCACTTTCTCTCCACACTCCCAAGAGCAGCAAACCAGGGCTCCCAGCTACCAATCAAGCACCCTTGCACTAGGATTTTCTGAAGACTTAATCGGAGTAATTACTGTGTTCATGACAGATGTGGTAGCAATTTTAATCTTAAATATCTTCTTTGCAGCAGACGTGATAAAAGCAAGTAGCTACTATTAACCAAAGCTAGGTACTTGATATTGAATACAACACTAGGAAGCGAAGAAAAAGGACAGTAACATAGGCAGAGGCCAGGAAGCCAAGAGCAGTACGTCCAGTTTCACCACAGCTGCCCCCAGCACCTGGACATCACATGCCTTTCTCAGTTTCATTTGCCCATTCAGCCACACAGGAATGAGAGCTCAGAGCTGCTGTGGTGCTGGGAGGAAAGCACTAGGACAGCAGATGTGCCTGCTACTTTCCATGTGTACTTCTGGATGTGACATCCTTTTTGTCAGGGAACAACTTCTTTTTATTCCTCATGAATTTCCTCAATAACTACAGCTTTCAGAATATGTTTTAGGACAAAGGCTTGATTGAATATTAATGCTATCAAAAAATAATGGGAGTACGTCCTTGATCGTGTCTAGACAGAACCAGATATAATGGATTTCCAGTATCTAGGTAGTAGATATAAATAGATTAACATTACTCATACAGACCTGGAACAGCTTTCTCTATGCATTATCCACAGGAGTGATCATGCAGCACAAGCCCTTCTGGAAGATCTCTTGTCTAACAAGGATGTGCTGCTCAGCTCCTGACTGGCTATTGGTGAAGCATCTGGAGAAAAATGGTCAGGGGGTGCTGAGGAATTGCTCAGTTAACATTTGTGGTAGCTAACGGGGATCTTCACACTGGCTGTGGAGGAGCAAAAGCACACGTCCAAATTTCAGACAAGCCCTACTTCCATTATGTCCATAAATTTGTCTCCCCAAAGGCAGTGCAGGAATGCTCACTTGGGCCCACAGCTAGTTTAGCAAAAGCAGCAGAGTGCTCAAATAAGAAGACCCAGAGTCAGACAAGAGTTCATCAGCACGAGGACCTTTGCCAGGGAAGGGGAGAAAAAAAACAAGAACAGAAAAGATCAGGAACGGGTTCATCTATGAGTTAAGGCTCTTTTAGGTGTAAGCCTGGGGGAATTAACTTTAACACTGCATTTCAGCTTTCTTTTTTTTCCTCTTTTCTCTTTCGCACAAACTTGCATCTCTCTGCTGTCAGACTTTGATGGTTTTATGTAACTGTTTAAAAATTGAACAGGCTTCTTAACTTAGGTTTAGCAGAACACACTTTTTTGCCTTTCTCTTTCTTGAATGCGCATTAAGAATAAAGATTTCCGGAGAAAACAAGACCTTTCCATCCTCTGACATCAGCCACGGCAGCACACAAAGTCACGTCCTTGAGGACTCTATTTTTTGTACATTCTGTTCCCGCAGAAGCCGACGCATCTGCAACCCCCGTGGGCTTTACAACTGGTAGCTGGAAAGAAAGATTCATCCCAGAGAAAATACATGAGTTAACCACAGCAACAGCACCCACAGGGCAACTCTTCGACAGAGGGCAGTGACAACAAACCCCAAACACCTTGGCAAGAAAGTACAGCAGCAAAAGCCCCAGAGTGGCAGGCAGGGGTTTGCTCTGTATTATGGCCTGAGAAACAGTGCATGACCTGCTGCTGTCATGAGAATTATTTTCCTTTTTTTCTAATACAAGCTTCTGCTCTGGGTAACCAGATGAAAAAGCTCAAGAAGAGGCTCCCTCAAGGCTCAAAAAACAGAGGCAAATAGCCTCCACCCTTTTCTGTGTGTTTACATTTCTTAATTACATTTCTTCCTAAGTCAAAATCATATTTGTTGATGCTTCGGGTTGGCAATGCTGGTGGTAGAGACGTTCAGGAAACCTGGTAAAAATATTCAACAGCAGAATCTGTAATTAAAGCCCTTCTCTGCTCCTACTTTGTCTATTCAAAAGTGTCTGCCTGTGTTTGCATTGGGAGTTCTTCAGGGCAAACACTGCTTCTTACTGTTTGCACAAGCTCAGAACAACAGGCTTGGTCCCAACCAAGGGCCATAAGGTATATTCAGCAACAAACACAGCACAGGCATCTCTTGCTCCAGCTGCTTTGCTCCCAGCTTGGAGCTAATCCATCAGGCTTGCAGCAGTCAGCTGGTTGCAAAACGTACCAGCTGCAAGCTTTACCCAGCTCAGGAACTGGGAGACCATGAGAGAAGCACACCTGGTCCTGCACTGGAATGAGGTGTCCATGCACCCCTCCCAGGCAGTCCATCCTGTGGCTGCCACTTCTTCCTCATCTCCAAGCACAGCAATCCCAGCTGCACACCGCATCACCTTCCCAATGCCACAGTGCCATACTCCTCATGAATCACAAAAATTCCCAAGAAGGGATAAAACCACACCAAGGACTGCAATCCCAGCAGTATAAAAACAAATTAAACATTTGATATCCACAGTGATCTACACCTGAAGCACCAACACAGTCTCCCATTGCTGCATGGATGCTGCTATGCTGTCCCTTGGAGAGAAGGAACACTGGAGGACAACAAACCTAGCAGTCTTCCAGCATCACACTGAGTCAGAAAGATGATATGCAAAAATAGCAGAGTTGACCATGACTATCTGCTCATTATCTCATGGCTATATCATTTGCTCTGGGACTCTCCAGGCACATAACAGATAGTCCAACCAAAGTATAGATCCAAAGCTTACACTGCAAGCTTGACCCGTGAGTCTAAAAACTCAATAGATGAGCCACCAGATCATGGTCCAGGAAACAGAGCAGTGACCCAAAGAAATTCTGCACATTTTCAGAGCCCTGACAAAAAGACTGCAGGTTTTTGAATGTGGCCTGCTGATGCATCTGCATTGTACATCCAGAGTTCAGCATAGAAGGCATGCAGATCTAGCTAGATAGCAAAAGCATCAGCAAAAGGAGCTCCTAATGCAGATCTGCAGAACAGTGCTACGTGTTTGCATCAGGCAAAAAAGGCAAATAATGAAATAATAGGAAGACCCTGAATGTACCTGAGAGACTGCAGGGGCATTGCTGCCTCACACAAGAGCTGCGCCTTCATAGCACAAGCAAAGGGGCTGCTGGGGTGCGAAGGGAGCACACATTCTCCGTGCAGCCTGAGGCTCTCACCCTTGCCAGGATGCTGCACCCAGCACACCACAGGCAGCTGCAAAATGGAGTGTGATGCCTGCCTTCCTGACCAGATCCTAAAATTGCACAAATCCTGCCTCAAATCCAGGCTGTGCTGTTCACAGCCACCCCTGTTTCCTTACCCATTTTGTGCAAAGCTGCAGGGGATCGCTGCTTGCCCTTGCAACTCCAGCAGAGCGGCTGCACCACGCTCCAAGCCACAGAAACAGCCCGGACCCACACCAGCCTCCATGCAGCACATTACATAAGCTACATGGCAGGCAGCTCCTCTCACACCACTACCAATTACTCAGTTAACCCCAGATCTGCAGCAGGACCCTGGCTGCCTGCACCAGCACCGCTCCGCTCGATTTCTCAGTGTCAAGTAAGAGTTATCCACCGCCAAACTTCTGACCTACTTTTGTGTTGTGTTTCTCCCCCTCCCTGCTCCTGCCCTCAGTCCCCAATTAAATCTGTGTGAGATTTCCTCAATTATCCTCTTCCTGCTAATAGATGTGGAAAGAGGATGCCATAACAATGTACTCCCCTGGCAATGGTTCAAAATAAATCTCCGAATTAATGTTGAAGAGTGCAGGATGTACGAATATTTTAATTAAACATAAATGTATAGGAAAGAGCGGTTACATTCAAGAAGCTGATATTTTGCTGTCACCACAATACTTAACCTCTCAGACATGCACTGACAATCCTAGTGCTCTCATTTAATTGACAAGCCAATAAATCAGTGCTAACATCCCCTTTCTGTATATTTGTGCCAGTTTTCACCTGGGATGTGCTACTTCAGAACACCACAACATTCACCTGGCACAGCCTGAACAGCAACACACACAGGCATCCTGATTGAAGAACACTCAGGTCTGGATGAGGCAAATTATCTTAACACCTGAAAGGTTCATTTTGTTACCTAAGGCTCTGTTTCTTAGACATGTGCACAAAACATGACAAAATTGGGGGTGGGGGACCCAAACAATAAAAATCTCCATTTGGGAATATCTTCAAGAGAAAACATTTATACGTAGCTTTGGAAAGAACCAGAACAGAAATATAGAACTCCTATTTGATCACATTAAATAAGATATTCTGGTAAGCACTCACAATTCTGGATGAGTGCAGAAATAATTTCCATTTGAGACCAAAAATAAGTCTGTGAGGAATAGGTAGTAAACAGCACTGGGGAGCTGCCTCTCTCATTACAGGAGCTGGCAAGCATTTGCTCAACTTTATAGGCCCCTTTTCACTCATACAGAGAAGTACTGAAAGATAAGAAATTGCAAGTCTTCATTAAAAAAAAGAAAAAAAAAAAAGATTTCAATGGAAACTACATCTACACACTGGCAGGCAGGCAGATTTTTCCATACCGGAGTTACTATTTTATCTCCTTTATTTACTCAAAACTGTATCTTTATTTGGCAAGAAATGCTATGTGATTTCCTAACAGCCAGATACAGCAATAAAACACATCACTGCAAAGGGAGAGTGTAGTAATACTATAGGATGAAGAAAAAAAGGTTATTTTAAGCCTGGCGAAAGGTACCATGTAACATATAAAAGGATGACAGACCATATCCGTGCTGTAAATGCTCAGTAAAATTAACAGACAGTGGGAGTTCACACAGCTAATAGCTAGGAGGGTGGTCACAAAATTGTTCGGGGCATTGCATTGATGAGGCTGAAATGGAAACAGATTTCAGTGGCAAAGGAAAGTTCCACTCTGAGATGTGAGTGCCTCCAATAGTAAGGAGCAGACAGGCATGATTTTGAACTATGCTCCAGTATTTCTACGTGCTCCGTGTGGATATTAAAAATGATTAGCACCTCTGGGAACAAAGTGTCATCTCACAAAACCCGAGTTCTCTTTCTGTGTAAGAAAGGCAGTAACTCCCAACCCACTGAAACTGTGAGCAGTAATACTCTGCTCCTCTCTGGAAAACACACTTTCTCTAAACGTCTCCTGAGAGGCTCTAAACAAAAAGCTGCAGCTTCCCCTTTCGCCTCCCTCCCATCACTGTTTGCTCCATGTACACCAAGGGCTTTCGTTTCCACCTTACTGCACATGTACTGAAGCTATTTTTGGCCAAGAGTGACGTGGCCACTTTGTTTGCATAACTAGGTTCCCACCTCATGATCTGCCGCTCTAATAGTTTGCAAAATAATAGCTGGAAAACGTCTGACTCCCAAAAAGTGCTTGTAAAGTTCAGTTTGCCTTTATTCTGAGGCCAACAAGAAAGAAGAAAATGGTGGGAAAGAAATATATCTTTCTGCAGAAGGGCCTGTAAAATGCTTCAGTAAAACAAACCAAATTCTTTAGTAATGACTGTCTGGGATGTGGGGGTTTAATTCTGCTCTGTTTTGTCTGAAAGAGTATCAAAACAGCAAAAAAACCCCAAACTCACAAAGGCAGACAAACCATTTCACACAATGCAATCTTCAGCACGGCCCGATCTACCAAGGACCTGATTTGTAACAACCCACATCAATCCCAAATCCCATCCACAGGAAATGCAAACTTACCGCTGGCAGTTGAGAACAACAGCAGAGCTCAAAATAGCAGCATTTCAGATTGTCAGTTGGACGGCTCTCAGCTGTCAAAGCTAAGCTGTAATCACAGACCTCTCTGGAGGAATATCTGGTGTTTGTTGAGTGTTAAAAATCAAAGTAAGGTACCTTAGAAGATGATGGTGCTAATAAGGAACGCAAGGAACTAAAGCGCGCACACAAACTGATCTACTGGTCAGCAGATCTTATAGCCATTCCACAACTACCGAGGAAAGCAGTACCTCAGTGCATTCCCAGAACAACTCTGCAAATGCTGTGCAGGTGGGGCTGAACAGCTTCCTGACCTGCACAGCTCATTTTCGTGATGTACAGCACTGCCCCTTTGGGGTCTTACTTCACACTCAGCCAAAGCCTTGCCCTGCTCCTGCATTGCCTGAGTGCAGGCTTCACATTTGGGCAGGATCGTCGCTCCTTTGGTGTTGCGACACTTCACTTGCTCTCCCTCCTCCACCCCTGTGCCCAGCACTAAGAGGGTTTGAGGCATGTCACTTTACATACCCGTTGGCTCTAGCGGAGTCACACGGATAAACCCATAAGGCAGGAACACGGATGGCTTGATCCCTGATGAAACCCCATTGCAGTAAAGAGACAGAGATGAGAGTGAGGTAGCTCTCCCTCCCCTTCTCACCCCAAATCACTGAGCCAGAGGTGGGAGAAGATTTAGAAAACATCACCCTTACATTGCACCATAACACTGCATCCGGGCAGTCTTGCTTTTGGTGGTGGCAGTCTAACTGTGCTGTATTTCAGCACAGGGAATTACAAAGAAAGCACCACACAGTGGAAAACACCTGACAGCATACTGTTCAGTAGGCCTGAGAGAAACCAAAAAAACCGTATGCATTTGCAAAAGACTGCATGAGCTTCTTCACAATTTCATGGAATTGCTGTGGAGCTGGAAACCTCGCCTTGCTGAGCCCAGCCCTGTCTGCAGCCAGCAGTGGCCCGTGTCTGAACAGCTGGGAGGCATCACAAACAAGAGGAGTCCCACAGAACACCTTCTTTCAGAGTTACCCTGTGCAATTCCAAGAAAGCAAACAGCATTGCTGTGACACCTGAAGGCATCACAGCTACAGTAAAGTCTTGAGAAAAAGACTTTCTAGAGCCAGTCAAGACTATCATCCAACCGCAGTCCACACAAAGGGCAACCGCAGCACAGCACCACTATCACTGCCTGGCAACATGCTGCTCACAGCTCACCTCTGTCCCTTCGCCAGCACTGTGCTGACACTGACTGAATGATAGGTCAAACTCTCCCACATCTAGACATCAGAGCAAGACTGAGAACCCTACAGCATAGCAAACCTCCTCTAAAAGACGGTTAACAATTTCTGCCTGGCTCCAGGGAGACTTACTTGTTTCTTTAGGCAAGGTTGAAGTCACCTAAAAATTTAGAAGCATGTCAAGAGACAGAACTGAGGAGCACCCATCATACAAAGAACAACAGTGGAGGCACTTCTGCTTTTAGATATGTTAAGTTCTTGCGTGAGGAGGAGCGCAAAGGGGAATCATTCAGTACTGACTCATCTTTCCTGGAGCAATCTGCTTCTCAGGCATCCCACTCCAGCTGTGCTTGGCATCAGGCTTTTTTTGGCTTGCAGCAAATATTTTTTGTTTTCCTCCCTTTCATTTACCAAATCACATGTAACATCACTGAGGAGACACCTAAATTTGACACTACCACACAAAGCAATAGCAGACAAACAGAATGGCAAAAGACCATGCTTCATTAGCACGCAGATTTACACAACAGAGGTCCATATCTGGGAAGCGACGGGGCCTGCAGCAGCTCTCTACATTCTGCACCAGTTACATCCCCTGTTGAGGACAAGAGTTGTCCAAGGCCATGCCAGAAGACCCTTCCAAAGGCAGTCCCCAAGAACTGCAGGCTGTAGAATATCTCCCTGATAAGGCAATGCTTCCCTTCATGCTGGCTCTCACATTCTGGGCTCTGCAGCTTCCCATATTCTTCAAAGGACACTGCAATGCACTCTGCTGTTGTGGGTGTCTTGGTGTTTGTGGTGGTAAACAGTGTTTAATGCTGACAAACGCCACAGTGCAATTAGCTATGATTTCATCTATTACTCCAGTTGCGTAAGAGTGCAACCACTGACCCCATCACACCAAATTGAGCTAACATTAAATTTTTATTCAGATAAGACTGATCTCTCAAGGTTTTGAGACAACAGGGTAATATATTTCCTTACATATTAGACATAGAAAGAGATTTATTAGGGAGATTAATATCAATATTCTTCATAGTCCATTAAGAGATGACGTTTTTCCTGATTCATTGAGAAGTTCAATGCAGGCTGTGTGATAACACCCATGTTCCTATGCAGCTTCTTACCCTATGAACATTACACTCCTCATTCCCCAAATACTAGCACAGTGCAGATACATCTCCACCAAAATACACAATTATAATCTGATTGGAAAAGATGGGGGAAATGAGCTGTGGGGATAGTCCCAGATCACCCTGCTGGAGAGTCAGAAGCAAATCATCAGCTCAGGACACAGTCGCACTCAGCTTAAGGCAGCGCAGGAGCAGAATAGCCCTGCGACCTCCATGATGTAGATCTCCACAGAAGCTGAAGGAGAACAACCCTGAAAGGGAACAGCCCTTGGCTGGGTCAGTGACACAGTGAAGCGTTTCAGACCTCGTGCCTTACAGGACTGCATGAGGTCTGTAACCGTAACGCACCATAACCATTTCCCCTTCAACTTCCAGCGAGTTTCCGGATGTGCTCCCCTACACAGTGTGCACTTTTGTGTGGATAATGCATCTAAGAATCACATCTTAGAAGAGGTTTTGAATCTATGACCGTGCTTTCACCTCTCCCTCCCAAATTCAGCTCCTTTACAGCTACATACTGGCAGCACTGCAGTGGCCTTGAATCACAAATGCAGCCAGAATTTAGGAAGCACTACAGGAGCACTTATTCCAATATTTACTCAGAGATTTTTTATGCTACACCTACCACAGAGTTTGGTTTATTAAGAACACAGTGCACTGGGGAAGGGCAAACCACACAGAGCTGCCAACCAAAATGTTATTAAGGTTTCAGCATTGCAACGCAAATTGAGTTTATATTAGAGCCTCTTTTGTGTAAACCATATCCTAAAGTGAAGCACAGTGACAGAACTGAGTAATGAGTTGAAGCACAGAAATCCATAGAACTACAGAGCAATAGGAAAAAGAATCCATTCCAAGCTGGTATTTAAGAGGAGAGCTTAATCTGCACTACAGAAGAGGTGATTATGTACAGTCACCACTCCACTCGCATTTAATACCATGTAGGATGCAGCACCTACCATCTGCAGTTGCACAGAAAACTTCCCAAGGTTTAACTACACTATAAAGACCATCATGTACTGGAAGATTCTTAATATAGGCTTACACGTAACCTTGAAACAGCTGAGAACTTCTTCTAAGTCTGGCACTTGAAATCTCTCATGCTATCTAGAAGAGAAACTCACCACTCCAAGCTCAGTGTTTTTTCACATCAAGCTCCTCCTTCCTCTAAGGATTCCTGCTCACTAAAAACCTGTTTGTCTCCAGGTGTGGTTGAGAAACTGCTAGAGTAAGACCCAACTAACCAAAGCTTATGGTCCCCCACCACTGCTCTGCACAGAACACAGCACCATTAAATGTTATTTATAAAGCATGACAAAATAACCAAAGCTCTGTTCAGTTCTGCTACTAGGAATCCCAAAGTGTGTTTTGCACTACTTTTCCATCACAGTCACCAGGGAATGAGTTCAAAGCACGGACCACTCATGCAAAATGGATGCAGATGGGTTTAGGGATGACCTGGAGTTCAGCACAGACTACACACACGTATTCAGTGCTCACTGTGCTCTGACCAGTTTACAAACAAAATCAGATTAGAAGCATCAGGCCTCAGGTGCTTAAAAGGCTCCTACTGCTGCAAATCCCACTCACCCAGAGATCCTCGCTGAGAACTCTTCACACAGACATACAGGAAGCATTTGCCAGCATTGGAGTCACAAGGCTCCACGACAGGGTCACTGGGACCAGTCAACTTGGACTGAACCGCTGTTTCCACAATGAATGAACAGGTCTTTTTTTCCCCTTTTCTGTTTTCTTTTCCTTTTTCTTTTTTTTTTCCTAAACATTATGGCACACAAACATTAACAAATGCCTAGGAGTGACCTTGAGGAAGAAAGCAATGGAAAAAACTGTACAAAGATTTCAGAGCACTAGTAAGAATAGCAGTATAATAGCTTTATCAAGATATAAAATAAACCCCAGAAGACACACAGATGAGATGCACCCAGGCAGCAGAAGTGCTAACTGTTCAAAATGAAGGAAGAGAGATTAAAAGACGATGCATTTCTCTGGCAGCCCTCTTCACGTGCATACAACACTCTCATCAATGTTAATTTAAATATTGGTGATATTTAAATTAATTAGCATCCAGAAAGCCACAGGACAACGTTTTTCTATCAGCTTATTCATGTGGATAGAAGAGCTAAAAAATGACTGTGATTACATACAGCTCACGTATCAGAATGCAGCAGTCTACAATCCCTTCCATATCCCCTTCCTCCCCAAAGTAGCAAGCCAAGAGAAACACTGTGCAGGACACATTTCAAAGAGGAAAAAAATAACCCCACTAAACAAAATGCAAACTCAGCATTATGCGAGGTGATAAAAATAGCAAGCAGAAGAGCTGGTACAGAATACCAACCAGCATTCCCTATTCATCTCAGCACAGCGTAAGCGAGGGAACCCAAATCAACTTTCCCTTCACTCCTCTTTCTTGCAGGCTGCAGTTTGCTTGAAATTCCTATTCCTTACAAATGTGCCAGTGGGGAATTAGCTTTGGGTAGCAAAGGCAGCTCAAAGAAGCTTCTGAACATAGCTTCTTCTTCCTGTGCTTGGGAAGAAGAGCAATTACAGGCCGGGTTGGTGGGGTTTTGCAAACATTCAACACCTCTGCACAACAGGCCTACTGATCATTAATGTAGAGTCTGTTGAAGATGCTAGCAATAATGCAAAGTTTCCATCCTAAGTAGTTCAACTGTGGCCTTCATTCAGCACATGAAGTGAGGCTTTAGTCCTTTGTACAAGAGCACACAACACAAATGGGGAAAGTAGCAGAGAACATGAATGTTTGCCATCATTACTGCTAAGTTAAAGACTAAAAACTAAAGCTGTCCTACACTTATTAAGTGAATGGTTCTGATTCCAGAATGCTTGAATCTCCCTCTGGAGTATCTCCCATCGGCCATTCTGACCAATAAGGCATCTTCCAGAACAGCCCTGGGGTTGGAGAAAG
Source organism: Lagopus leucura (assembly GCF_019238085.1). NCBI lineage: Eukaryota > Metazoa > Chordata > Aves > Galliformes > Phasianidae > Lagopus > Lagopus leucura. Next base: position 9,645,522 of record NW_024962270.1, on the reverse strand, counting down.
TAACTCACTTCTTCCCTTGTTCATTGCTCAAAGGGCTCAGCCACACACCAGCTGGCAGGACCTACCTGAGGGTAAACCACAGACATAAGACAGATGCCAAGGGCCCTGTCAGAGCTAGTGCAGCTTTTTGGAAGTTCCTTTTGGCATTTCAGTTTCTTGCTGCAGCACAGCCTGCAGATTTGGGCACCTGAAGGTTCTTAATTGCACCAAATTGCTCCCATCAAAGTAGAGACTCCAAGCAACCATAGTGCCAAAATGAAATGCTTTGCATATAAAGTGTTTCAGTATAGAGTTTTCTCCAGGATGAGAAGTGCACTTAAAATACCGAAAACTTTTACAAGTCAACTCAGTTTTGATACCATTTCCTTTTCTTTTCCATCATGAAATTAAGAGCAAAATGAAAAATTATTGCTTGGCTCTCCATATACCACCCTGTGGTGCTTCAGTTTCCTCACTCCCACCCACTAAGTGTGGATAATAAACCTTATCTATCCCATAGGAAATTTCTAAGGCTTGTGTCCAGGCTTGCTGGTGTTAACTCATTAAAATAGCTTGGGTATGACTGATAGAAGAAAGCTGAGACTAGTAAGAAAAAAACAAAACAAAACACACTGTGTATGTATGCTGAGCACGAAGGTGAGGTGGAGCACAGGATTACACACACATCTTTCTCTCATGTCCTGCTACCACCACTTGCTTTTCCAACTGCACTTTGCTCCTCTTTGCAGCTCCCAGGTGTAACAGAAAACCACCAAGCAGGGAGGTGGCATGGCTCTACCAGCAGCTGTCCCCAATATCTGGACAGATGCACCAAGATACAGCCTGCTGCAAAGTGATGGACACAGTAAACCAGATGTGACAAACAATGGTCTTGATGAAAAAGAGATTCTTTTGTAAGATGATCAACAGCTCTCCATTTTTGCATAACATGTAGCAATGCCAAGACTCTTGGCACAACAACCAGCATCTCTCCAAGGACCAAGATGGCACTGATGCCTCCAAGACAAGCCTAATGCTTTGTCAATTTCCTTTTGCTCTCTCTCCACCTCAGGCATTTCCATTCAAGACAGAAATCAAGCAGTTTCTTTGGAAGCCTGACATCTGGTTTGGAAGTATAAATCACTCCTTTCTGTACTAGTTAGTTCTGCACCTGCCAATGAACACACCTGACAAGAGATACCCAAGTTCACAAATTTTATCTCAAATTTATAAATCTTGTCAATGAAGAAATTTCTTTCTGGCAAACAGATGATTTACAGCCCCATACATCTTCACTCAACTTGAGGCAGAGGCAGCAGATGAATTTTTCCAGCACTGCTATTGTGAGCCACATTTATATACCTGCTCTGGTGGTGTTCACCGCAGTAACTCTGATTTATAGACTCCAGCACAGGTTTCACACCTGCTTGTCCACTGTAATTCAGGCTGAGCAACAAGCTGCCTAACGGCAGTGCCAAACAAGTCTCAGAGATCAGCTTGTTCAGCACCCCAAACCAATCTTGTGCCCCAGTGACACACGGGTGTTTGGCAGATCTGTCACTGAGCCAAGCATCACATAAAAGTCTCTGCGCTCACAAGGAGCTCATTTCCCTTTTCTGTTTCACATCTCCTTATACTTCTCCACTGGAGAAAGAAAATTTCCTAGCTAGCATTTCCCAAACTTCAGCAGTACTTCTGGTTTGCTGGAGCTTTAATTCTCAGCTGCCTTTGTAAGGGTGCTCTCATGTCACGCTCTATTCTCAATCAGAAACAAGTCTGGCTTTTTGAGATGACTCAGGACGCAATTCTATTTTTTGTGTATTTGCTAGCAGTATTATGGCAGAACAGAAAAATGTGTTGGTTTCTGAGCAGAGCTGAAGGGATATCTACAAAGGCTGCAAAACATACATCTCCTATGAACAGATTAAGAAAGTGTTAGATTTGCTAAGCAGACATACCTATGCACTAGTTAACACTAGATTCCAAATGTGGAAACATTTGTGGCACACCTGATGCGATTCTTTGATAGGGCTTGCAGCCTGTCTCATTGCTGTAACGCTGCATAACAATCCTTGCTGCATCCTTTATAGGTGGATATTATTGTTGCATTTCTTTATTCTGTCCCAGAAAGCAAACAGCTGTACAGAATTTTGATCATTTTATCTTCCAGAAGCTTAGATGTTCAGCATCCCTGTAACTAGAACAGCTGTTTCAAGGTGAAAGCAGCACTTATTTTGGAGAAACAGTAGGATCCAAATGGAGGTAAGAGAAAAGGAAAGGTTGAACTGCTTGTTCACTGCCCTCTATCTTATATCTCAGACCACTAAAATCAGGAGAGAAAACTGGAGGCATTCCAGAAAGCCACATATTACAGAGATAGCAGTGGTCTATCCCTGCACGTATCTCTTGCAAGCCAAGAAATATCGAAGCAGGCCAGAGTAGACTGCCTCACCACCTATCTACTGCTTCTGCAGTAGAAAAACATACACAAAGGCTGTGTCCTCCTTAGAAATCACATTTCGGGAAGGCAACTCATCAGGTATCAAAGGGAAAGATATACAATAAAGGACTGGCAAGGAAGGACAGTAATGGAGAGAAGAAGCGCAGAGACACAACCACAGGAGGTCAGTTTCCTCCAGTCAATTCCAGCAGGGAAATTCCTGGCTCCCAGATCATTCTTTGTTTTTCTACCCTAGAGGAACAACAAAGGCTAAACCTATTTTGGCCCAGCCACTAGAAAGCTTTCCTTGCATCATGGTAGACGCCAGCTAGCATTTGTGTTTTGTACTATTCAGTTTTATATGTCGGCTACCAGTGAAGCCAGACTCACAAACGATACAAATGCCAAAACAAGATCACAGAACAGCCAAGGTCTCCAGACTTCAAACGCACAGCATGGCACAGACTAAAAGCAATCCCACACAGAAACAAGGAAGCACATCAGACAGATGTAACAACTATTTGCTATCTTTCCTGATTGTTCTTTTCAACTTACAGAGAAAGACAGGGAAATCCCAAGGACCACAACAGCTTTTTCTTCCCCAGCTAGTAGCAACATTCACAAAAAAAGATCAAAATAGATTGTGTCTATATTTGCAAAACTCCTCTGGAAAGAATCACGTGAATCTGTCACAGAGATGGTGCACTAACAAACCCAATGGACATGTGATAAAAAAGGGCTGGGGGGAGGTGGGGCGGAAGTGCATCATCAAAACCACTGAGTAAATCTATGGGCTATTTGAAACGTCACAGTTCTTCCGCTTGCAAGGATCGCTCGACCAAAGGAACAGGAGGTCCAGTGCCTCCACTACGCCACAAAGCCTCCGCTACCTGTCTGAGGGAAACTAATCCAGTGGAAAAGGTTAGCACACCTATTATCACTATAAAACAGTTCTAATAGCAAAAGAATAACTCTCATCTGTGGCTGAAGGAACCACAGATTCAGGAAGCCATTAGCAAAGCAGGTTGTTAGTTTCCAAGGCTAAACATGTGGTAGGTAAACAACAACCCTGAAGCATGCAGAGGCATATTTCAAACAACGCCTTACCCTACTGATTTGCAGCTTCTCAGCTCCAGGCTTGAGGAGGTTCCATCTACGTCCGCCGTTCCTGCGCACCTTCAGAGTCTTGGAAGCCAGTTCGTTCTCAGCTGCCAGTTTAAAATCCACCGGAGAAATAAAAGGAGAAAAAAAAAAGAAGGAATGACAAAAGATAAATGCTGTGCTTTAGCTCAGGCTGGGGGCGGAGGCTGTTCTTTTAAATGAAAGAAACAAAATTGTTTGCAAGAGACTCATTCAACCCCTTCTTTAGAAAAAGAGAGCAGAGAGTATATTTAGGTGCTTTATTCGGTGCTCTTAGGATACAAGTGCAGCTTGGATGTTACAAAAAGGCAGGCATAAACTAGGAGCCAAGAGCCAAGTTAAGAGGTGGTGTGAGTAGGTGAGGTCAGACAGGGTGGGTTTGAAACCAGAGTGCTCTCCCAGAAGCACCAGGCAGCAGAATAGCCTCATCTGCATACACCAATATAAGAAGTGCTCCTTGGGTCATAACTGCTAATGGTACCTCTGCAGAAATCCCAGCCTTATAACTGTTGCAGTTCGTATGATGCAATTCCTTGAAAAAGAAGCAGCTTCTCAAATTTATGCAGAAAACAACAACAGGAAAACCCACAAAAGCTATTTTTCAAAGCAGTGGCTATTTCTCACCCCAAGCATTTCAGGCCAGTGCAATTCTGACCTGGCATTAAGTTATTCCGTTCACACCAGCTCTCAGCTTGGCCTTACAGATTGCATACGCTCAAGCACAAGATTGTAAAGAAGAAGCAAATGGTCAGGAAGGGCTAATAATCCACCTTTCAAAATTAAGCTCTGTTTTCCTAATCACCCCAAACGTTAAGTTCCTTATACCATCCCTCTCTGTTAGGGGGACAGAGCTGCCATTTTGCGCAACACTGGGTTTTCCCCTCCCACAGCTAGTGAAGTTAGATCTTAACCCCCTCCCCCAGCCTGAGCTTCTTTCAGAGGGCACACGGGGCCCAGGCAGCACATGGAACTGATGTCTGTGCCCATGTGTGTATACACACCCAGGGGCATTCACAGCCCATGGAGCTTTGTCACCCCTTTCATGGAGAAAGGCACCTACAGAAAACACACGTTCCAGAACTCCTGTCCTATATAAGACTGTAATGCCATAATGCAGTGGAAAGTACAGTAGTAACAGCAGGGTAGCAAAGTCCCAGCCTGCAGCAAATAAGGATAAGCTCAAATGCAGCAGCTATGAATGCAAAATCAAAGGAAAAAAAAACTGCTGACCCTCAGAAGGCCTCAGGTAGGCAGGAATCTCCAACAAGATATCCTCACCTCCACTGCCAATCTATAAATGAGGTCTGGGAAGGGGTGGATTCTGGCTTCACCCCTTCCAGTCACTCAGGTAGACTGCATGCAACTGACCTCCCTTGGGTTGGTGCTGTCTTCCCACCAGGTGCTCAATCACTGCTTTAAGCCATGATTTAGCATTTCCACTACAAAGACCAACCCTAATTTTCTTCTTCCAGGCACACCTCTAGCCCCAGTTTGCCTTTCAGACTCTGGGTCTCAAGGTCTTTGAAACCAGACAACAAAAGGTAAAAGGTCTAAGCTTTGGGAGACAGGGACCCACACTATGGGATCTGTGCTCTTGGTGTTTAGGTCACCTTTACTTACATAGCCAAAATACATGCCCCTGCCTGCTTACTGCAAGCTCCCTGCTCCCACATCAAGTAGTTGGGGACTCCCTGCTGCCCAGGACAGCAGCACAGAGCACAGCAGAGCTGGGACCTTGCCTCAGCCCTGGCATGGCTGGGTGGGCAGCAATCCTTATTTTCTTCCAGCGTTGCTGGGAGAGAGATTGCACTGAGACCCATTTCCTAAACGCACTGCTGACGTAGACACCCTGCTGTTATTTTTAGCATTTCACTTTCTAGACTCACAGAAAATCAAGCTGCAGTGCAAGTGCCGATTATAGCAAGAGGCTGCTACCAAGCTCCAGAGGAAATGTGCCAATATAGTAGCACTCAGGAGCAATGTGCAAACGCAGTAGTGCTCACATTTTGAGAGATGCCTGTGCTAAAAGCGTGTGCACCCCTACAGAAGAGCCATCAATTAAAGAGGCAGCTGCTATGCCTTTTCCCTTCTGATTCTTCTTAATCCTTAACGTGCTGCTGCCATCCATTAACTGCTCAGATCCCCAGTGTGCTCCCAAGCAATGCCAATGCAGTCTGGCAGCATTCCCATACTTGCTAATTCAAGGCATTCTTAGCGCTAGTACTACTCCTCCAAGAAATGATTTTCTTACAGCAATTATCAATCCTTTTAATTAGAGGTTCACAAAGTCACGTTGCCCATTTGAGCATTTGCTTATTTACCTGCCAACACAAGACCCTTCCAGCAAATACATTCAGTCCTGCTTTCTCAGCGTCATTTTGAGCAGGACAAATTATAATTACATTAATCAAGTGCTGCAGAGGATAGCTCACCAGTCTTTGACTCACAGGGTTCTCTATCTGTTCAGGAAGAGCACCCAGAAAAAACAACTCACATCTTGCTCTTTTCCAAACAAACATTAGAGCTGAGTTATGATCTCAGAATCCATCACTCAACACCTCCAAATGCCAAGTACTCACAACAAAAAACAGGTAAGACGACAGAAAGCCAAGAGGATACTACCAAATTACAGCTCCCACAAACGCTGCTGAAGAGCTTTTACTCTTTGTGCACCTATCTGTTCATCTTCTCACAACCAAATTACAGGGAATGCATTCAGAAACACTAAAGTTACAAGAAAAAAAAGTAACTCTAGCATGTGGCTATCAGAGCCTCCTCACCTGGTTCAAGGGTTATAACAAGAGCAGATACAAGCCACGTTTGTGATTTTTTAGCCCATGTTAGCAAGACCAAAAGACAGATTTTGGGAGATAACCACTGCAAAGCTACTCACCGCGTCTTCTGAGCAGGTGCTGCATGCGCCCCCCCACTTGGTCCAGCCCCATCGGGGTGCTCTGGGAGAGCGGCTCGGAGCGACATCTCTCTACAAGCACCTTGAAGGGAGCTGCTTGTGGGGATGGCTGAGAAGGATGAGACATTGTCTGGAAAGAAAAGGGTCAGAGAAGAAATTTAGCAATGCTTGTTAAACTTGGGACAAATAACTCTTTCTCCCCTCCCCCCCCCCAAGAAGGTACTGTACACCTTGTGACTCCTCACTGCAATCTGCACCCTCTTCTTTTTATTTTTTGCTGAAAGACAAATGTTTTGCTGATTCTGCTTCTGGCACGCTCTAATTCTCCCTGTATGGGGGTCCCTACCGTGAGCACAGGTCATGGTGCTCAAGTCCCAACAACTTCTGGTGGCACTGAGTCCCCATGGCACTTTCAAGGGTAACATGATGAAGACATTTGTGCTCTGCACAGCATTTTGTCCACACGGGTGTCACCAAGCCCCAGCAAGAGCACAAGCAGCGAGTGAATCCGGAAACTGAGCATCCAGAGCTGAATTTAAATGAACACTTGGGATAATGAGCGTAGACCCCACTTAAGGGTGCTCAGGGTCATTAAGGCCAATTAGCGCATCCAAAGCATATTGTGGACAGACAGCTGAAAGATCTGCCTCAACTGGCACTCCTGAACTGAATTAGCAGATGCACCCTTTGGTAGCCTAAAGCAAAGGAGAGACTGTTCCTGTCTGGATTTTCAGCCAACAACTAATTACACCCCATCAGCTACCCCAGATTTATGAGCATAGCCGTGCTCAAGGCACATTTAAGAAGTGCTAGAAGTATCTCCAGCACTTGAAGCACACAGGAGTAGAATAATGCAACAGTGAGGTTTAGGAGAACAATCTGCTCATTTCTGTGCCTATCCAGCAGAACAATAGGATCTGCCCATTCCACTATAGAAACAAACACTTCAAGTTTTCAGAATAAAGCCAAGATACCCAGCAAGAACAATTCCTGCAAAACTCAAGAGTCTTGATGATTTAAAAAGATCTATGTAAAAGTGAATTAAATTAGTAACAGGATGTCATTCTCTTAATTCCCAAGAATCTTAGCAAGACACTCCCTTCCACGCATTTCCAAAGGTCACGTAAGGTCTTTTTCCAATTCCATAAACAGAAGCCCACAGATGGTCTATGAAGAGGACAGGAGGTGAATAAACCTAACGGGTTTACTGTTACTGCTGTGCTGTTGGAGTCATCGGGAGGGTACAAGGAGCCTTCTGGAGAGAGAAAGGGCTTCACACACAGATGGAATTGAATGGCTTTGGTAGTAATAGTAGTTTCTCTGGAAGGTAATTGATAACAACTGTGAACAAGACAAGCCTTCTATATCAATAGCCTAGGAATTATTGCTTAGAACACTAGGACACTGGCAATTGATTGAAGCACCTTTAAAGCGTCAAATATCCCCAGGTACACCCTACGATAACATTAATCCAAATGAGAAACTAGCATTTACAGCTAAATGGAGAAAAAAGGTTGGTGCTTCTCTTGCTCCTGAGTAAACCCAACTTTTATCCTCCTCTTTCAGGAGGAAATCATCCCAATAGAGACAACAGCAAGAATGTGGAATGGATTTATCTTTCTGAAAACTGTGGTTCAAAACCCTGCTTTTCATTTTCTTCTCTGTGACGCATGACGATGTGGAAGCCTTGTGTATAATCCTGGAGCTAAGACATCAGCAGAAAATTCAGTTTAGAAAGGTCAGGAGAAGAAAAGAGGGGGGCTCTTCACTGGAAGGCTTTTAGCCTCAGTTTGAGACGGATTTCTCACACTTCCATAGCCCTGCTATTAACTGGGTGCCTCTGATGGTTTAAGTCCTCCAGCACCCTCAGCTTTCACTGATGCACTATTATCTTTATTTACAAGTGAAGAACAAAGCAGACAGGCTACAATTACCCAAAGGCACAGTGGGAGGCTGTGGATGACGTAAGGCTCCATGTCCCATTCTCTGTACCATGTCCAGTGCTCCACCACACTCCCCTTAATTGGGAAACAAGCGGGAGGAGGAAAAAAACAAAGCAAACCTCCTGGGCAGAGAAGTTCTGGACACACAGTCCTCCAGCAGAGAGGCCAGCAGAACCTCCAAGTCCCTGTTGATATCACTGCTCTGATGGCACTAAGGGAGGTAGGACAAGAAGTCAATGCTGTGAACTAGAGAAAGGCAAGGCTCCACAAGCACTTCAGGAAAACGTGGAAATCTGAAATCCCCAGGTGGCTGGTTATACATACACAGAAAGCCTATCAGCCTAAAAGATGCAAGCTGCCTTTCCCTCACAATGCTAAAAATGTTTCCAAAGGAGAAAAAAAAAAAAAAAAGAAAGCAAGCTATCCCAGTATACATAGCACTAAATATAGGATTTAATTCAAGATTTTGATAGCACTTCACAGTTATTAAGAAAATCTGAACAGCTTAGAGGTTTTGTCTCTTCTAAAAATAAGATGATTGTCAGACATGACTGTATTAAATGCCATAAATATACAGGATCTTCATTCTGCAACTAAATCATACCTTGCTACAGACAGAAATACAGTGCTCCTTAGGCAGCAGGAGGACTTAGAAAGTAAAGCAGTATTTCTTCACTTACACCTCCTTCATAAGCACAGTAGGCAGAGACAACCCAGCCAACTGGCAACAACCAGATAAAGCTCTGAAAATCAGCTCTCAGAAATGCACCTTTTCTGGTTAGTACCACTGAACAGAGCAAGGAGGGGGAAGCCAGCTCGGCAGTCACGCTCCTGCAGCAACTCCCGTTCTGTGGCAGAGAGATAATCAAACAATCTCAAGCTAAAGGTCACCACAGGATCCTGTTGCAAACTGCTTGCAGTTTCTCATCAAACAGAGAGAAAGTTGTTCCATCTTCCTCTCATGAAAAGATATTTGCAGCAGCTGCTCTAAAGCAGAACTCCAAGCCTGTGGGAGGATCTGAGATCTCCTGGGTTTGCCTCCAGTGCCCCAGCTATCAGAAGGCGTATCAGCCAGTGCATCTTCTGGCACGTGCACACACAGGTACATCAGCAATCCGGTGCTTCCAGTCAGACCCACCGCACAGGATGAGCCTCCAATTTTCCCACGTATGCAGCACAGTGTGCACAGAAATCACGAACCCCAGTAATGCTGTAAAAGCACTGATCATCATCGGTACGGGGCACTGTCAGCATTTGCACACTCTGCGCAGTGAGCACCTGAACAGCACCCAGAACAGTTAGCCCTGATGTATGGGGCACAGAGCCCCAAACTCACAGGTGCCCAAAGGAAACACTCCCCCTCGCGTGCTGTGAGGCTGACAAGTGTGGACGACCAGAGAGAGAAACAGCAGACTACCTGGGAGACCTGCAGGATCCATCAACCAGCCTGGCACCTTATCCTGCAAAGCAGGCAATCTCTGTCCAGGCACACAAGACTGGAGAGAACTCATTTTCAAGCTTCTGGCAATTGTAATTGCCCCAGAAAATGCCATCACAGAACCAACTGGTTTCTATGTGTGGTTAAAAAAATTAGACAGCAGCAAGATGCTGTTTATAAACCACCCGCAGATAAAATTCAAAATCCTACAGATAAAGCACTATTTTCCTTAAAATAAATCCTTATTTTACAAATAGCCAGCAGAGGGCAGAGCAAGACCGCAGTGACAAGATTTTGCATCTTAACTGCATTTAAACTGCAGAAGCCAAAATGCGATGGAGCCGCTCCACAGCACTCCGTCCCTGCTGAACATCTGTGCGAGCCCCGAGGTGACCCAGAAGGATCTCGGACAGCAATGAGCCTAAATCAAGTTTCTGAGAAACATGAGTTTCCACAAACTGGAAACTGAAATCTGAGATAGTCTGTCACAGGTGTATTTTGCAACCGTTTCTCATGCCATGCTCAAAGTAAGCATCAAAGCCCCCACAGACTTTGTCCAAGGACACATGGGGTGGTTTGAAACCCTGGTGGCAATGCCTAGCTGCAGGGTAGCTGGTGTGGTTTCACAGCTTCCTCCCAGTGCAGCATCAGCTCAAGCTCCTGGAAGTGGCCAAATTCATCTTGCAGGGCTGTGTCTGATTCTGTGGAAAAGAGAAACTTCTATGGTTTGTAAGTGAAGGCCATAAGTTGATCAAAATCTCAGAGAAACTCTACGTCATCTCTGAGCTCCTTTCTCATATCCCTATCTGAAAATAAGGAAGGTGTTTCAACTCCCAACTTGCAGCAGTGTGAATCGGTAATTCATTTGCCATTGCTCATTTTGGATTGCTTACAATGTGTCAAAATGCTTTTATCTATGCTGATCATTAGTTCCCTGAACAAATGAGAATTTGGGATGGGACCCAAAAGCAGCTAGGTGGAGGAACAGTTTGAGAAGTAAGCGGTTTTCTACCTGCTCCTCTTCTTACTAAATGCTGTTTTCTGTACAGCAGTAAGATCAAACACTGTTGAGCTGTTACTTGCCCACACTGTCAGTAAGCTGCTGATGGAAAACATGAAATTTTAAAAGGCAAGGTAAGGAGAACAAGAAGTGGAGGTGTTAGCTTTGGAAGAGCGCAGCTAAGCGGCAGATTTGCTGTCTAACTAGGACTGATGCCCAGGTCCCCCACATCTCACTCCACCACCCTCTGCACTACATCATCCTCGATCTCTTACCACCTCCTAGCAGGCTGGGGCAGGGAGCCTCAGTGAGAACAAGCATTTTTCTGCTTTTTGTGGGAAAACACATAGGTTGTTTTGAAAACAGTGCTGAAGCTATTTCTGTTTCACACAGCTAATGCACTTCAAAGGCTGCAGTACTTGCTTACAGCACCCCTGTCCTGGAAGCACCCTACTTTTGGTGGAGCATTCCACTTGAAAGCCAAATCCCTCAGTTACTGCAGAGCAGCCTGGAGCAGAAGCATGAGGGCCGACAACTGTCCTAAGGAACAGGTGCCAGAAAGGAGGTAAATTCAGCCCTAACCCAATAAAGAGGCCTGAGTTTGCTGCTGGTGTCATGCTCAGGCTGCAGTTCTTCCTCCTATGTGTTTATTTTTGGTGAACTGTTTCCGAGTGCCACTCCCTGATGAGAGATAAGAGAGTAAATCCCTTGAGTGTCTCAGGACATTTGTTACCAGAGCTGCTAATGGACTCTCTAAGTCTATTCCCATCCAAAAGTTTCCTTCCTTTGCACAGGACTTGGTCCTGACCTTAGATCACTAGACATCTCTAGACCAAGTTTCTGGGATCCAGAGGTGTTTACAAACCAGGGTGGGCTGTGTGCTTTCCCTTCCAGCTTGCCATTGCTTCTGTGAAGTGGCAGGCATGGACCTGAGAGGCTGGGAGCCACCATAATCCAGAGGTCGTACCGCTATCACCACCCTCAACAGGAACTCGGGGAAGGTTTCCTGTTCAGTTATCTTAAGTATCATCTTTAAGTTTCTCTGTAAAGTCTGCAAGCTACAACAGCTGAGATGGGACTCACCCCACCTCTGTTCACACAGCTGGACTTGGAAATTGCTCACATTTTGCCCTCAAAGAATGAGAGAATAGCTTAGACTGGAAGGGGCCTTAAAGATCATCTAGTTTCAGCTCTTCTGCCATGGGCAGGGTTGCAAGAACTCTGGGATTAGACATAGAGCCATAGCCCTCAGTTACCAAAAATGTGGCTGCTCTGGGAAAAGACTGCCAATACTTCCCTTGCTCCACTCAGTCCTTTCATGCCTGTTATCTTGCTCCTGCTCAGCATACTTACAGCTTAGTCCCTGCAAAAGTAGATCAAACGACACTCTGCTCGTTCAAGCCACTCCTAAAAACATTTTGTCCAGTCGACCACAAGTGGCTGACCACTACTTGTCCCACTTCATAACTCTCTGGAATTACACAGTGAACTGTCTTCATATTTTTGAATAACAAAAATGGAGGAAGAAAAAGAAAAAGGCAGGAATAACTAACAACAGTACTGCCCATTTTAACTGGGAGTCAGATGTTCAGACTTTTTTCTTCTCAGTATTTCTAATCTGCTGCCAATTTTCAAACACTTCCCCTCCTGGCTCAGAAGTTAGTGACCCCTTTTCCAGGAGGGAACAATGTCATCACCCCATAATGTGTTGTCTCTCGAAGTCCAAAAGGACAGGCAAAAGTTTCTCCATGAGTTGACCCAATTTCCCTATTGGGCACCTTAAAAATAAAAATAAACATTTCATCTTTAGCCAACAGGAACCCAAAAGAAAACAGCTGGACTTCACGTTGGGCAACACAGATTTGTAGTTCTCAGAACCACCATTTCCCATCTTCCATTCTGGGCTAGGATTGTGTGCCAGGAATCTTCCTGGTGTTCCAGATGCTGTGGTGTAACCAGCATCACCTCATAAAAATGAACTGCCACCACCACTACTGCTAAATGCAGAGAGGAAGAAAAATTAAAGTTAGTGCATAGAAATACAAGAATCTCTGTTACAGCCCTCTTCTAAAGGCACTGATAATGACATAGCCAAAAGGTCATAAGAGGAGCACTCTGGAAATTTGCACTAACAGCCCGGGGACATGCCAGTCAACTGGTTCCTCATAGACTGCTAAGTCTACAGTCATTCTTTGTACGATTAAGTAAAAATTCCAAAGAGGAATACATAAAAATTATTACAAGTGCAAACCATCTTTATAAGAGGTATAACAACAATGCAGTCTTATTGGAAGTTGTACAGTAAAGCTTACTCATACCTTTCCGTTGTTAAGGAGTCCAGAGGAGACAATTCTAGAGATGGTCACATGGAACGGACGGCATTCATCATCACAGTCAAAGCGCACTCCTCTGCTAAGTAACTCCACAGGGTTCTGTTCCACGGGTGAACTTGTTCTGTGCTTTTCAAAGCATCCATCAGTCTGCTCAAACACCACTCCTTCAACTGTTGCACATTTTAAAGAAGTCACTGCTGAAAAGTCACCATTAGCAGCTGGAGAACTGTTCAGCACTGCAGTATCCAGATTTTTCTCTGGAAGATGTTGAGAACATGGCAGGTGCCCGTCTGCGACCTGCTCCTTCCCTGGAGTATTGCTGGAGTCCTGAAACTCCAAGTCATCTCTAGATAAGTCATGTAAAGGCAACTCAGGATTACTCAGGTCCTTCATATCCAGTTCAGACTTTGAAAGCTCCAGAGCTGCTGCTAGAGACACACTCATGTCGTTAGTAACTACTGTAGCACAAGCCACATCCTGAGGTTCGAGTTCATGCAGAGTCATCTTTAGTGGATGGTGGATCAGAGCCACGGTCACAACAGGAAAGTCACCGTTAGCAGCTGGAGAACTGCCCAGTTCAGAAGTACCCAGATCTTTCCCAGGAAGATCTTGCAAATGCGGCAGGTCCCTGCCCACAGCCTGTGCCTCCTCTGGAGTATTGTCCATGTACTGAATCTGTTTGGTCAGAGTTGTCTGTGGAAAGTGGACTGCAGTCTCAGAGGGTTCTTCAGAATTTATCACAGTGACAGAGTCATCTGGGAGCTCTGGCCCAGAGGGAGAAAGTGGTGTTTCATTAAAACTATCATTCTTGCTGCTCAGGGCAGAGAAGCCGATGTCTTGTGACACCTCTGCAGTTTTACAGCCCTGTGTGGTCTCCTTCCCCACTGAACTCTCAAAGCTTGGATTATCCCACACGCCTGAATCTGGGGACTGCAGACACGCTCCCACCGTGCAGAAAGCATTCGCGGTTTCATTCTCAATAACCAGGCTCACTTTGCGGGAGATGACATCCTGCCTCCAGCTTCGGGAACTCCGCTGAGGCCTTTTCTCATCAGGTGAAAATGCCTTTGAGGAGCCTCGCAGCCGCCGAGCTGCTTCGGCCACGCTGGTGAAGAACCGCACAAAACCCGCAAAGTGAGTGGCTTTGGTTGCGCTGTTTGATTTTTTCTGCTGGCAAAGATTCTCCTCACATCTCATGCCATAGTCCAAATAAGAAGTGGAATGATCAGTTGTACTTTCTAAGTTCTGGAAATTGGTTTCAGCTCTTTCATCCAGAAGCTTTGAATTATCTTTGCTAGTTAGTGAAATTCCTTTCAGATAGCTCCAGACATCAGAGCTTCTTCCTCTTTTGCCCTCCTGTGGGAGTACAGTACACTTCTTTTGATTGTCCCCTTCCGTAATTGCAGGACTCTTAATGTTTTCAAAATTCAAAGACTCGCTCTTTCTAGCTGGTATTTTTTGGCAGTTACTAACATTATCTTCACTGTGTAGTCTGATACTAATATCCCTGAGACATTTACTTTCATTGGCATCAATTTCAGGAATGCTGATATTCAGCTCAATGTCTTCAAAAGAGGAATCTAAATCTTCAATGTGCCCCCCATACGAATGGCGGTAGGGCCTCTGGCTGTCACCCAGTTTCCTAACCCTGTAGACTGCTCCTTGCCCACTAGGATAGTCCTCCTCAGGGGCACAAGCAACCTGCACTGCAGATCCTCTGAAATCTACATCCTTAGGCAACTTAGAGGTTCTTAGCCTTTTTAAGGGCATTACTCGATCCATGAAGGATGGCTTTTTTTCATCAGAGGCATCATAAGTATCTCCCAGTACGATCATGGACCGGGGCCTTCTTTTACTCATAGAGGATCCTTTCCTTCGCCAAACAAAATTCCAGATCCGGTTGCCCTTGGTCAACTTCTTATACCTGGGTGCTTCTTCCTGTTCATTTGGGACTGCATCACTGGAGGTGCCATGCTCAGCACAACAGACCTCTGATGCATCAGCACTCCTATCCTCCATGTTTGCTTGGAAAATCCTGTTTGCATATCCATTTGAAACTATCAAAGGGTCAGTATGCCGGCAGCCATCTGTAACTTCCATTGCTCCGGCTCAAAAGCTGGTACCGGGGGTCAAAGACACATTGTCTTCAGATTGTTTTCTTCACAAGACTTGAGGAAAAAATTGCAAAGGAGCATGATTAGGAGAAGAAAATTTTTTCAGAAGACACATTTGCTAATGCAACACAAGTCAAGTAATATTCCAGTCACAGTAATGCCACTGATTTCAGTGAGACTTTTGCTCTTAAACCATACAACGTTTAAAGCAACTTAAGCCTGATTTAAGTGACCAATGATTTAATGATTAAAAATAAGCTTTTTGCATCAATAAAGTTACCCCAAATACACACAGAATACCATAAATCACGTATTGGTCTTGCAAATTGCTAGGACTCCCAGTACGTCAGAGTACATGACAGAGAGGAAAAGAGGAAATTGCAGTAAAGTATCCCTGGACATGTCATCCTCACCAGCTTCATCTGCCAGGAACTGACAATGCACTCCCAATGAGTTCCATCTCTTCAGGCAGGCATTCAAAGAAAAGCCAGGATGGGCCTTTTCCTGGAAACAATGCAATTCTGAAATAACTTCAATACCAAAAACTTCACATAATATTCAAGCCACGTTTTCCTACAACAGCTATAGCACCAGCACAGGAATCCCTCACTGGAACTGAACTGCTAAATGAAAGATGCTTGGCTGCCGCTCAATGCTACACAAGAACACATGTTCCCCTCAAGTAAGATTCAGCCTAAGTGAACAGGATTAAAACTATGGATACCCCACACATAAAAGCAACGGAAACCACTGCCAAGCCTTTGTAAGAATCTGAACTTCTACATGTGCAGATCCTAAGCCTTCCCTTCCACCAGTATACACCTGCCCTGCCCTGACTCACTGCTACAGCTTCATAACGTGGTCTTGGGTTCGCTGTCTGTCTGTGCAGCATACACAACCGCCAGCCAGGCCCCGATCCCAGCTCTCCTCACAGGACAGAGAGAGGAAAACTAAGGACAAGAAAGGGCACAGCCTCACCAACACAGGTTTGCCAACACAAAAACCCGCCATTTTCCTCTGAGCAGAGGGAGAGCAGGTAGCTGCATGGCTCCAACATAAAGTATGCCATTTGCTTCTGCTCCAGTCCATTTCACTGCTCTGCCAAAGGTCCCCATCCGATCCAGAACAAAATCCAATACACTTCCTGTTTCTATTAAAACCAAAGTTGTTGGTGTAACAGCTGTTGCGCTGAGAACTGGCGGGTGCAGAAGGCTCACCCTTACGGCCAGCCAAACCAGCCGTTGTTTCTATCATGTCAGCACAACAGTGACAGCACGTGGGAGCCTGGCTCCTGTGCGGGTGCTGCATGGGCCGTGGCTCCTGCTCAAGCTCCTGTCAGGACCTCCCACCACAGGTCCTGGCAGGGAAGTCCTTATCCAACACCCCCTCCTCCTTCACTGACTGCAGGGTTCATAGTGCTGTTCCTCACTCCTTGTCACATAACTAGGCCGAGCCAGGCCAAACCGTGACACTCACTTTTTTGTTTTTACTCCTCCTACTGTCCTCTCCAGCATTTTTGCCCTTAAACATGTTTTCACAGAGGGGCTGCCACATCACTGACAGGTCCCGTCTTCTCCAGCAGCTGCCCAGCAGCACCCCAGTGCCAATGCCTTGACCGAAGAGCAGCACAGCCTAATTCCATAGCTATTTTTTTCCACACGCCTCTGTTCTGGCTCTGTGTTTACTCAGTCCATCGCCTTCCATGCTCTACACAGTGGAGATCTTAAAAGAAACTCTCCTTCCTCACACAAAAGTTGTTGTAGGGCTGGGCAGGGATTACCATTACTCAAATCCTATAGCACAAACTCACATGGGACCTGCGTACCACAGAAAGCTTCTGTTAAACAAAATTTTAAAATGACACCACGTGTGCTGCTTGAGGATAAAGGAGAAGGGAGAAGTGGCAACAACAGAACAACAGATGTGGAGAAGGGTGAGGTACTCAAGTTCTCAGGCTTCCCACGTCTCTCATGGCTCTGAACCTCTAGGCAGGGGTTGGGGGAGCAAAATCCCTCCCACTGTAACAGCGAGGCCCCCTCATGAGGCTGAACGTGTACTAGTCTATAGGGCCTGAAGACAGGTATCCCAAGGCCCATAGGGAATTGGGAACTGGCTAATGTGGTTGCCAAGACACTTTTGATCATAATTGAAAAGTCACGTGTGTCAGGTAAAGTCCCCAGTGACTGGAGAAAAGGAAACATCACTCCTGTTTTTAAGAAAAGGAGAAAGAAGGACCGAGGGAACTACAGGCCAGTGAGCCTGACACAAGCGCCTGGGAAGGTCACAGAGCAGATCCTCCTGCGTCAGCATACACGTGAGATGAGGAGGTGATCGGAGACAGGAAGCATGGCAGGGGATTGGAACTAGATGATCTTTAAAGTCCCTCCCAACCCATGCCGTTCTGAGGAGAGCATCTCATACAGGGTTGTCACAACCGTCTGTGGGTTATCCTCTGCTGCAATTTAAAGAATAATGTACTGGAATGGATTTGATGGAGTGGAAAAAGCACATTTGAGGAGTTTCAAGTTGTGCAGCCAACACACATATGGCAGCAAAAGACTAAAAACGCAAAAGCTCCCTATTTTTTCTCTTTCCAATTTTATATTTTATTGTTTTTGGCTGGGTGGATCCTGCATGGGGAAAGAAGATTCAAAGGAAGCAGCCTTCCCTACAAAGTCTTTGTAGTGATGCTAGCAAAGAAGAGACATAATCTGTTTCTCATGTAAGAGTCTTTAACAGGACACAGACCCTGCGTGGCCCCTCCCTAGAAAGGCAGCACAACACAGAAAGGGAAGGCACAAGGGTGGCTTCAAATTTAAATATATACATATACTTTTTAATTTTTAAAAAAGCAGCTTTAAACCAGATGTAAACCACAGCTGCCACAATAAAGTCAGACCCACACATGCCTGGCAGATACAGCACCAGAGCTCCGGTAGCTCCTCTCCACTTCCCCCTCCCAGCCTCACCTGGGGTTCTCACAAGCTTTGAAGCTGTCGCTGAAAGTCTCATGGTTTCAATGGATGAACAGAGTAGTAGACCACATGTCCAGCATTCAAAAGACCTTTTGACCAGCTACTGACAAAGAAAAGCCCCTTATTTTTGTCTTATTTACACAGTAAGTAAGCCTGCAGCACTTTGCATATGCCTAAATCACAGGCTGACCAGATGGCAAGAGCCAATTCACAGCAGCACAGCTTTGTTAGTACCTTTGGTCATTGTTACAGTGGCTGCAGGGCCACCAGGCCCACCAGCTGTACTGGACCAGGCTTAAGCCCCAGCATGGCCTCAACCAAAGCCTCCCTGCACCCAGGCACACGGCACTTGAACAACTGGCAATCAGCTTTTCTCAGGCTTCCCTGACTGGGCGTCACAATCTGCTGTGCTCTCTCATCTGATACAGCCACCAAAATCAGTGTCTGCTGCTGTGCAAATGCACAACGGCAGCAGGCTCATGGGAAACCGACGCTTTAAATATGCCAAATAGAGAAAAGGTGGCCTTATCAACCAAACCATGCAGGCCTGGGGGCATTGTCGCCCTTAACAACAACAAAATCTGAGTATGGAGAATGGCTGCAGGAGTATTAAATTAATTAGCCATTACCCATCTTTCTGGGGCACAGGAAAAAGAGGACTGAAGACAGCACTTTGGATATATTTCTAAGGACAACAGCTAGCTGTAAAACTAAAACGGGAAGTCAGCCCCCACTTTGTTTCCCTCTCCTAGGGCTGCGGGCACAGCTGCAGATGTCATGTTGCAGCAGGTTACCACCCAGCAAATATGCTGCAGCAGTCATTGCTGTGCAAGACTTGAACCACAGCAAGCAGGAGGTAACGCCATGACCTTACAGCACCCGCCGAATTACCTCGAGCTGAACAGGGCGGAACAACGGGGCGGTTGCGGCTGGTCTACAAAGCACACAACTCCTCATCCAGCAAGGAATGTGGTTTCAAAAACCACAGCAATCAGACACCAAAAACTGCTCTAACATACAGGAGCTCTGTGGGTTTGTCACAAGCCCTGCCCTCTGCACGAGGCTCTCACCACAAAAACAGCAGCCCTTCATTCCTCCAGTTCTCCTTCCTTTTGCAAAGTAACCAAGGCTGACAAAGAGTTTAGCACAAAACCTTATGCAAATGGTGCCAGGTGTGTTGCACAAAACATCCATATCTATGGCCACGACACTCCTCCAAATTCTTCATTTTTTGTGTGTGTGTGTGTTATCCAGATCTCTAAAGTAGGCGCTTTATACCTCATTCACAATTGCGTAATATTTCCTTGGCAACAGGGTTTTTCTTGTCTGATGCAGGTGGGAGTAATAGCAATCTAGCATGGGGATACAGGAGCTGAAATAACTCCAAGGACTCAGGTAACATTCACTGAAGCCAACAGCGAGGTCAGGGAGATGCCATGTCCCCCCTTGTGCTCACCTGCCCTCATGCCAACAGGAGCATTTCTGGGCATCAGCTGAGCATGGGGGGGGGGGGGGGGGGGAGAAACAACCAAACAAGAAACACTGGCTTTGGTTTTCATCCAAAGAGCCACAGGAACACACAAGCCGGATGAGAGGAGGAAGGAGCTGGGGTGAGCACAACTACCTCCTTCCCCAGCAATTAGATTTTTGCTGGATTAAGTAGCTGGGTAATCACAGGCCAATTCTCCAACCAAGATGTGCTTGCTTTGTTCCACCCCAGCTTCCTGTAGTGAGTTTCTTCACTAGTGGTTTTTACAGTTGTTACAGACCATGAGCATCTCCAATTATATCTTACAATTCCAGTTTTATGCAGCCACTTTTCTTTTTCATACAACCAGTTATAATCAAGCATCTGACCCAAATGGGTTTGTTGTTTTTTTTTTCCTTCAGTTAACATCTTGATGCTTCCAGGGCTGATGAAGCTGTGCTCTGAACAGGCACCACCAATAAGCCCATCCATCTCTTTTATCTGTTCTTGACATGGAGTAATGATTCAGGACACCTCTCCAAGGCTCTCAGGCACTCTCTCACCTTTCAGCAATGCTAATCTTGCTTCAAAACTGATTGGTAACCCTGAGCATCACATGGCACCACAGATTCGCCCTATAGGGCTGGGAACCGTGTGGAAGAGGCAGCCCAGCAAGGCAGCAGCCAGAGCTGGAATGTGCCGAGGGCCCCTGGGGACACGAGCTTCCACTCAGCTCTTCCTCTGTGGGATATAAAATAACAAACAAGAAGGAGCCTTTGGCCATTGTTTGTCGGGGAAGGGGGGTGACGGGGAGAGGGCACGAGGCACAGACTGCCAGAAGGCATGGCGGAGCTAAGGAAGTCCTGCCTGGGCTTCGGTGTATCCGCTCCTCTCCAGGAGGGGGGGTAGGCAGGAAGAAGAGAAAATAGAGAACAAACGATCATGTAACCCTTGAGAGAAACCTGTCTGCTCTCGGAGAGTGTATATAGCTACAGCATGCAGAGCCTTTGCTATACAAAAGAAAAAGAGGAAAGAAAACCCCGCCAGTTCTTCCGTTACCATGCTCTACCACCAAAAAAAAAAAAATCAGAGGAAACAGATGTTAAGCTCTCCATCATCAGGAAATTATCTCTTTCATGAGAGCACAGTTACTTCAGTGTATTTAGGTCAAAGAAATAGCGAGAGAATCGTGACTTCTCCCCCTTTCTGTTTGTGTCTCTGCTGACATTTCAGCCCCTCAGTGCTGCTCCAAAGGACCAACTGCGAAGCAGTGCTCACGTTCCTGCTGCACGTACCCACACACAGGAGCCTGCTGTGCTCAGGGCCCTGCTCACCCAGCCCCAACTGCTACAGCCTCAGAGAAGTGCAGTATCTCCTGCGCATTGAACAAGACACGTGCTGTGCTGCTCTCACGTGGATGGGCGCCATGGTATAAGAGCTTGCATTTTTTTTTAAATAGAGGTCAAAGGAGCAAGAAGAGACTTGGGTGAACCATCTGCTAAAGGGATGCCCAACCTTCCGGTGCTGGTCTCCCCAAGGAGCACTGAGCAAGTGCCCATCGGAAGCAACCATAGAATTTAACCATCACTTTACATGCTCTGCAAAACGTACTACGTGGAAAGTTAAACTCCTCATTAAGAGCAGGAGGTAGGCAGGAGATTGTTTCAAATCCCATTCCAGGCAGGAGTGGATGGATCCTACTGAAACACCAATTACCTACTCAGTAGCAGAAGGGACTCTGCAGCCAAGGTCTCATTCCATCACTGACAATGACCTACCAGACAAGGGGACACTAAGCAAACACGCCACTATCCTCGTGGCAGCGTGCAATTGCTCTGCATGGCTTTTACTGGTTTAAGCCAAAGCTTTTACAGTACTGGAACTGCATTTGTGTTTCTGTTAATTCAGTATTCACCAGGCAGATGGATGGATGCACAAAGAGCTCCATCCCTGTGTTCATAAGGACAGAACTCAAAACTTCGGTTCGAGTAAATCAGTTCACTCATGCATAATTTAAACATTACTTCCTTCCTATTTCAGGGAGCTTTAGAGTTTGTGCGATGGCTGAACACGATGAAATTAGAGTGGGAGACTCATTTCACCCATGACCAAGGGACAGAGCTGCTCAACTGCAACTGGACTTGTGCCTGTGCTTCCAGAGGTGGGACCAACTCACTCCATGCATGAGGAGCTCCACACTTGGGGCTCGAGGGCCTAACAGCATAGAGTGATGGTGCAGACAATATATCTTAAAGGATACTTTTGTTATTGACAGTCAGGATACGTAGGAACCCAAAACAAAATGAGGGAGCCAGAAAACAAAGTTATCTTCTTGAACAAGGTTATGCTTTGATGATGGCTCCTTCCCCAAATCTTCTCAGGTATTTGGCACTGACTTCGGCAAGCACAATATAGAAATAATTGCCATATCATATGGATTATTTAAGCTGTTTGGTAGTCACGTCACAGTAGTTAATTACATATAAGAACATCTAATTACCATCCAGTAGCAAATGCAGGCACCCTATTACCACAGCATTAAGCTGAAATGCAAAAGTGCAGACAGATTCAGGGGTCTACACCCACCCACATCATTGTGTGGAAGGGATCCATGAGAATCATCAAGTCTACACAGGTCTACCTAAAAATTACTCTGCCTGAAGGCATCTTCCAAACGCTTCTTGAACTCAAGCAGGCCTAGTGCTGTGCCCAATGCCCTGGAACAAGTCATTGTTGGAAGAAGCTGAACAAAGTCAAGCCACTGGCTGTGTCCTTCGTGAGGATGCTGGGAGGCAATGACCTCATGATGCTCACTGCATGACTGGGCATTCCCAATTAGTCAATTTAGTAGAGATGCCTCTGAAACTTCACAGCTGTGACATTTTTTCAAAGTGAACCCCTTAAAAATATTTTCTCGCTCTAAAAATCCACCAAAAAAAAAATAAAAAATAAAAAATCAGGGCTGTCTATAGTCTCAACACGAGAGCAGAAATCAGTGACCAGCATTTAATTGTTTCTATCCTGGGACAAAGATAGTGTCCAAATAATTGTCTATTGTATCTCAAAGACAGTACAGGAAAGCTCTTCCCCTCACAGGGAGCCTACAGGTCACACATGCTTCTGCCATAACATCTGCTATAAATAACCTCTGTTGAGCAAAGGTTTGTGCTAGTTACAAAGCAGAGTAAGGCAGGCACTGTGCTCCTATCGGTTTCAGCCATTAGCTCTCCCCAGAGAGTGCATATCCTACCCTATTGTTCCTGCTCAAATGTTTGAAAGAATTATTTTTTCCTTGCTTCTTTTGTTTGGGGAGTTTATTTATATTTCCTCTTTGACATGGAATTACTATTAAAAAAAAATAGGTGCCATCATACAAGGCAGCTCACTGAACCCAATATTGAAATTGGGCACGGAGGGCCACATTGGTGGATATATTTACATAGTTACTTACCATACAATCTGCCTTGATGTATGTTCAGTGTGTTTCGCTCAGGATTGGAAACAAAGAGCTCAGTGCTGATTAAGGTCCCAAATTCACATGCAGAAATCGGGACTTGTAGCAACTAGTTCTGCTCAAACGTTTGAAATAATTATTACTCACCCACTCCTTTACATTGCCCTGTGATGTCACTGGGCATTAAAATATATGTAATGCCTTGCTCTAAATCCTGTGTCTACCTCTGGGCAGATACCAAGCAACCTATTCAATTTAGGCAGCTTTGGGAGCAGGATTTCCCCTGTCCTGTTCCCTAACGGCCTTTTTCCATGTAGTAATTTGAACAAGACCCATCCCAACAAGGATGCCTTCCAGATGTGAAGCAGTAGGATCAACACAGCCAAGGCTCAGATGGAACTGAACTCGGCAAGCGATGTGAAAAATAACAAGGGATTCAATGGGTACATCGGTCAGAAGAGCAAGGCCAAGGAGTGCATCCCAGCATCCTGAAAGAACTGGCTGATGTGATTGCCAGACATGGATTTGAAGGGTGGTTTACCTGATAGATAAAGGAAGGGTTGGAAGGACACTGCCAGAGGGTTGTAGTCAACAGTTCTGTGTTCCATTGGAGGCCAGTCACTAGTGATGCCCCCCAGAGGGTCACTCTTGATATTGGTGCTCTTCAACAGAATTGTTTGAGTTGAAAGGGTCCTTTAAATGTCATTAGTCCACCCCCCCTGCAATGACCAGGGACACCTCCAGCTCCATCAGGTGCTCAGAGCACCATGAAGTCTGAGCTTGAGTGTCCCCAGGGATGGGGCATCGCCACCTCTCTGGGCAACCTGTGCCAGTGCCTCACCACCCTGATTGTAAAAAAAAAAAAAAAAAAAACACCAAACAAAAAAAACAAAAAACAACACAAAAAAAACCCACACAACACCACACACACCTTATCTTCAATCTAAATCTTCCCTCTTTTAGTTTGAAACCATTTCTCTTTGTCCTGTCACAACAGACTCAGCTAAAGAGTCTGTTCCCTTCTTTATTAGATACCGAAAGGCCACTCAGGTCTCCTGGAGCCTTCCCTTCCCCATGCTGCACAGCCCCAGCTCTCTCAGCCTGTCCTCACAGGGAGATGTTCCAGCCCCCAGATCATTTTTGTGGCCCTCCTCTGGACATGCTCCAACAACTCCACGTCTCTCCTGTACTGAGGACTCCACATCTGGACACAGCACTCCAGGTGAGGTCTCACAGAGCAGAGGGGCAGATCCCCTTCCTCACCCTGCTGATCACATTGCTTTTGATGCAGCCCAGGATACAGTTGGCTCTCTGGGCTGTGAGGGCACACTGATGGCTCATGTCCAGCTGCTATCCACCAGTACGCTCAAGTCCTTTCTCTCAGGCTGTGCTCTATCTTTATATCCCCCAGCTTGAACTGATACTGGGAGTTGCCCAAGATCACACACTTGGATTCGCTGAACCTCACGAGGTTCTTCTAGGTCTACTGCTTGAATCTGTGCATGTCTGTCTTCATCAATAATCTAGACAATGGGATCAAGTGCACATTCAGCAAGTTTGCTGATGGCACCAAGCTGGAGCACCTCTCCTAGGAAGAAAAGCTGAGGGTTTTCAGGAAAAGACTCTGGGGAGACCTCACTGCAGCCTAGCAGTACTTGAGGGGAGCCTATAAACAGTAGGGAGACCAACTTTTTACATGGTCTGATAGTGATAGGACAAGAGGAATAAATCTAAGCCAAAAGTAGGGAGATTTAGTTCAGATGTTAGGCAGAAATTCTTTACTCAGAGTGGCAGTGCCCAGAGAGCTGTAGGTGCCCACTCCTGCTGGTGCACAAAGCCAGGCGGGATGGGGCTCTGGGCAGCCTTAGCTGCTGGGGGGCAGCCAGCCCATGGCAGGAGGTTGGACCTAGATAATTTTTAAGGTTCCTTCCAACCCAAGCCATTCCATGATTTTGTTATTTCCATAAACATTATCCTGCCTATTATCCTCACTAGAGCTGATCCCATAAGACACACCTTACAACCCCAGTCTCAAAAACCTCAGCTTCTCAATGCGAGCTTGCCCTGCTGACCCAATGCTGATGCTAAAGCAAACAAGCAGCTTTGAAGCAGGTACCATGAGAGCATCCCGTCTGCACCATCGCACTGTCTCACCCACATGGCTTTTCCCAGCAAAGGGGGACTGTCAGCTCACATTCCTCATGCACCAGGGCTTCTCTCAAGCCAGTTGCATTCTGCTGCGAGATGGCAGCAGCAGCCACGTCTGAGCACAGGGAAGCGACATCTGATTCAATTAGCATCATTACCAATGAGCTTTTTCATCTCAGCAGGGTCCCCGCCGCTGGGGTGGGACCGTACACGCATCAGCAGCCACGGAGAGCAGAGCTGCTCAGGGCACCCAGCAGGGAAAGCACAGCAAGAAGCAGCTGTCCCCCCTCTGCCCTCCTGCCTGTCCTCATCAAGGACACCCTAATCCCATTTTTAGAGTTAAAACACCACAGCCAAGCAGGAGTAGCTAAAGGTTCTCTTTTTTCACAACTTGTGGAACAAAGCCTGAACCTTTTCTTTTTGCAAGGAGCTGGAGGTTGTGGCCCAAGCACTAGGCATCTTTTTATTTCACGTTTTTCTATATCCTGTGAGGCCACAGCTCTGCACCTTCCCAGCAGCAAGCCAGAGGCAAGCTGTGCATCACGCTGCGACTACAGCACCTCGAGAAAGCAATGTCTCTGCAAGGACACGCACCTCTGGAGACGCAGGACCAGCCTGCAGTGAGCCGAGCTGCACCAGCTCCTGTTTTCTCCATCATTACATTCAAATCCTGCTCGGCTGGCACAAAAGCTGCCGAAACTCCCACGCTCTGCTCGACGTGCCAGCACACGCAGGGCAGGGCCGCCCCGGCTCAGCCGTGCTGCCAGCACAGTTTGCAAAATGTGCTGAGTTTTCTGGGTGTTATCCCAGTGCCATGCCTTCTCAGCTGGTACCAAAGCAAAACCACCTCGGCTTAGAGACCACGTGCTAGAGCTGCGCTATGTGCCAACACCTTCCTTCCTGAAGTAAAATGCCTCACTCTCCCATTCGTGCACCGAATCACTCCCTTGGCATAAAAATTCCTCGAGGAGCTGATCTTTCCTGTCTATCCCACTTGGGAAGCATCAGCAGAGCACTCCTTGGGCTGCAGTCATGCCCGACTGTGCAGCACCTGGCCTGCAGAGTGCCTGGGGACACTGGGATAAAGGTGGTAAATATTTTCAAGGATTCCTGTGCTGGTGATTGCACCTTCCCACAACACCCGTGACTCATTGTCCACGTCAGCAGAGTGGAAAAAGTGACCCCTTCTTCCCCTGGAGGAGAGAAGAAGTGCTTAAGGAAAAGTGTTTAAGAACAAGGGCTTGGCCAGCGGGAAGCCTGCACAAAACTCAAAGCTTGCACTGTCTTTGGGAGCTCCTGACTTTCCCTGCCTTTCCCCAAAGGCACAATACCTCTCTGCACAGCAGCACGGGGATGAGATCAGTGTCCCCAGCCGATGGCATGGGGGTCATGGCAGGAACCAGCAAACAGCCACTACATCACAACAACCTGCAGCAAGAAAATCCAGAAATGCCACACAGTGTGACAAATGTAATCCCCCAGTAGGACAACAACGGGGAAGGGTGCAAAGAGCCCATCCCAGCACAGAGACCTGAAGCACAGGCTGAGGGTGTGCATGCAATGGGCAGAACATGCTCGCCCTGAGCAGGTGATGAAAATAGGCACAGGGAGCCAGGAACCAGGCAGTTAAGGCAGCACATACCCAATTAAAGGCGGTCCTTGCGTCAAAGGCACACGCCCGTGTTTGACTTGGTTTTATCAAAAGGAGGCTGCTCTGAACTTCCCTGCTCACCCCACAGGGAGGAGCGGGACAGTTTCCCTGATCTCAAAACAGTTGGATAAGGAGCAAAGATAGGATACACGAGTGAAGCAGCTGGCTTGGAAGCTGGGTTATGTACTGATGTTCCAGTCCATCTCTACGGATGCACAGCCTCAGCATCAAACCGGGCTGGGACTGATCCAGCCCAGAGCCAGGTCTCGTCATACCCATTGGCTAGAAGTAACCACATGAAGATGAACCCCAGTGCATTACCAACAGCAGAAAGAAACACCAGACTAACAACAGGCCCTTTGCAGAACTTGTCCCACATCACTCCTCCTCTGGAAATCCTCCTGCACGTCCCAGGCAGCACCCCAGCCCACCCACAGCGCGCACCCTGCCCCACCTCCTTCACAAGTGCCAGGGAGCATCTCGTGCTCAGACACGCACTTCGGATAAACTCAAATTAGTGATCTCAATACTCATCCTGGAAATATGTCTACTCTCACAGCAGAGGGGATATAAAGACATGGGGAAATGCAGCAGAGGGGGGTTTCTCCAACACCCTTGTTCATGCAGACCAGGTCTCCAAACCTAGCAGATCAACCAGATCCTTCCACTCCCAGCAAACTCCGATCTGCACTCAAGACTGCATTAGGACTGAGATGAGGGCAGTTTTGCTTCTCCAAGGAGAACAGAGCGGCTGGGTTGGTGGGTCCTGCTTGTGGCACCATGCACATCCTCACAGCCCTAAATCTGCTGCCCACAAAATCTCTCTTCTCAGCTCTATCTTCTTAAGCATGTTTATGCTGTAGCTGTAAATAAAAGCAGAGCTTTCCAAGAATCGAAGCAAGGTGCCTGGAAAGATTGTAGACTAATTATCACCGTGAAACCTCAAGCCTAAAACCATAAGGACAGACTCCTAATATTTATTACAGACAGGCTTACATGGCACTGCCCAATTCTTCCTGGGTGCAAAACTCACTGATTGCAGTCAGAGGGGTACAAACTTGCTGGTCTGCATCACATAGGGCTCCCACACAACCCAGCACTTCCTCTGTGTTCTCGACAAAGGTAAATGCTGCTCCAGAGAAAGGGGCAAGAACTTCCTTAACAAGAGATCGCAGAATAATTTGTGCCTCAGGGAAAATTGCCTCTAGCTCTGCCAGACACGGCTCTGCTTTGCCATGAAACGCATATCCATCTTATACAAACATTTCTATCTAATACTTATTATCATCAGAGAAGGGTATTACAACCTTGGCTTTGGCTTATGACAGCAAGAAGTGACATCACCTCACCCTAGCAACTGACTGACTTTTTTCCTGTTTTTCCTTCCTCTTCCAGCCCACTCCTAGGGATGGGAGCTGAGCAGCATGGCCTCGTTGCTCCCCACTAGTGAGAGCCCTACAGCTGTGTTGGTGGGCAGGAAGACCTGCACTATTTCTTCACTGCCTGCGATCACAGCTGCCCCAGAGCCATACCCACTACAGCATGCATCCAAGGAAAGCCCAGCACTTCCTGAGCTCCAGAGCTCCTCAGCAAAAGACTCGTCTTCAAGGTCTCTGCCATCCCATAGCCATTTCTTATTGCAAATGAATAGCCCATTCGTGGGAAATGCAGTCTAACGTGACCCTGATCCACTTGGTTGCAGAAGGACCCTGCACACATTTCTCTCAGACGTTCCTTTTATCATTCCTACTGCTGCCAACCCAACCCACGGCATACCCCTGTTCTCATGGTGCAGAGTAAATTCAGGCTGAGCTGCAGCTATGAGAAAGCACTTGCTCTGTGCCCACCAGATACTGCCCTTAGTGCCAGGAGATGTCCCTGTGCAGCAGCAGCCCTGGCAGTGGTGCCCGGATGCAGAACATCTCCCCTGGCACCCCCAGTAGTGCATAGCTGGGATCCCAGCACAGCTCACACTGGGTGTTTGCACTTAAGGTGCTGCTTGCACAAAAAGCCACCAGCCCTGCTTGCTAACTGGGTGAGCTCATTCCCTGGTCCAGCTGAAAGCTATAGAGCGCAACAATAACAGGAAGAAATTGTTTGTGCAGGACTCACACCGTGCCACGTAAACTCCCTGGCTGCTAGGGGACAGAACCTCGCTGGTGAGCACAGCCGCACCGCAGGGATGTGGCACTCAGGGCCCAGCAGCATCTTGTGTTGTGTCACACACAATGGGCGTTTTTAATGAGTGTGACTGAAACGAGGCAGCTTTAAACTCATTAATGGCTCTCCTTTGCCCCAGTGCAGCATCCCAAGACGTAAGCCATATTGCCCAGCTCACACCCAGCACCAGCACAGCTCCACTCCACTGCCTAACAGTTGGACAAGATGATTTTTATGACTTCAATGACTCTGTGATTCCAATCATCACTGCACGAAGCCTGACCAAGCGCTACACTCATGCCACAAGTGGGAGAAAATCCAGCAATGGGGAGGGGAGGGCCTGAGGGGGTGACAGGGTGAGCATCCCCACTAGAGAGCTCCCCAGCCTTCTTGCTGCCGTGACACGAGTGGTACCCAAACATCAGATGCTGG
This sequence comes from Lagopus leucura, assembly GCF_019238085.1. Taxonomy (NCBI): domain Eukaryota; kingdom Metazoa; phylum Chordata; class Aves; order Galliformes; family Phasianidae; genus Lagopus; species Lagopus leucura. The sequence goes on along the minus strand of NW_024962270.1, from coordinate 9,615,936 downwards.
CTGCAGCGCACAGGGGGAGGAAAAAGGGTTTTGCAACCTGGATGCTGTGGATATCACTACCAGCATCTAAGCCGCGGGGATTTGTTTGGGGGGGAAAAAACAAAAACAGGGAGCAAAGAGATTTCTGCACTGCTTGGATGGGGAAGAGAGGCACAGAGGGGTTTAGGTGTCTGTCCTCAGTACTGCAGTGCAGGCAGAATGGGGCTGCCATCCCAAACGCTGTGTTTTGGCATCCCAGCAGCAGGGCAGGACGCACCCCCACGTGCACCACCCCCAAGCAGCACTGTACCCAAACTCTGCCTTCGTTCCGAGTTCCTTCACCTTGAGGATTCCCATGAACAATCCAAGCATTGACACAGGGGTCACAGCTCAAAGCACTGCCAGCAGCAAGCCCTGAGCTCCCCACAACATCCTTTTAAAGCTCATTTTAGGATGTGAGCAAAGCCGAGCCCTTCTCTTGCCCCAAACAATAGCTTTGCAGTAACGCTGCAACCAGAATTTCCTGTGCTGCGGTGCGCGCCAGCTCCGGGCAGCAAACACTATGGGAAGAGCTGCCACAAGAAAGGCACTCTGCAGCACCAGGCAATGTGTCCGCAGCTCCTGGGGATGCTTTTTGCTACAACAGATCCCAGAGCAGCATCACAGCCGAGCCGGAAAGCAGGCAGACCGCAGCAAGGGCTGGCGGTCTGGGAATGGCTGTGGCTAATGAATTACTGCTCAGAGCCCTTTGCAACGTGTGGATGTGGCTTTCTCTCACGGGTATTTCACTACCCTGCACAGTCCTTGTGAAAACATCCCCCCCAAAATGGGCTGAGTTTACCTGCAGGGCCCTGCTGTCGGCTCAGCGGGCACAAACCCAGCATGGGATATAGTGGGGGATCCAAGTAGATCACAGTCCCAAGCAAAAAAAGAAGTCACACAGGTCTGTAGGCTTCTTCCAGGATTTGAGAAGATGCAGAGAGAACTATCAGGCAAACAGTGATGGACCAAACCAGCATCTCCATCACAGGTGCAGCCAGACCCTGCTCCAGGTTTGGGAGCTTCCCATCCTTCCACCCTCCAGCACTACTAATGCAGCACTACTAATGCTCACACCCAGGGCACATTTGCAGCGCTGGGAGAGGAGAATGGGCATCCAGCAATGCCCTGCTATCTGTGCCTCCCCATCCTCTCCTATAGTACTTCTCATTGACCACTGACATCCTTTCTTTCTCTATACATGAGGGGGCAGAAACCATTTCTTTCACACTCAAGGCCCCAAAGTTACTTCTACAGCTGAAACTACCCGAAGCAAACACACAAAACACAGATGTCACCTTCCATGCCAGCAGCACCGCCCTTACACCATACATGGTGCCCTCCCAGTCAACACAGTTGGGCAACTCTTCTTCCAATGATGGCTCCCTGAGCTGAAGGCTGTGCTAAAAGGAGCAGCCAGCAGCACGCAGCCCTCCATAACTCATGCCACAGGTGCGCAGGGTCCAGTGGGATGGGGCTCTGCCCACACCTCTGCCGCAGGGGGCAATTTCACAGTGCCCATAATTCCTCACCATGTCCTCAAAGTGCCCCATCTGCAGCTCAGGTTGGTGTTGTAATGCACAGATACAGCCCTCATAACTGTTGCTCTATGGAAAATTAATGCTGTCAGCACCAAGCAGATGAGCAAACCTCTGCTCTGCAGACAGCTACAATAGGTTTGGCTGAAGAAGGCCAAATGCAACAATCTGAAATGAAAACACCCCACACAAGCGGGAGCCAGAAGTGCTGCTGCCTTGTGACAGCACACAAGGCCATAGTGCTGTTCTCTGTGCCTGCATGTGACCCCCACTACTGAGGGAGACTTTTCTTCAAGCAGGGCACAGCATTACCCCTTACAGCAGCCCACTGGGATGTGCCCTGAGCCAGCAGCAGACACAGGCCCAGCCCAGAGCCCTCCAGGAGTCTCCCACCAACACCCCCCAGCACACGGCCCTACCACACACTGCTGCTCCCCCTGCCCAGTAGCAGCACCTCCCATCCACCCTCAGCCCTGCAGCACAGAAGTGCCCACAAATGGGGCAGCACTGCCCTGAGCCCCACACTCCCACTACAGGCAGTCCTCTTGCAGCAGAAATTGGGCACCCCAGGGCTCAGACCAACCCCACTGGGCTCCCCAGCTCAGCTTAGCACTTTTTATGGAGTCATAGAGCTGTTTGAAGTGAAAGGGACCCTTAAAGGCATCCCTCCAGCTCGCAATAAGCAGGGACACCTACAGCTCCATCAGGAGCCTGAGCCCATCCAGCCTGACCTTGAGCATCTCCATGGATGAAGCACCACCACCTCTCTGGGCCAGTGCCTCACCAACCTCGTTGCAAAAAAACTTCCTCCTTACCTCCCATTTAAATCTCCCTCTTCCAGTTTGAAACCATTTCCCCTCATCCTATCACAACAGACCCCGCTGAAGGGTCTGTCCCCTCCTTTCTTACAGCCCCGTCCCGTCCACCAGCACTCCGGAGCCGGGGCAGCGAGCAGCTCCGGAGTTGTTGGAGAGAGGTACGAGAGTCTGGGCAGCACCAGGAGGGACACAGCGCTGACCCCGGACTTGGAGCAGCTGGGAGAGGTGGGCACAGCGCTGTGCTTCAACACACCTGGGACGGGTAGCGGTGAGTCATAACCCAGTTCCCACGCAGCTCCCGCTGGAGTACACCCAAAGCTGAGCTCCACCAAATCGAGTGCAGGATGCCCGTAGGGTCTCTTCGGGGCACCCCCGTTCAGTGTCCATTAGAAACAGCTTGGGTTTCTAACGCTATAAAGAGCGCTCCACGATTCTTACCTCATCGCCCCCGCAATGGAAGACCGCGTTACGAACCCCCCGCTTACCTCAGCGCACGGCCCCGCCGCGGCACGGTGCCGGCCCGCGACCCGCCGGAGCCGGGAATTGAAACGGTTGAAAGTGAAATTAAAATGCAAAAAAAAAAAAAAAAAAGAAAGAAAAAAAAAG
>NW_024962270.1:9436108-9612445 GCF_019238085.1 Lagopus leucura | reverse complement strand
GGGGCGGCGGGCGCCCGCGGGCAGCGGGGCGCGGGGGACGCCCGGCGGGGCCCGGAGAGGGCCGCGGAGCTCCGCCGCCTCCGCGCATCCCCCGCTGCCCCGTCCCGTCGGGGCCCGCCCGGCGCCGGCCGCTGCCGCTCGCGGGGAAAAAAAAGAAAATCAAAATTAAAAGCAAATAAATGATAATAGTAACAATAAGTTAAATTAAAAGGAAATTAAAGAAATTGAGCTGTTTCAAAAGTCTCGAGTTGGATGCGAACGGGAGCCCAGACGGAAACTTCCCGCGGCGGTGCGGTGCAGCGCGGCCACCCGTCTCTTCCCTCTCCTCCTCCTCCTCTCCGCCGCCCGCAGTGTGCGCGGCGCCTCCCGGCCCGGGGGAAGCGTGGGGGAGGCTCCGCACCGCCCCGCGCCCGAGGCTCTGCCGGCAGGGCCCGGCCGGGACAATCGGAGGAAGTGCGGCCGCCTCTGGGCCGCTGGGAGCGCTTCCCACGTGCGGGAGCGAGCGGCTCCGCCGCGCCCAGCGCCGGGCTGCGAGCTCCGTCAGGTTTAGCCAGGATCCTCCGCGGGGCTGCCCTCACCGACGGCTCTCTTTCATCCCTTCTGTGCGGCTCGGAGCGCACCTGGGCTATGCGCAGTCCCTTGGCTTGGCCGCGTGCACGGAGCCGCTCGTTAGGAACGCACCTGTGGCAGCCCGCCGTCCCAGCCCCGCCGGGCTCCCGCTACGGCCCAGCTCCCACTTCCACCCCACAGAGGCCCCAGGCAGCACGGGCCGAGCACACCGGGCACTTGGTGAGCTCACAGCTCTGAGCCCCACGAGCACAGCTCTGCCTCCGGTCAGTGCCCGGCGTGGGGGCGCGCCTGTAAGGATGAGCACCACCGTCTCGTCAGCCCGTGCACCTCACAGAGCAGCTCCCAGACCAGGTGCTCCTTCACTCTGCTGAACCAACCCCTACCAACAGCTGCGTTAAATGAGCCGCAGGTGCAGCTCACTGAGCAATTCATTTCCCCGTAACTGGCTGCAGGGGGTGCTAGGGTCAGGGCTGCTGAGCATTGGAATAGGAGTGGAAGGACCTGAAGTATTTCTGTGCTGTAGTTGGAAGTATTTCAGGGTCTCCTTAGCTGCTTCTGGGCTATGCTGGAGGGGAAAAAAAAAGAGAGGAAAAAAAGAAAAAGAAAAAAAAAAAAAAGAGAAAAAGAGAAGGTAAATAAAGGACTGGGGAATGAACCATTGGGGACTTGGGCCCAACTGCCCTGGCTGTGCGGTTTTGTGTGGACTCAGAGGAGCACGGCTCTGTCCCGGTTCCAGGATGAGTGCTGAGTGACACTGCTCATAGTGGAGGCTAAGCCTGCAGCTCTGGGCACACGCAGGGCTGTGGAGCCAGGGGGAGAAATCAGTGGTGGAGCTGAATGAATTTTGCTTTGAACGTCAACCAGCAGTCACTGCTCCAGTGCTGCCTGAACGTGACTCCCCCAGCATCCCTGCAGGGAGAGAACAAACACCAGGCAGATGCAGGGCGAAGCTGGCAGCCTTTGAGGACCATGACTTCACCACCTCCCAGGGCAGCCTGTGCCAGCACTTTGCCTCTCTTTGTGAAAATAAATTTGCCCTAATATCCAACCTGAACCTCTCCAGAGGTTCCCTTCTTGCACGATGCGTGCACTGAAAGCAATGTAATTGTGACATCCCCACATTCTCTTTCAGTCCAGGTGCTTCAGGCTCCTTCGGGGACTTCCCTGTCTGCTGTCCCACAGAGGAGCACGCTTCCCCACTCCTCGTTCATTCAGCTCATGTGGACTCAGCACGGCAGGCTCTGCCATCTCCCTCTATAATTCCACAAGGTGGGGACTCGCTGGGAAGCAGCTCAGATCTCAGCAGCCCTTTGCCGCTCCTAGAAATCCCCACTGCGCTACAGCGCGTTCCCCCAGAGCAGACCTGTAGCCTCAGCAGAGCCGCGGGAAGGGAGCAGAGCAGCGCAGGGCCCCGCCGCACGGAGATACGCTTCCACCTATCGGCTCCATTTCCTCCGCTTCCTCCGGCCCCGGGCGTTATGAAGAACTCCTCACAGCCGCAGAGAGCAGCCGACAGCACCGCGAGCATCTCGGAGGGGTTTGGTTTGCGTTATAGAAAAAGTTAGCTCAGGAACACCTCCCCGAGTGAAGCTGGTGCTGATGCAAGTCACGGGTCCCCTCCCCCTGGGGGCTGCAGCCTCCTCCCTCCTGGGCACGGGGCTCCCACTGGCTCCAGTGCCCCCAGACTGGGGATGGTGGCTGGGAGCTCTTTTTCGTCTGGTTTCTTGTTGTTCTTCCTTAAAGGAACAATAGTCAGCGGCAGGCCTCCCTCCTGGGCTTGGTGCAACTCCAGATTTCACGTTTTTTTTCAAGCTTCACACCATGAAGCACTTTATTGAAACCAACAATTTACCCAAGAAGAAATGGGACCAAGCAGAGCATCACTGCACCCCTCAGCATGTAGCACACAGACCTGCAGCAGGAGGGGTTGCTCTACTTTGCTCACCTTTGGGGCTTCGGCTGCTTTCTGTGCCTGGAAACATTCCTGCACACTTCCTGAGCCTGGGGATAGCTGCCTTCATCAGACAGTTCTTGGAGCAAGAACAAAAGCCACCGGCCTTGTGCGGTTCTATAAAGGATGGTTTTATTTCTATACAGGGCATCCTGTATTGAACACCCCTCCCCAGACACAAGGCTCTGCCTGGCCCCACAGCACCCATCCATTCCTTGCATTGGGTGGCCCAAAGGCTGGGAACAACTGTGAGGCTGGCAGTGCACTCAAGGTGGCCAGGTGTGTGCTGTGCCTGGGGAGGAACCAGTACCCCAGCTGGGATTAAATGGGCTCCTGGGCCCACAGGGTGGGTGTGGGACACAGGTGGGGCTGCTCAGGGCCATTAAGGGCCATCAGTGCCTTGGGGCTGTGACAGCCTGGCTTCAATGCTGTCCTGCTGGAAGGCAGGAGGAAGTGGGGTGGGATGTGGCTACAGGTAACAGCAATAGGGCAGGATGTGATGGCCTTAAGTCGCACCAGGGGAAGTTCAAGATGGATAATAGGAAAAAATTCTTCTGAAAGTGGTGAGGCAGTGGCACAGGCTGCCCAGGGAGGTGGGGGAATCACCATCTCTGGAGGTGTCCAAGAAAAGGGCCAATGTGGCACTGAGGGATGTGGTTAGTAGGTACATGGGGATGGGTTGATGGTTGGACTTTGTGATCTTAGAGGTCTTTTCCAACCTTAATGATTCTGTGGTTCTGTAATGAATCCCAGCCCTCACTGTGGTCCCCTATGGGGATGACGGCAGGGAAGCACAAACTCTGCTTTGCCCTCAGAGGCCAAATCCATGCACGGTGCCCATGGAGCAGCGAGTGAACCCAAGCGTGAGGAGAAAAAAAAGTTTGGAGAAAGAAAGGACTGCAGAGATCCAAGCTTGCCCTGTCCCACACAGGTACTGATGGCAGAGAAGCTCAGCCCCAGGCTGCAGAACTGACCTGCTGGGACCAGGGGTGCTCAGGCTCCAGCCTGTTTGCTGCAGGCTCCATTCATTGCAATAATAAAACACGCCCCCCAAAAAACTGCAAAATTCACAAACAACATCTGTGAGGTTCAAGCTCCGTCAGATTCAGTCTCTGTTACTTCCCTTCTCACACACCACACCGATCAAGCAAGGAAATCCCCATTTATCTCTCCTAAGATTTGTTTCCCCAAGTCCTGTTTTTCAAAACCAGCCTTAATCACTTTTTAATCATATCTGATGCCTCTTTGCCTTTGGCATTCCATAATGCTGGAGATGCTCCCCATGGCACAGCCGGGTCTGCCAGCCCCAGGTCCCATTAAACCAAGGCACCCTTCATGCTGGTGGCTGCTCCGGCCTCAGAAGATGGCAGAGAAACGCTGCTGCTGCTCAAAAGCCAAAGCAGAGCTCAGAGGAGGACAAAGTGGGTCTTCCTCACTCACTCATCCTTCTTCCTGCAGAGTGGTTGCAATACAGTTTCTTGAGGAACCCAGACCCAAATTCACCAGGTCTCTTTCGACAAAAAACTGTTCCTTATTTAATGAATGGCAACATGTGGGCATCTAATCACCCTTCTTTCATCTTCTACCCAGGAAATCACACCTCACAATCCCATACCTATTACTTCTTATGTGCAGTCCCAATGCTGTGTTGTGGTTCCTTGGCTTTTGCTGTCCCATTGCCACATCTCTGCAAGCGTTTGAGTGATTTGGTGCTACTCTGCCAGGGAAGAGCCATGGAGGTGTGGGGGCTCCTTGGGACACATGCTGAGGGGGATTTTTGATCTCTCCCATCTCTCTGGTTTGCATCCAGGGGACTGGGTGACACTGGAAAGAATGGAGCATCCCATCCCATTCCATCCCATACTATCCCTCTTGCAATATTTTTACTATTATTTTTATTATTATCCCTGGCAGGCTGCAACCTCTGTCCTCCTTCTGCTCCTGTGTCAGTTGCAGTACGTTGTCACCTGCACCTCAGGGTGACTGGACCCCACGCTGTTCATTCCTGAGCCCACCCTGCAGGGACCCAATGGGGCTCCTGAGGGGAATACTGGGGAAAGCCACTTGTTTTTCCCCCTTTAGGAGCTTCCTAGCATGATCCTGAAGGCTTATTCTGATGGTCTCTGGGAAGTCCTCTCCATACATACCCCAGAGAGCAGATTGCAGGGAATGACATGGCCAGGGTGTGCCCAATCCTTGGGTTGGAGCTGAGGGGATGTCGTCCTGGAGCCCTGGACCCTGAGCTTTGGATAAGTGGTGTGAGCAGTTCTGCTGGGAGCACAAAATAGGATGCCTTCTGCTTTAAGCCTCTGTAAAACAAAAATGAAGCCAAAAGTTACATGGGATGGGTATCTGAAGTAATAATATGGTGCGTGTGGTGCTGCTGCGTGGCTGGCTTTGGGAAATGGGGCACGTTTTGCAGAGGAGAGTGGACCCAAAGCCCTCAGTGCCCCGGGGCAGAGCGGGTCCCGGGGGGTGGCACTGGGCTGAACGGGTCCCCGGTGCCTTCTGGTGCCGGAGCACAACGCAGCGTGGGCACCGTGGGATGGCACGGGAGGTTATTCTCCATAAAACGAACCTTCGCTCCAACTACAGAGATCTGAGCGCCTTATGCACTCAAACCGTGATGTTTCGGTTCCTTCCACCCCCGGCTGTGCCTACGCAGGGGCAGCTCTGGGGCTCCGTCTGTAGGTCGAGCGCACAGCGCGCTTCGGGTCGCGGTCCGGAGCGACGCTCTCCGGGAAGCGCTGGGAGCACCGCTGAGCTCAGCAGTGCAATTACGGAGCTCTCCCTTAGAGGTCAGCCCAGCACCTACACTGCTCCAAAAATCCGCGCGGGAGAGAGCGATTCCTGCAAACAGATGAACGGGGAGGGGCGGGGATGTCCCTCCGGCCCCAGCTGGGGGGTCTGGGGAGCCGGTCCCCCTCCCAGCCGTGCTGCTATGCCGAAGCAGGAGCCACCAGGAGGGATGGAGGCTCCAAGAGACGCTGCAGGCCGGTGGGATTTATTTTCCAGCACAAACCGAGCTCAGCCTCGTGCTAAAAATAGAGAGATTAAAAAATAAATCTCCGTGGCTTTTTGGGTGCCCTGCTTTGCCAGATTTAATTCACGGCCACGAAGCCCCGAGGTTGGATGTGAAGGATAATTTATTCTCCAAAAGAGCAGTGAGGTGCTGGCACGGGCTGCCCAGGGAGGTGGGGGAGTCCCTGTCCCTGGAGGTGCTCAAGAAACGTGTGGATGTGGCACTGGGTGACAGGGGTTAGTGGGCAGTATGGGTGGTATGTGAACAGCTAGACTAGGTGATCTCAGATGTCTTTTCCAGCCTTAACGATTCTAGAACTGCCTTAATCAACGGGCTGGTGCTAATTGGCAGCCTCAGCCTCCTTAAGAAGTAGCCCTTCCCCTGGGCTCCCAGCAGTAGTGGGACAGGAGCACGCAGTGGTGTTCCCAAACCAGCGTTGAGCCCTTGGGAAACCACTTTGAGGAAGAGAAATGAGACCAAAAGCAACACCTTAAGCGTGGAACACATCCACATGAGGACAGGCAGCTCTGAACAGGTTTGCTCAGCACCCACACTCAGCTGTAGCGAGGGAGCTGTGTTTAGCAGCAGGTGATCAGCACTGACCTGAGAGCTCCCTGCTGGGAGGGGACACTCCAGGCTCCGTCTCCACAGGCCGAGGTCGTGCTCGTGTATCCCATGTAGTTTGCTGTCACTGTTTGTTTTCTCCCTGCCCATGGTTAAGATGCAGCGAAGCACTGGGACTCATCCATCAGTGACACTGGTGCCTGCCCTGCTCCGTCCTCCCTTCACGCTGCTCAGGGAGTTCTTCCCTCCCTAAATTCAATTAGATGCCATAAGGGTCAACCCCATTATAGCCATGGCTCCTCTGGGACAGGCAGGGGGCTGTAGCCTCTCCCTCCCATAGGATCAGAACACAGCCCTATAAATAATAATTAAATGTTAAAAGGAGCAGATTTGAAGGACTCGATTGCACCAGTCAGTCCCAGCTGCCTCCCATTAGAGGCAGCAGTGTGAATACAGCCACCTGGGGCAGCTTGGGCCCCAGGGCACTCAGTGGGCTGGTGGCACTGCTGGACAGGCACACAGAGCAGCTGTGGGACCGCAGAGTTCACCACCAACAGCACTGCATTGTCACATCAGTGACAGCTTAAGCCAACACAGCTTGGTTGGCTCTAAATGAAAATGCTGAAGGTTTGAGGCCTGGAAAGGAAAAGCTCTCAAGCAGGGCAGTGTGAAGACGAGCAGTGCAGAAGGATGTGATGCTTCTCCACAGCCAGGGGACCACAGGAGGGATCAGAGCCACCCACCATGTGTTTCTACCACCTGGAAATGCTTCTTGCAAGGACAAATACCCATGTGCACTCAGCAACAGCAGAGAAAGAGGGGAAAGCTTGGCTCAGGGCAGAGCCTCAAGGAGGGTCGTGCTGCAGAGTGCACTCAGTATCACAGCTTGGACAAGGCATGCACGTGGCAGACAGCAGCTCACTGTGCTCTCTGAAGCACATCTTTGCAACCTGCTCACAGTGTAATGGGAGAGGTGGGAAAAGAGAAAGATGGAATCAAGCACAAGTAAGCCTGATACACAAAGCAGGAATGAAATCAGGTGTTCTCTAAAAATCTGAAGTTTATTTGTTAGAATTCAGTGAAAGGAACATTCAGTTTAAAACACAGTCAGTACATTAAAAAGTCAAGAGGATGAGTAGCAATGAGACCAAAACAAAACAGAACAGTCCTGAGCCTGGCACCTGGCACAGGGCAGCACGCAGCTGGGCTGGACGGGGCTCCCTGCATGGCTGCAATGCGGACAGAGGGACAGAGCTGGGGCAGCTCCGCTTCCCTTGGGCTCCCTCGGTTCCCATGTGCTGCCTGCACTGTGGGCCCCGGGATCAGATGCCAGGAGAGCTGCCATCTCGCCCCGATCCATCCTAAAGAACCCCGACAGTGCCCCTGTTTGTTAAGAGCTGCTGAATTAAAGGACACACAAATCCGAGCAGAGCCAAACATCTCAGCCTGGAACTGCTACCTCTGCTGGTGTTGGCTCAGGGGGGAAGAAGGGACGAATGGGTTTTCAGCTTTTCATTTTCTTTTTGCACATGAGCACTGGGCATTGTTCTCTGCTCAGCTGATCATCACGACCTTCTGCAGAGTTATGTCAGCCTCGTACCCCACACAGGGCTGCAAACTCTGCAGGGGCACTGAGTCAGGCAAACAAAGCAGCATATTCATTCCATTAAAAAAAAAAATCCACATTAACTAGTGTTGGGTCTGAGCATACGCAGAGCTCTCCTTTTGGTTGTGACCCCAAAATTCAAGGCAATGTTGTTCCACTCATTTCTCCATCACCCCACAGCAGTCAACAGCACCTCCTGCCCTGCAATGGCTGAAGAGAACAGCGGAGAGCCCGGTTTGGGACAACATAATTGAAGCACACAGAGAAATCCCAAACTGAAATCCACACAGTTTGGGTGTTTGTTTAAGGACAACCAACAACACTTTCAGGGAAAAATCACCACGGTGCACAAATTCAGATTCAAAACAAAGCTAAGAAACAGCTGACAAGAGTGACAGACCAGTATCAAAACAGACATCCTGGCGGTGTCCACACAGAGCGTGCAGTGGCAGTGGATTGGCTTCTCATTTCTAGAGCTGCTCCTTCAGACGACGCCAAACAGCACTCTGCACGGGGGTGTGGGGAGCAACGTGGGTCTCTTGCATTGCACAGGCAGTGGCAGCAGCAGTGACAGCAATAAATTGCTGTTTCTCCATCAGAACTGTAAACCGCACCATTTTGAAACACATAACGTACGTAAGTAAAAGAACAGTCCATAAAATTTCCCCATGAATATAAAATGCAAAACTATACAAAAATAGATAAAATTGACCGTTTTCTTATGCGTATATAAAAAACAAACAAACAAAGTCCCCAAAACGCAATACAGAGCTACTTGGTAGGCTGACCTGGTCAGGGGTTGGTCGGCAGCAAACAGCCACGACCCACCTCTCCAAGGCTTTCCCTGGATGCACTGAGCTCCGTGAGGCTTAGGGGGTGTTCCTCCACACCTCAGCCAGACTGAGCTGCTCACCCCGGGCTGTGTGCCTCATTTCTGTCTCCGCAGACCTCTTTTGAGCAAGAATTACTGCTCTCAAGCTCAGGTTCCTTGGGTAAGTCTGTATTTTACCAGGTTAGAAGACGATGGCTTGAGCCAGAAATGAGAAGCTGCAGCCCTCAGTGAGCGGTCTGACTGCTTCTAGCTCCCATGTGGTCCAAGGACTCAGGTGGGAAATTCCTCCATCACATTTTTAGGAAAATCACGCTCATTAAGAGGTCAGCATTGGTCAAAGAGCTCCAAGAGCTCACAACCCATAAGGGTGTCCTCCCAGGCCCCTGCCCCATACCACAGAGCAGCCATGGCATCCCACTCAGTGGGACAATAACTTGCTCTAAGCACTCCCTATGACACCAAATCCTCTTCTGTTTGGCTTCAACAAAGGCTGGCCACTAAGCATTCCCAATCATCAACAAACAGCCTGGTAGGTCAGAGAAAGGACACAGGACCCCCTTAAAGCTTATCCTTTCATTCCAAGATGCACTGCTTCTGAAAATGGGTTAATACCACACAAGAATGACTATTTCCCCCCTCTAGCGATGTCTTAATTCGGACTATGCAGCTGTGAGAAATCTCTCCCAAAGCCACAGGGGGACAAGATCAAGACCCAGGAGCTTGTATTTGGCATTCAACCTGTAGTCCCTTTGTAACTCCCTACTAGTAAAGCACAATGGGAAGATCAGGGCCTATTTATTCCATAGCAGAAATGTATTATAGAAGAAGGAAAACGTTAGGTACTGAAATCCAATCTATGGCAGTGACAACTTACAGACTAGGTTAGTAAATTGAAAATGCTTATTTCTTTGGGTTAATGGGGCAGAATACTCCAATAATTCAATAAATTATTTTAAAAATGCTTTTAGAAGCCTCATTTTAAATCAACAGATACTTGATTCATTTAGCTCAAATCAAATTAAGAGGAGAAACCTTTGGTATAAAGTCAGATTATCAAGTCTTGGCTGTATTGCTTTCACACATCAGAGTCTACGAACTGTTGTCCAATAAGTCTCCCCACTACGTACCTACAACCAAAATAATTATTACTACAGACATGCATTTGCAACTGAACATTCATTTTAGCACTGAGACACTTTCATCCTTCACCAGAACTTTGGCAAAGGCTGCACCATTTACAACAAAACACCGCGCAAAAGCCCTGTGAGCCACAAGATGCCTTTGGTGACACGCTATAACAAGATAATGGTTAAAATTCCTGTACAAGGCCACTGCGGAGGCCAAGCGATTCCAGTGAGCACCTATTTGTGTTGTGACAGCTCTGTGTTGCCAGTGATAACTACAGGATCCTTTCTTTGGAACTGGCACTGAGTTGCAGCAGAGCTCGGCTGAACTCACTCTGAGCAAGAGGGAGTTAGGAGCATTTGTTAGGGGATGCTCGTGGCACAAACACTGAAAAATGAAGGTTTAATCCCAAGGACACACAGATGGGTCTGCTCAAGCCTCAGGAATCTGTTCAGAAAACAAACAACAACATACACATAAGTGGAGCTGCCCATAAGGAATTCCAGCTCTGCCTTTCCCAGCTCCTTCATGGACATACAAGGACAGGACAGTAAGAAGCCTCATCTCAAGAAGAAATCACAGGACCCATTTTGCTTAGGAAAACAAAACAGAAAAGCTCTTCATGCCTTGGTACCTTACAACTAGAGCAGTACCAGGGAGCTGCCCGCGTTTCCAACCACAGCCACATGTGTATCTGTGCTGCAGCTGTGGGCAGCGGGCAGTGAGCTGCTCTTGGGGAAGGACTCAGCTCCAAAGCAATGCTGAGCAGAGCCCTGCCACCCCCATGGCGTGTCAGGCTCTGGAGAAGGGCATCACTGCCCTATTTTCAGTTTGTGATTTATTTAATGTTACAACTTCCGCTGCAAAGAGAAGCAGAAAATTGGCAATTTGGGAAAAAGGACACCTAATTCATCAGTAACTGAATTTCAGTCAGAAATAAGAAGTTTTTTAAACCACAGAAAGCGACTCAGAATATCCCAAGTTGGAAGGGGCCCCTACAGATCATCAAGTCAGACTCCCGGCTCCACAGAGGAGCACCCAAAAATCAGACCTGTGTGTAAGAGCACTGCCCAGACCCTTATTGAACTCCTGCAGCTCTCAGCCATGCCCACTGCCTTCTTGGTGCCCTGCCTATCTTTTCTGAAGAGCCTGTAACCGCCCATCACAGCACACCAGCCACAGGACCCTTCCCACCAGGTTTTGCTTACACCAATGATGTAGTAGCTCTGGGACTGAGCCAAGGGTTTTAAGCTCTTCTTGCTTGTTCCTTGCAGGGTGTGTTGGTGGAAAAGCATTTCAGATGCGCTTCATCGTACCCAGCACCTCGTGGAGCAGAATGAAGGATCTCAGCAGCACGCAGCCCCTCCGATTGTGGCGTCCCACCCCACAGTTCATCACCAGTGATGTGGGTGCACTTGAGCTGCGCTATTTGGCTTCTCCCCTCAACTTCAGCACCGCCAGCCTGCACTACCAGAAGCAGGTAATAACCGGAGACCTGTACCAGACCAGGGAGCTTCCTGGTGGCGTCCATGACCCAGGCCCCAGGTTGGCAGCACACTTTCTTGTGGGAAACAGTCTGGTCAGCAAATTGGGCCCTCAGTTCGCCTCAGAACAGAGTCCCCTATGACAATCACCCTTCTTCTGTTCCTGGCAAAGGCAGTTTTGGAGTTTCTGGGTGACTGACTCACCGTACAGAATCTCCTGGATGGATGTTCACCAACATCCTCATCTGCTTCTCTTAAATTCCAGAGCCGCATACCTATTGTGCAACAGCATCTGGGAAGGCAAGGTAGGCTGGGGTAGGGGGGAGGGAGGTTTGCCAGCTACCCTGTGCAGGGACCTGTTTCCATTCCTCCATCTCTTAAGTCCTTTCCTTCTGCCCGATGGCAAGAGGCTATGATTCTGCAAAAGGTCCCTTGGCACCCGCCTCTGCTCTGAAGCTGATCAGCTCGAGGGAAGGTTTGGTTTAGAGACTAACGTGCTTCAGATCAACATGGACACTGGGAACCTCTTCAGGAAAATGTCAGCTCTGCTTTGCTATCCTCCAGCAGGTGTTTCCAAGAGCTCTGACAGAACGTTGGTCTCCTATGCTTGTGTTCCTTCTCCACATTTGTTCAAAAGAGGAATTAAAAAAAAAAAAAAAGAAAATCAAAAGCCTGTAGCAATCTTCGGCATTTTTGTTCCCTCCCATTAGAAGGAAGAAGTTATGAAGCCTAATTTAGGCTGTGCTACATTCTGTATTCAAATTAATAGAATACTTTCCTCGTATGAGTTTGTGGAAAGAAAATAAACACAAAATATAAAACAAAAAGCAACACAGCAACAGCAACTTTACAGCTACAGGCCCAATGCAAGTTTAGCTTATTTAAGAGAAGTCATACACGTGCCCTTGGCCTGGGAGAGGCTGGGGACAAGACATAGGAAAGGTGTCAGCTGGGAATTACACACCATGAAGAGAGACCATGACAGAGAAAAGGGACTGACACTTTGTTCTTGAAAGGGAATCCATCAATAGAACATCTCTCTGCACACTGTATTCTTGAGCACGTTAAAGCTAGAACTGGAAAACGTTATCAGCACGCACACAAACATTCCTACTTTCCTTTCAGGCAGGAAAAAAAAAGTGACAGCAAAGTTGCCCTTGCGGCTGAACGGCCCCCTGTCCTTGCTCTCAAAATAACCTGCATCCTTCCTCTGCAGCTCTCCAACTCAAGATCAAGATGGAAGATGTTAAAAATTTGTCAAAAAAAAAAAAAAAAGTGTTTCACAGAGAAGAGGAAGAAATCCAACTTCTTTTGAAAGCTTCCCTAGGACATGCTCTCCTGGCTGCAGCTCTGAAGTGGAGACTCCAGGAATGTCCACCACAGCACGCACTGCAGCCCAGCCCTATGGTGAGAAACCCCAATGTGGGAGAAGCGACCGCTCACAGCCAACCGACACAGCGAGCGAGGTCACAGCGCAGCAATGCTCCTCACTCCTTCACAGCTGCCAATTGCTCAGCTTCTTTTTTTAAAGGTGATGGTGCCCCTTCATCTGCAGAGAACAAACCTGCCGTACTAGAAATGGGTCCATTTCCAGATTTTATTCTAGCAGCAATGGGATTGTGCACTGAGGCTGCTACCACATTTTGCATCGTGTACTGTGTTCGAGAGTGGTGGGTCGCACTGGAAAAAAAACAAAAGTGCCTCAGTGTTAATCTATGAATCTAGGAGGTTGCTCTGCACCAAACCAGAGTACCCACAGCAGTGCAGAACGGCAGCAGCACGGAGACTATGTACTGCAGCTGCAAGAGAAGTTCATCTTTGTTGGCCCGGTTCGACATAAGTCACTCGTTAGTGTTCACTTTCTCCCTCCCCCCGCCCTCCCTTCTCACCCCTTTCCCCACTTCCCAGCCACCCAGCAGGAGCTATTTGGCTCCCATTACATTCACTGCAGTGCTCAGGCAGCCGCTGGGCAGCGCGCTCCCCGGCGCAGCTCTCGCTTTCAGCAGCTCTTTGCCAGCACTCCCATAGCGCTCTGTGAAGCAGGCTGAGCTTTTTAAGGTTTCGGTGTCGTTGCTGTCATGGAAGTGGGGCATTCCTTGGGTGACGCCGACAGGTTTGCACTTGGCTGGTTTCTCTGGGGACTGGGCAAAGCTGATGCACTGCGGTGGCTCCGGTTCCCCCAGTGGGAGCACACGTGCGAGCTTTTTGGCCGGGGCTTCTCCGTGATACCTATATGACCCAGACGCGTCCTGGGGCTGCCTCGTGTCAGGCTGCAGAGGTAAGTTGGATGGCCTGACCAGGAGCCTGTTTGGCTCCAGATCTTGGGGCTGCCTCTCCAGAGTTTCTCTGGCACTGCTCCTTGAAAGGGGCAAAAAGGGGGAGTCTGCATCTGACCGATCAGATGGCTCCCAGCTGCTCTGCATCCCAGCAGATGAAGCAAAACCCCAGTGTTTGATCCCCCCAGGAGCCAGCTCGGCATTGTACTGGAGGTGCTGCAAGCCCGGCCAGCTCAGCACACCATTGGCCTCCCCACCTTCGGGAGCTGACAGTTCTGCCTCCTCTTTGCTCCTGCTCCTTCTTGCTCCATCGGAGTACTTTTTGTCCCATTTTGACCACAGCTGGCAAGGCTTAAGGCCGTTCTTGGAAATCTGCAATTCTGCAAGTTCAAACTCCAGGCTCTCCGTGTCAAGCGACCTGCTCCTCCTGTTAAGGGAGAGCGGTGCTGGCATGGCAGGGCTGAGCTCATGCAGACGCAGGTGCCGGGGCAGGCTGGCTACCCCCCAGTTACAGCTCTGGAAGGAGCCCTGGGGGTACCCCAGGAACATTCTCTCGTCACATTCAGCAAACGACTCCTTCTGCACATAGCTCTCATCGAAGGCCTCAAAGGATGCAGCCATGTCTTCATCAGCATTCATCTCGAGGTGCTGCTCGCACTCCCCTTCCCCTTCCTGCTCCACATCAACAATGTCAAATGTGACCATGGTGGGAAGGACGGGGAGGTTCTGAGTGAAGGACGAGCCAGAGTCAGAGCTGCCCAGGCTTTCCGACAGGCTGGAGAAGAGGGTGCCACTGCTGGTGAACTCCACCAGAGCTTGTGAGAAGCTCATGGCGTGCTCAGGTTCGCACTCACGGTCAGCCTGGGGCTCTCTGCCAGCAGCATCCACCCCACTATGGTGGTCGCTCTGCGAGCAGCCCTCATGCTCCAGGGGTCTGTGGCTGGGGAACATCCCCGGTTTGGCTGAAGCTGCATTGCCATGGAGAGACCCCCCAAACAGTGCACAGTCTGGATCAGAGCTAAATCCTGGGTTGTTCTTCATGAGCTGAATAAGGCAACTTCCTTGGGCTTTTTGGCTGTTGTAACAGTTCTCTGGACACAAAGGCCCTGGAAAATCACTCCACTCTGGATTTTCAGCTCTAGCCACCAAAATCCCACCACTCACACTCCTGTTTAGAGCTTGAGAAGCAATCTGCTCACTACCAAGGCAACTCTGATTTTTGCCAATCAAGTTGGCTGCTCTAGTTTTACATTCAACATGCTGCTTTTCCCTGGGACACTTCTCTTTGCTGGGAGCATCAAGTCGTTTCAAGCCTGGTTCCCTCTTCAGCTCCCAAAACAGCAGCTCTTTCTGAATGGCAGCTAGCCGCTCTTCTTCAGTTTCCATAACCCCCCTCTTCTGATCCATCATCTGGATCAAGTTCTTCTCAGAAGGGAGGCAGAAGTCCAAGAAGTAGCTGAAGATCTCTGGATGAGAGACTTTGCTCTCAAACAGGGATTGCTCCCCATGAGAGGGGCTCATTAGTGTGTCATCAGGCTCGTAAAACTCATAAAGTGCATCACCACTGTAGCTGTCTCTGGGAAGACGGTCCTTCTTGATCTCACAAAGTCCATCCCCAGTCTCATCCTCTGGTCCCGGTGTGGTGGAGTCGTAATATCCCTCATCACTATTAGGTGCGGACTCTTGCTGGTCGCTCTGCGGTGTCAGGAGCTCGACCCCATCCATTGCCCCACTAGCATAGGGGTGGACCTCCCCCTCACGCAAACCACATGTCTCCAGCTTGCTACTCACTGCCTGCAGTTCGGGACTGCTCACAGCAGGAGGGAGCGGGGCTTCATAGCTCCTGCCCTCTTCAGCGGTGCTGTCCCATATCTGCTGGAGGTACTCCTCCTCAGACATGGCCATCTCCTCCCCACCTCCCTGGTAGGTGACAAGGCATGGGCTCCGTTTAGCAGTGTCTCGGCTGCGCTCCACAGAGATCGTGCTCTCAGCAATGCTGAGGATGTCAGGCTCAGCAATGATGTCTCCGCACCCAGTAAGGGAATCAAAGCTCTTCAGGGATGTGACGTCTCCAAAGAGGAGACTCAGCTGGTCCCCAGAATGTAATGAGGGAGGGTCGTTGTCTGGATGAAGGGCCACAGGGAGATGGCTGTAGTTGGACTCTGTGTAGACAACAGCATCTGCCTCTGATTTTGCATCCAGATCATCCTTGCCCCCAGGCACTACCACCACATCGCCCTCACAGCCGCCCTTATCAGCCTGGAGCCAGTCTGGCTCAGCAGCCTCCCCAGAGTCAGCTGCTGTGCGCACCAAGCAGTGACCTGCTGAGCTTCCTGGGCAGGCTGCAGCAAGAGGGACAGACCCGGGTCCTCCTTCCTCCACAGCTCCAGGAGTTTCCGCTTTCATGCCCTGAGCTTTGCTGGTCTCCTCCGAATCCCCAGGCCACTCAGAGAGCTCTGTTTTCTCACACTCAGCAATCTTGCTCTTACGGTGACGCCGGATGCTGTTCAGAAGTCCCTTCAGGCCTTTTTTTGGTCTGGGGAAGGATGACTTGTCTCCGTTGGGCTTCTTCTCATAGCCCTCAATACTCCCTGGTGGAGAGCCATCCTGCCTGCCAAAATCAAACTTGATGCTGCTGTCTATGGCCACGTGAATGCTTTGGGAGCTTGGCAGCAGGCAAGGATGGGAATCCCTGCTTCCATCTGAAGGGCTTTCCAACTGTGCCCCACTGCCCTCATCATATGCAGTGCCGCTGATCCCATCATGGGTCTTACTTTTACTGAGCCCCTTTTTAGAAGCTCCTTTCCCCTGGCCTTTGTTTCTGCTGCTGAAGAAACTCGGCAGTGTACATATACTCCTCTTCCCTCCAAATAACTTGAAAGCAGTTTTTTTCAGCTTGCCAGAGGGTGCCGGGAGCTGCTGCTGCTCTGCAGCCACGGCTGAGGCATCGCTCTGCTGGGACAGCTGCTCAACATTCTCCTCCGGCTGCTGCTCACCGCCCTTGCACTGCCTGCATGCTGCAGACTGCAACCGGGTCCTGGCAGCTTCCTCTGTGCAGCCTGTTTCCATGGCAGCTGCTCGGTTCTCGTGTTTCTAGCTGGAAACAATGGTGGTAGAATCTTCTTGCAGGCACAGGGACGAAAGCATCGTGGCTGATCTAAAGCAAAAAGAAAGGAGAGAGAGATAAGGAGACAGCAGTGGGTGACACATAGGTGTAGCAAGGCAAAGAGCTACATCACCACCTGCAACTACAGCTGCAAAAACCTCCTACCTGTTAGAATTCTGCACAAAGACGTCACTGTTCTGAATTCTCCGGAACCCACCTATAGCCTTTGGCAATAGCACCACATCACAGGGACAGGTAGACCTGAGCCCTGAGCCACCTCATTCAACCTCCGACCTTTGTCAGAGACACTGAGGTTCTGCTCTGTTAGCAACTGCCTGTCAGCACAGAAAACACGGGCATCTCCAAAAGGGAGAGAGACCAAGACACGCCAAACTCTGCTTCCAGCCATCCCAAACGTAGCACCAAACAGGAAGCATCTGGACAGTCAAGCCAGAGAGCAGCCCTTATGGCAACTGCGCATCCAGCAAAAGCAGCCATTTACCATATTTTGTTTTCCTCACTAAATTTCAATTGTTTTTGAAATCATCTGTCAAACAAGATAAAACTGCATTAGAAATACTTATTATAAACCACCCTGATCAGATAATCTCAGAAGCAGAGAAAGGTAGGTTTTCAATTTCATCCTGGATTGATGTTAATAGCAGCAGAAATAAAACAGTAATATTTCTTTTCCAGAATTAAGATCGGAGAAAATAAATCCGGTGAGAATTGTAATGCATCGCTGAGCTGCAATACCTGAGGCTTAGCTCTGATCAGCCCAGGGCCAGGACAGCTTCCCAGAGATCTCAGTGAAAAACACCCAAATGATGGCTTTCAGCTCCTATAACCCAACAGCCAGCCCACGATGTGAGGTTTGCTCTCAAGCCTTGAGAACCCGTACAAGAGTAGCGCAGTATTTATTTGCCTCCATAATTAATGATAACCTTGGTGTTCACCCTCCTTACTAAAATAAGTGGCTTGGGAAAACAGATGGGACGGGACGCAGCTCTGCTCCCAATGCTGCAGGCTGACCTGTCCTCCTGCCTGCAGTGGGGCACAGAGCCCCAGCACAGCCGGATCCCCAGCTCACTGCTCCCAGGGGCTGTGCCCGTGCCTGATGTTTCTTTTGGCTGCTCGAGCCCTGCGGGCACAGAGCCAGCTGGAGGTAACAGAGAGCAAGGCGTAGGTGGAATTCAGGCCTGCTGAATGTAACCGTGCTGTGGGTGAGTGCCTGACACAATTCCCTGACAGCAGCCAGCAGGATGCTCAGCTGGGACCTTGCTGCACGACCCTGAGCCCTGGAACAGCTCCGACACTCACCTAGAGGCTGGAGACAAGGGGATGTATTTACAGCCATTGCTGACAGAGGCGGATTTAACCACCTTATACATCCCTGACAGCACAGTTTGCCCTTTCTCTGAGGCTTCCAGGGCCTCTCCAGAGCATCCCATGGGCCAACCAGTGCTTCTCGAGCTCTGACAAACAGCACTTCTGCACTCCTGGGCAGATCCAAAGCCTGTCTGGGGTGACTCCAGGATTCTTCTGGAGCCTCCAAAGAGCCTCTCTAGAGAGACCTGACTAGATAGGATCAATAGAAAATAGTATGCAAACATCTGTATACGTGCATTGCTAAAGTAGTAGAAAAATGAAACAGGAACAAGACTTCAGTTTGAAAATAAGCTCGCTCTGGCTCCACATCAGCACTGGCATCAGTAGATGCTCACTGCTGTGACCACACAGCTATTTATGGATGCCAGAACAATAAAGTCACCAAGGGCAAACACACAATTGATGGAATGCAAAAATGGGGTCAGAAACAAACATATACAAATCACAACAGTAAAAGACAGCACTTCACCTGTGCCCAGCTCCCTGAGGCAGCCAGCAGGATGAGGTAGATCTGGCTGTAGTTGGGGTGACACAGCTTCCTGCTCTAGCCATAGGTAGAAGCAGGGCATGTCTGAAACTGCCAGGGGAGCAGGCAGCCGGTGCCAACAGGCTGACCTGGGCCAGAGCTTGGGGCTCTTAGTGTTCAACTGTGACAAAGCACCTCTGCTAACAAGCTGTCCTTCTCCAGCAGTGAGTGCTGAGCACCGCATCCCCTCCTCCAGCACATCCATGGCACTGAAGATGTGTTCTAGAAGTGTTAAGGCAATTCTCTCAGAAGTAGAGTCTGAATTTTGAGTGGTTCTGTGTGGAGCCAGGAGTTGAACTCAATAGTATCCATTGGTCTCTTCCTACTTGGGACATTCTGTGTTCCTATGATTCCATACTAGGGACAACTTCCATCCACCCCAGCATCAGCTAAAGCAAAGGCCTGCTTTTGTCCTCAGCTGGGATCTCAAGACTTTTAAGAGCATCCATGAAAAGGCACAACCACCTCAGCATTCAACAAAAACAGAAATGTGGTAGAGGATGAGAGTCTCACAGCCTGCACCTAAAAGACTTAGGAAAACGGCCCTGTTTTATTCCTTAAACCCACCACAGGCCTTAGGCAGCTCATCAAGCCTTTCTCCTTCATGCAGACTGACACTGCCTACGGTAAGCAGAATGTTAAATCCCTTCTTTGTGCTGCACCAGAGATTAGCTGGTGTGAGTGACCCACTGCCATCAATGGACTCACCCAACTCCACCCTGGCTGCGTGACTTTCAGCAGGGCCAGAGCCCCCCAGATTCCCCTGATGACCGCTAGTGCAGATCACAGCACATTGCTACCCTCATCCGTGGTGGGGACAGCCGCACAGAACACACCCGTTCCCTGCTCTGCAGAAGAGCTGCACAGCTGGGCTCTGCACAATTCCCTCAGATCCTGACAACTGCCATGCAAACGTCTGCCTGCAATGAAACACCACGACACCAGGTAGCATTCATCCACCCGCTGCTTTCTATTCCTGCACGTCACAACAGAGAACTTCCAGAACAGCAAGAACCACTGAGCCCGAGCGCAACAGAACAGTGCCCTCTCCTGCAGCTCTCATGTGGTCAGCTGGGAGCACACAGGCAGTACAGCCGTCAGAATGGCAGGCAGACGCTTGAGCGTGATCAATTAATTCTCACAGGCATCAGCAAAGACAAGCTACGATCAATTAATTCTCAGCAAGAAACCAGGCACGTCATCCTGATGCTACAAATGGGAGACGGGGCATTAAATTAAGGGACTTACCCAACTCACAGGGGAGCTTCTGTCTTGTCGCCAGGATTAGGATGCAGAAGCAGTCACGGCAAGAGCACGGATTTCTGTAATCCAGGATAACTGCCTAAATGCTGGTTGTAGGGCTGGCATCAGACGAGGCATCCCCTCACCCTAACTCACAGGTTGCTCTCATCCTTAAACCACTTTCCCCAGCAGCAGTCTGGGAAGCGCTGGCAGCGTGCGATCCTGACA
Source organism: Lagopus leucura (assembly GCF_019238085.1). Classification (NCBI taxonomy): domain Eukaryota; kingdom Metazoa; phylum Chordata; class Aves; order Galliformes; family Phasianidae; genus Lagopus; species Lagopus leucura. The sequence goes on along the minus strand of NW_024962270.1, from coordinate 9,592,524 downwards.
GCAGCCTCCTCCAGCAGGCCACGTGTTGTACACCATGACATCAGGCTTCTTTCTCCCTCCTCTATGGAGAACATGGCACGTCTTCCCCATGCTGGAAATGCAAAGACGTGCAGAGCAAAGCCGGGCACGGTGCTACAAGGGCTGCATCCCCAGGACTCCCTGCAGGAGCTGCACGCCTCACTAACAGCAGGCCACACAAGCTGGGTCCCAGCTCTGAATGGGAATGAGCCCCATCTGTCTCACTGCCCATACAATGGTGCAGAGTGATGGAGACAAAGGCACAGTGAGGCACACGAAGCCCCGTGCAGCAGGAGGCGTCTGGCACCAGTCAGGGCAGTGGCTGGGAGAACCGGAGTGAGCCGCGGCTGACACAGCACAGCAGCATGGCAGGGTGCACGCCTGCTCCAGACATCTTCAGGCAGCACGATGTGTTCAAGCAGCAGTTCAGCACATTCTGAACGCACATACAAACAAAAGACATCCTTCTACCATCCTGGGAAGGGTCTCAGCTGAGACGCAGAGAACTCGCTGTGACACTGCAGCGGGATGGGTACGTCCCCAGGGACCGAGTCTCCCTCCTGCTGCAGCTGTGCAATCCCTCCCCACTGACCCCACGCTCCTCCACAAAGCAGTTGGGAGCGTCTCTCCAGAGCACTCTGAGCCTGCCTCAGAAGTCAACGGCCCTGAGAATTGCAAACCATCTTCCATTTTCCAATGTAGTTTTATCCGTGGCCATTTTATACATCCTTTATCTTACACGTTACATGCTGTTTTTTACTTCAGCAGCATTCAACCCACAGCATCCTCACCCCTACAAGCAGTTCTCATTCCCTAGGCCAAGCAAACCCTCCAAACTCTCCCCACACAACACGCTCTGAGCTCCGTGAGCCATCCCACGGTCTTTCCCCATGCAGCAACAGAAATCAAAGCCTTTGCAAACAGAGGCAGCAAGAAATGCACATGGTGCCCCGAAGCCCCAAGCACACACAGCACAGCCCTGCACCACCAGAACAGCACAGCCCAGCTCCTTCTGTGAGCCCCACATGGAAACTTCGCTCCATCTCATTTCCCCAAGCACTGCTTACAAACAAACAGCAGTCCTTTCCAGGACACTCCTGCATATTCATGCCATTAATTCCTCGGTTTACAGAGGGATGTTATTGCAGCTGTCAATACCGACAGGCACGGAACTGCTAAAACGTGCTGCCGCTATCCTCAAATAAACTGTTGTGCTAATGATTTTTGTTACAGTAAAACCAGCATGCCACAGAAACCGTTTTGTCGGAAAGCCGCGTATTAATGTCATTCTGTCTCAGAAACAAAGACAACTAGAGCACTTCAAAGTTTCAATCCCGAGGCCCGATTTAGCAAAAGCTTTATAGTTGTAAAATTCCTTTACTCAGAGCTGTGATTTTCTCCAGTTGTTTGTCACTGCAATAATTACACCGACGTGCAGCACCACATGGGCAGGTATCTGTGTGCCTGGAGCTGGTGCTGCTTGTCCCCGGCCTTTCCTCCTGGTGTGACCACATCCACAGCAGGACATGCCGACTCTTACCCCAGCAGGGTGTAATTAGTGTGCTGCATTTACATACTTAATAAGGCAGGCTGGGTCCTCTGGTGAGCAAAATGCTACAGCGTAGGTGGACACAGTGCACTTGCATGTGTGGCAGGGCCTTGTTTTTAAGGGGAGAGATGGGCAGCGTGCCATTCACCACCAACCTCAGCTTTCCCCCACTCAGAGTTTCCATCTCACCTTTTGTAAAAGAAAATCATTTTGCGTTTCGTTATGTTCTGCCACCAGGCCAACAGGTTTGGAGCACACTGACAGGCACAGAGAGAGATGTAGGCAAACATTGCTGAGCACATCTGTGCTCCAGCCCCCAGCTGCCACAGACTACACTCAGCAGTGGAGCAAGAAGACAACAGCTGAGCAGCACCCAAACACCTGAAAACACACCAGAGATGCTCCCAAATCAGCAGCCCCCTCAGTTCACTATGACCCCACCTTACTGTAGGACTTCAGCTCAACCGAAGCTGACCCACACTACCACAGCAGCAGAGGCACAGAGCTCGGGATGAGCCAGGAGCACTGCGCCTTCAGCCTCCACAGAGATCACAGCTGCCACAACTGCAAGTAGTAACCACATGAAAAACAAACATGCAAGTGAACGCTTTTACAAGATGAGTGTAAGTTTAACAGCTCCGCCCGAGGAGCTCACAATGCCTCCATTAAGGCTGCTATTGAATTAGAAGGCAGAGCCCTCCCACGGAGGCATTCCTACGCCTCTCCTGCTCCAGCCTGGCTGTCTGGGTGCCTCGCTCTGCACACACTCTGTCCCTGCTGCTCTCCGTCACCTCATGGTGTCCAATGTTCAGCTTTTGGATGTGAACGACAGAAACCTAGAAGGAAAAGAGATGCTCCCAACAAAAAGTCAAAGCCACCCTATTTCTGGGGGAAGGCCGCTGGCTTCGGGGCTTCGTCGTTGACTGAACACCAGCGCTGCCCAGCAGCTCCAGCAGAAGCCTAAGATGCAGTTATTTCCACCTTACACAAAGCCACACGACAAGTCACTTTTCTATCTGTGGCTCGCAGATACCTGTTTTTTTCAAAACAGGGCACCGGCACAGCGTCCATTGGATCACACCGGATGGGGAGAAAGGCAGCCAAGAATGCAGGTCCACATCTGACAACACAACGCGCCCCGCTGCAAAGCCCTCATCCAAACTCTTTCCGAGGACCTCGTAAAACCCACGGGATCGTCCACCGCTCTCAGCAGGGCACCCCACAGCCATTCCGCCTCTGGGAGCCCTTCAGCAGGCTGGGCTCTGCAGGAGGACGAATAGATGGAAGGACACAGAGCAGCCGGGCCTGTCGCGTTCCCACGAGCTGCCCGCGGAACTCGCCAGAGGAAAGGCGAGGACGGGAGCACAGCAGCTCCCGGCGGGGCTCGCCGAGCCCAGCGGCAGCACGGTCCGGTCCAGCCCCGCTCTCAGAAGCGGAGCCCGGCGCAGCCCCACCTCAGCCCCCCTCCCACGGACACGCCGTCCCACGCACCCGGGCCGAGCAGCTCCGTGCCGAGCAGCTCCGTGCCCCGCCGCCACGCCGGGCTGCAGCCAGGCCCCGGGCGCCGCGCTGCGGGAAGCGCCGCGGATCGGAGCGGCGGGGCAGAGCGCCGAGCACGGGGAGGAGCGAAGCGGCTCCGCTCGCCGTCAGCCCCGGGGCCGCGCCGCCACAATGGCCGCCCCGCCGCACTTACCGGCGCGCTGGGCCGCGATCGGAGCTCGGCGGAGGCGCGGCGCCGTACGGCCCTGCCCGCCGCCGGGAGGGACGGGGCGGCGCCAGCCAGAGCCGCGGGGCCGGGCCGGGCGTGGCGGCGGGGCCGGGCGCTGTGACACGGCGGGGCGGGGAGAAAGGCCGCTCCGCGCAGAGGGCCGAGCCTCACTGCCCGCTCGTCGCCCTCTGCTGAACCGCCGTGAGCCAGAAACGAGAGGAGGTGCGTCAGAAAGTGAGGAAGGCGGAGCGGCTGGTGCCGTGCGTGCTGCTCGCGGCACCGCTCCTGATCACGAAATGTCCGGTAATTAATAAAGATGGGCAGCTGGCACGAGGCCACCGGCTGGTACTGGCTTGGTGTGATTACTGAGAACATGACGTTTTTCGGCCATGCAAATAGTCAATTTCATTCCCGTTATGACACTGCGCCTGGCCCGGGGGTCGCGGTGTGAGGCCGGGGTCCTCCGTCTTCCCGCCCCTCAGACACAGCTCAGCCGCTATGGGAGCCCCGTAGCAGAGGCTCAGCTGCGCTCCCCTTCCTACAGCCCCAAACCCGAACTTTCTTAGCCCACCGCACGTGAATAAGTGGTTTGGTGGAGGAGAAAGGTGCGCCTGGGTGACTCCGGCCATTTTCAGAACAGTTTGGGAACCCAACATCAGGACCTAAGCCCTCATTTCCATCCAGGATTTTAAATTAAGGACTAGAACAAGAGTAGCACAAGAGTTATTTGTGCTCAGCTGCAGCACCAATGCATGCTGCTGCATAGATAGAGCTTGAAGATCACACAGCCTTATCAGCCTTTGCAAAGGAAACAAACTTCACTCTTCCACCTTTAACACTGAAGATGAATTGGTGGTGGACAAGCCGCTGGAGGATTCCCACACAGCGCAAGCTAACCTCAGAGAATGGCCTGGTACTGCTCAGGGCAGCCTACAACACAGAAGAATCACCCCTGTGAAATCCCCATGCTGTTACACTTTCTGGGACGTTAGGGCATTTCAGACTGAAATAATGAAGATCACAGCACCAGCTGAGTGCCCAACCCAGCACATGCAGCAGAATAGAGAGCTACAGCACTACAGCCTTGGAAGTGGAGGGCATCTGCCATGGGGATTTGTTGCTGCTGGCGCTCCCACGTGTGAGCAGGCTGGTAGAGGAATGACTTCTTGTGGTGTTAAATCCTCTCCTGGAAAGAGGCTGCTTTATGCTAACTGGAGGAGAGCAAGACCCACCAGATCAGGCAGCTCCATTCCGTGCAATTGCTCCCCACACTACTGAGTGACTTCCAAAGCATTGTTCAGCTCATTTGAAGAATGCCAAGCTTTAGGGATCTTCCCATGAAAGACTTCCTACAGCCTAGTGAATAGACTCCACAACCTTTGAAATGCAGGACGTACCTGTGTTTTGCAGACAGCAACCTGTGCAGAGCCGTTGTCACACTGACATTTTGCAGGAGCTTAATAGTGACCAGAAGTCTGAACCAAAGCCAATGGGCCACTCTGCCAAGGGTGTTTGGAAGCACACACTCTTCCCTTTGCCTTCATTTCAACAGCAGTGCTGGAGTGAAGGAACTAGCAGTTAGCAGAATGTATCCCTGATGAAGGCCATCCAGGCATAATGGTCACTTCCAGATAACATGGGCTGGGCTTCTAGTCTCTTTCATGATCAGTTTAACAATATTTTACCAAACAGATCACAACAGTTTAATAAAAATATTAGCATACATTTTTAATTTTAAAATCCTGCACTATCATACGCACTCAGGCAAGAGAGATGCTTCAGCCCTCAGCGGTAAAGTGAATCACTTTCAGTAAGAGTAAAATGGCATTTAATGGTACTCCTTGAGCAGAGAAGTGGGATTTCGGCCTTCAGGGATTTTTGTCTGGGAACATGAAGTGCAACTTCTGCCCGAGTCATCTGCAGGCATGGCCACTGGGAACAGCCTTTGCGTTTACCCGGTGTCAGGGCTTGGCACAGGGGTGCAGGGGAAGTGACAGCCACATCTAGGTAGTGTTAGGGCACTTGAATGTGGCTGAAACAGTCTCCTGCTGCTCTCACCAGGCTGCACAACCAAGGAAGTACCTTTAAAAGTACCTCTCTGGGAAACAGATCTTACACACAGCTGAGGAACAACCTGCAGCTTCGCTCAGATCCATCTCTGCCATCACTCTGATATGCCCGGTGCACAGCAGGAGCTGGAGACTCCTGGTTTTCTCTCCTCCTTCTCTCACTATCTTTCCATACAGGTTTCAGAGACACTTTGCAAGCAAAAAAAAAAAAAAAAAAAAAAAAAACCCAAAACTTTTTAACCACAAATTCACATCTGTTTTGTGCTGTGCAACAGCAGCATCAGAGGAGCTTTTAATTCAGGCACTGGGCATGTTTCTGGGGCAAGTGTCTTCCATGGTCTCTGCTAAGGCTGATGTTGGAGGTAGCTCACCAGCACTGGTGGAATGTCCAGGTCTCTGAGGGCATGTGCACGGCCAGCCTGCTTCAGGATGTGTCTCACCACCAGCCTAGACTGAGACATCAGGGATTTGGGATGAGCTGTGGAAAGAAAAGGAAGGAAGAACAAGATCATCACTGCAGACCTTCAGGATACACAACCCTGCTGGAGAGCTTGTGTGGTGTCAGCAAAGGGTGAATTGATGCACCTAAACCAAGTGTTTTTGCTGGGGTTGGTCACAGGGTATTTTCATGGGAATTGGATATAAAGAAAGAAATTTTGATTTATGCTGAAATAAGTGCAGTTTCCCTGGACTTAGCCAGCACAGGAAAGATGATGGTAAGCAGCAGAAAAAGAGAGACATGGAGAAAAGCAGTATTTAACCCCACAGATTTAGGTTAACCAGGCATACCAGCCTGTGGAAAGACCGTGTGCTCTAGATTAGCACCAGTGGCAGTGAGAACACTCATTTAAAGTAGCTTTGTGAAATTGCTACAAGCAGCAGACATTGAGTGAGGTGAGTCCAACTTGGAGGACAACCACATAACCAGCAGCTGCACCGTCACCCAAAGACCTCCAGTAGGGTAACCTGTCTCCAACAACAGCCAGCAGTAGAAGCTGGCAGATACTACAAACAAGTCCTTCCGTGATACTCCCACCTAAATTCCAACCATTTCTTTTGGGAGTTTTGTGAGGCAATGTGTATCTAAGCTATCATGTTTCATTACCAGTGCTGGACCTATTCTCTGCTAATTTGTTACACCCTCATCCTTTGCATGCATCGTACTGGAGCTTTTTATTGCTCTTACTGTGAAAACCACTATCACTGGGGGGAGGTAGGAATAAGTGTTCAGAGTAAAAGAATGATAATATTCAATAGTTTAAGACCAGAGAGACTCATTCTCTCAAGTGAAGCTGCAAAGAGGGTCAAAGCTTGCAAGAAAACTTGCTTAAGCCAATCTCTCCCCTCTCTAATGGGAAGTAGAAATAAAGTGAAGGTGACCTGAAGCAACTTGCCCCCATATAAGCCCTGGGGGCACGCACACAGATTACCTCTTGCCTGCAACAGCAGCTCCAGGCCCTCACTACCAGGTGCTATCTTCTTGATGTTTGGCAAATACACATTGGCTCCAAAGTCAAGAAGCAGCTTGATGAACTCACGCCGGCAGCTGTGCCTCAGGCAGATCTCCAACAGAGTCTTGGGCTCCTTGATGCGCGCGATCATCCTCTCATCAGTGCAGTTGTAGTTGGGATCGGCACCATAGAGCAGCAGCAACCTAAAGCATTCCAGGTGCCCATAGACAGCCGCGAGGTAAAGCGGACCAGAACAAGCAGTGGAGTTGGCAGCCCACTCAGGCACCCTGGCGTGGACATTGGTCTCTGCACCATGCTCCAGGAGCTGCTGCAGAATCTCAACGTTCCCATCCCTAGCTGCGGTCAGCAGCGGTGAGCAATTGTTGTAGATGCTGCCAGAGGGACCGGCTCCTGCCTCCAGCAGCGCTTTCACACACTCCAAGTGGCCATTGCTGACTGCTGTGAAAAGTGGGGTTTGTGCCTTCACGTCCAGACTGTCCACCTCTGCCCCATGAGACAGGAGGACCTCCAGGCTCCTGAGGTGGCCCTTGGAGGCGGCCAGGCGCAGCGGGGTGCTGGGAACACCCCAGCCACTCCTGTTGTTGATCACTCTCTTGTACCGGTCTTGGTGCAAGAGCTTGTCAAGAGTTTGGTAATCGTCCTCAGATACCACTTGGTTCAGCTCCTCACTTTCACCATCATCTTCATCTTCTCTGGGCTGGAGCATGGAGAAAATCTTAGTGATGTCCATTAAGCTCATTTTTTTTGCCTGTCTTCTGAGCACCACTTTCATTGTAAGCAGTAAAACCTGATGTCTATGGGACAACAACAAGGGTGAGAACCAGGTCCCTCTGACACCACCCTCACCTTTTCATTACTATTTGTTACACATTTAAGGAAGATTCTGGAAAAAAACAAAAACCAACCCTATTATATTTCTGACATGCATACCCTGCTGCCTCCATAGGTGAAAAAAACCATGCTGGTGAAGTATTAATGTAAAGACTGAAGACATCTCTGTAGCACTCAAGTGGGCCACTTCCCCTTAAAATGTTGCAATCAACAATGTGCCAAAACAGATAATTTGGTGTTGAAGTTCAAAGGCTGCATGGGTGAACTCAGATCTTTTCACTTAGTACTTTAGTTTACAGCTTTACTGCTGTCCCCAGAGGTGATAAAGGGTATGGGACCACTCATGGGATACTCAAACCCAGATCTCAAGAAGGCTTCTGTATGGCCACAGACTTTTGTGAGCATTCTGCACCCAGCTCGTAAATAAAGCCGCCCATTTCCCCAGAACCCTCAGAAACCTCCCCATCCAGCTGTGCCCCATAAGTGCCTGACAAAAGACCATGTGGAAAAAAAGAATTTATTCTGCTTCATATTGAGCAGCACTGTGCAAATAGCTTCACCTGCAGCTGCATTTCTGAATATAATGAAAGCTATGGAATGCTCAAATGATCCAAGAGATGACAGCATTACTGGATTTTGCTCAAGAGCACACAAAAACAAAACAAAGCACTCAATTTTTACACCCAGTTGAGTTCTAAAGGGATTAAATTTCAAAATAGGACTCCAGAATAGAAGATGAAGTTAAGGTGAGTATGGCCATGTTAAAGACTTTTAGCACTGCACTTCCTTAAACTGTTTACATCCCAGTTCAGCACAGTGCACGCTCTCCTGCCTGCTTCAGCACAAGGAGCAGGGCTGCAGGAAGGACTGAGGATTTTCCATTGGCCATGCAAGGAGAAAAGAGAGGGGCACCTGACAGTGTTACACACAAGCCAGGCCCAAAGCCTGGGGATTTGCAGGGCCCAGCCCTGCAGCAGGGTGGCACTAGCACAAAAGGATGCAATAGAAACACTGCCTGTCAAGGACAGAAGAATTTGTGGCATGGCAGCCCTGCAGTAACTCAGGTTTCCTACAGGAGAGGCTCCATCATCTCCACCTTGACACAGGAGAGAGCTGCACTGAGCAATTAGCCCTGTTCTGCAAGTGTGCATCTGCTGGTAGCAAGGAAAAGCCACAGGAGATGTGTCCCACATCAGCCTTTGATGGAGAGGAGAGGTGAGCCCAGGGAGCTCCCCAGTGCCAAGCCATCTCAGCAGCTCTATTTTTGGGTTAAGTAGAGCAAGTTTGATGGCAGCTGATTAAGGCAAAGCTCTGTTGCACTTCCACCTGTTAAATTAACCCAATCCATCTCTGTTGAAATAAGTGGAAGTATACATTTTTGTTATTCATTAGACACACTAATACCAAGAACTGGGGCTCTGAAGTCACCCAACCAACACTGCTAATAGCATATGGGGAGGGGTAGTTTGAGGACCTGAGGCATTAGGGTTATTAATCCTGATCCAGGGAGAAAAAAAGAAAGAGCTGTCATCTCTTGGGCTATAGGAAATCATTCACCACCTGTGGACCCAGAAAAGAGGTTACAGCTAGGGCTGAAAGAGACAAAAAGAACATGTGTGAGTTCATACTCACGCTTTCAAAATCCTGGCTAACAAATTGCCTCCAATTACCCCAAGCTGCCCACACGCTGTTACGCTATTGCCTTACCTCTGCGAGGCAAGTGATGCTCACAGCCAAGACAGGCAAAGCAGACGCTCTCCCATGGAGAATTCTTCCTTGGTTTTAATTAAAAAAGGGGAAGAGAAAGAGAGCCCTTGCTCTGTCAGGGATGGACATCCACTCTGCGCAACTGGAAGGGCGCAGGCTGTCAAGCTCACAGCTGAAATGCCACCACAGGGAGCAGGGCCAGGGAGCCTGGGCTAAATTTAGCCCCCACAAGCATTTATCTTCCCACTTCCATTCTTGGAAAGTTCCCACTGGGTAAATATAGAGAGGGGCAGCACGGGGGGAGATTCAGACAGGTGCAGGAGGTTGCTTGACCAGGGGTATTTGCTCCAACCAGGAACCATCTTAATTTGCTTCACTGTTTCCTTGCTGAAATCGCAGGGAACTTCTCAGTTTTGAGTCCCTGTTGTGACCCAGCCCAGCAGGCAGTACCTTGCCAGGACAGCCCATCGTAGCACTGGCTTCCACAGTATGCTGCTTGCTGCCCGTTGTCCAAAAGCTCTCCTCTTCACAGCACACTCAAATGCTTTTTCCACTTTCACGGCAATAAAATGACCAAGCTCCCCTCTCATCTAAATCTGCAAAAATAAGTCACTTACTTGGTTCTATAAGATTATGCAGTTTATGTGCATAGTAAAGCAGAAAACTTTGTGGGGGCAAACAAAACAAAGAGGAAGAAGTATGCAGGCTGTCTTATCAAAAGCTGTCAGCTGGTGAGTGTAATCTTATTTTACCCAGTTCCCCCTCAACCTTTTCCAAACTTCTCAGCAGCGGAGCAGGAATGGTCTGATGGTTTGAAGCAGCACTATCAGTAGTACTAGATAAGAAAGAAACCAAGTTACCAAGCAGAGAAATCTCCACTACTGCACAAACTAAAATCAGGGGACTTGGGAAAATATTTTTCAAGTCCACCCCACCACACTCTGGTGAGTTTGTAGATGCACTGTGAAAAGTGTGAAGAGCAAGAAAATGTTAAATAATAATAGGCTTTAAACTTTTGGCTTACTTGCAGTTTCCCTCTCTTCAAATTCACTTAAAATACTCTGTTACTTCAAAAAGATCCCTTTCCTGAGGTCAAGACTGTGAATGAAATTATTGAGAAGAAGCATGGATAAACATCGTGACAAAAGCTGAGAATTAAGTATTCATTAAACATCAAGAGGTTGCAATCACAACTAGGATTCTGCAGTCAGAAAAGCCAACCCTGACTCTAAAGCCATTCAACAAAACAAAGAAATAGAGGCAGTAATTAAAAAGGCAGAGATTATAAAGGGGAGAAAAAAGATATAGATAACAAAATCAATATACCTTGAAAAATATGAAACATGGGAAATTGTAAAGGATTTAGACATGAAAGGGAAACCATTGAATGGAAAAAATTAACAATAAATTGCATGTTCTTTTATTGCTGCTGCTGCTTTCAACCAAGAAATCTTAGAAAGACCACCAACTTTTTTTTTCTTCCCCCTCAAGGAGCAGTGATAAATAAACCCAATACTAACAAAGCAAGGAGTTGAAAGTACTTGCTGAATAAATCCACCATTCAACCGGACAAGAGCAAATAGAAATATTCATTATGCTCCTTTAACAGCTGAAGAGCCACCTTAAACAGAATCTTGCATGAATATTTCAACCAGTAGCTTCAGATAAGCTCCAAACAGGAGCTTGAGGAGAGGTGGCTGATAAGTCAGACCTGTTCCTGTTAAGCTTCCTAACACTTCCAACTCTGGGGAAGGCTCAGAAGTCAGGTCATGAAGGACTCTCCTATCTGGGCTCCCCCCAGGCTGTGTCACCTGACACACGCTCCAGGAAAAGACATTCCTTTGTCAGCTGTCCATTAATTGGGAAAGAATTAAAGGACAGGTGTACATTTAATGTCAATCAAGGAGGTTGTTTGGAAGATCAATCCTGCTCCATGAAGTTGCTCTCAGAAAGATTAGTTATTAACACAGCTGAACAAAGTTAATGAGCTTTCTGACTTAACACTGCAAAGCAACCAGATCTGAAATTTCAGCACTCAGTCGTACCAAATAAATAACTTTACAGGGATTAGGGATTAATAGCAGTCCTCGAGGTCTGAAACGAGCATTTATTGTGAGGGGATATTTCTGACTCCTCTCTTGCACTGTAAATCACTGCAAAACAGAACACAAGAGCCAATTCAAACTTGGGGTTTACTCCTGTGCCCATAAAATACCTGCTTGCAGCTTCCTGGCACTTGCAGCTGTCTGCCCTGCAGTCACTCCCTTAAAAGTGGCTCTGGTGACAATCCCCAGCAGCACTGAGATTCAGATTTTAGCCACGAGGGGGCACGAACACCTGCACACATCCCATGCTGCTCCTACCCGCACGGCGACAGCTGCCGGGTGAGCTTCGGCATTTACAGTCTAAAGGATGCATGCACATACATTGTGTACCTACAATCATCGTGAGCTCAGATGAACTCACTGAACCGAAGGAGGAGCCATGAAACTCGTGATTCTTCCTCCATGAGCTATAATTCCTTAAAGAACTCGAGCCACAGAAGCACGGTGGTGCTGACAGCTGCTCCCTGCGTCCCCTTCCTTCCCATGCTTTTTTCCCTTCCAGGCACCCTGTTCTTTTTCAATCCACTGAAGCCAGCACCTATTAACTGATGCCAGAATATGAACCTTAAAGACCTGAAATACAGAACCCAAACTCAGCACGTACCCACTCTTAAGCAAGTTAATCTGTGTAACACCATAAATCTGCTCCTCTCAGAATTCTCCACTCAACGTGCTTCAGGCTGGTAATGCTTAGAAGTTATTTGTGGAAGAAGCAGGAGGCATCTGTTTCTATTTTGCATACTAAAATACACTGGGTTTAATTCTAAAGCCTTGGGACAAAGTAAAACCAAAAACTAAGCCATGCCCCAAACCACCTTGGCCCTGAGATGGCAAATCACATGCTCAATAGAACTGCAGATTTTTGTGTTTGCTCAGAAAAAGCAGATAAGATGCAGCAGCCACCTCTCAGTTGTGCACCACTTCTCTGATCAGCAGGAACTGCCATGTTTACTGCCAACAGCTTTTAAAAACAAAACCAATCAAAAACAAACCCCACAAACAGCAAGAGGAAGTATTAAGTTCTGAAGTGAGGTATGAAAGGAACATATGCACTCCCTGTTTCTTGCCTGTGTCAGGTAAGCTCAGTCAGTGTCTTGTCTGTTCAGCTGCTGTAAGTACCTCACCAGTGAGGATGACTGAGAAAGAGCAGCACCTGCTAGCTTTGGATATACGTAGCTGACTTTCCCCCTTCCCGAATCAGTGCTATTTATATCATTTTTAAGATCAATTCCTACTCACACTGTATTTCTTGCTCCTCTCTCCCATGGCTGAGCAAAGCTCCCAGATCTGTTTTGTTCTTGGGGGAGGAAAGGGGCATGTTTTCGTAAAGAGCATCCACTTTTCTCCAAAGCCACTGCAATAGAGACATGAGAAGTATGGCTCTGATCTGACTTACTTATTTTCTTATTTATTACTCCTAAGGCTACTTTGTCCCCTCACATCTCCTCCTTCATCTCCAAGTGAATGAAAACACTAATTAACACTCGAATTGAAAGATTGTGCATGATAGAAATTGTCATCAATACGCCTTCCACTTGTCATTAAAGAAACATTTAGAACAGAACTTCACTTCAGAGAGATGAACTTATTATTTCCAGGAGCTCCACATTAACTGACCCGTGCAGATCCACACAAGGCATTGCATGCATTTCCCATCACTGGTGAATAACTAAGGTGAAGATTCAGTCCTGTTACTATACTTTGTTATGAGGTTGTCCTTCCACACATATGCATGAAGCTTTAACACCAGCAAGTTACTGCCAGCATCATTAATTGCAAGGCAGCTGAAACGGAGGGAAAAGGGTACAAAGTTAAATTGCTATCAAAGAAACAGAGCACTACTGCTCCAGTGCAGAACTGAAATGAATCAAGCACTAAGATCTTTGGTACGTATGAACCTGAACCTCACCAAGACAGCATGCTAAATGTTTTTTCTGTCTTAATAGCACACTTGTCTTCAGGACAGAGCTCCAGTTAAGTTTACTGATCAGTATTTTCATTCTGTGAAAGGTATCCCCAGTGTATTAAAACCTAGAGCTCTTAAAACCACAAGCCTTTAGCAAAACTGCTACCATGACTCTACATGGAATCCACCCCCTCAAAGCTTAAGTTAAAGCTTAAGCAGGGAAGTTTTAAATCCTCCTCACCAAAGGCGCTCACAGACAGTAAGTTCCCCAAAAGTGCAAATTACATCTTTATCTCTTTCATTCATACTATATCCACTCCATGCTAATCCAATTAGATTTCTCTAGCATTTAATTAAGATTTCACTGACAGCATTAGGAATATTTAACATTAGCAAAAAATTTAAAGCAAACATCTGAAGAATGTACATAACCAACTGTCAGGAATATTTTTGGCATTAATTCACAGAAAATAAATATCCACTTCTAGGATGCACCGTGCAGTGGAAAGCTCTCAGCAGCTGGGTAACAGGTGTTGGTTTTGGGCCCATTCCTGGTGCTGAGGGGCTTACTGCCCTCCTCCCGACTGGGATGAAGAGCAGGCAGCTATTATTACATAAGCCTGAGTGTTTCGGTGCTAAACTGACCCGGTTCCTCCATCTCTGCTGCAGAAGCACACAGAAGGTCAGCAAGGCACAGCCCTGTGACTTGGTGTGCTCCCCAACCCCTCTCTGCACCTCTCACACAGCTCAAGTCTCCAAACGCATCTTTTAGAAGTACCAGAACAGCCTGCTCTGCTCCGCCACACAGATTCAAAGTATTTACAGTCCTACCATGAGCGAGGGATAGTCTGCCAGGAAAAGAAGTCTGGAAAGAATATTAGTTTTTAATAGAAAAAGAGATCTAAGCGCAACAAAACGTAGAGAAATACATGAAGATTCAACATCTCTTCATTAGAATCACTGTTAGAAAAAAGCACAGGCACCAAGCAGTGCTGTATCCAACAGGCCCTCCTAAAACCAGGGACGTCACCTACTTTCTACTGTGAAAAAAAAAAAAAGGGAAATCACACTCATTGAGATCAACTCGCTACGTAAGAGCCTTCAGATGAACTTACATTTCAAGATATAAAATTCTGTGTTAAATTTAATTAACAAACAGACCAATCACCACCTTTAAAAAGGCAAGGTATTGATATTTTCTTTTTAAGAAATAAAAATAAACTGTAATACAAATGTAACTCTGAGACAAATACATTCAGAGAAAGGACACAGTGCTCCTCTTAATACGGTACAATGTTTTTAAGCAGTGCATTAACTAAAATGACTTTCATGTGCACAGCCACTGCAGCACATTCAAGAATATGGGATTTAATCACACACAATTTTATACAACTGTCCCTCAACAGTTACAGTAGGACAAAATAGCAACTCACAGAAACAGCAAAAACATTTAACATTTTCAGCTGAGTACTATACACAAGCTTAGGCAAGCTCCTACAAAGATCACTTTGTGATGAAAAGTACATATGTGTGCTCCAATACATATGATTAGATCCAGTGCTACAAGTTATTCCAGTAGTATGCTGCTACATTAAATACAAAGGCATATACACACAGGTCAACATTATGAGAAGAAATCAGGTCAACCCTTTTAGCCTACCCTCCTTCTGCATTGCTTCTGTAGTCCAGGAGATGCCAAAAGGACACCGCACTGCATGTTTAAATACTTACACTAACAAATTACAGACTGCAACTGGCACCAACCTGGCTGCTTTTGGTGCTGAAGACACTTAGAAGAACATGCACTTTAACAGGACCTGCTGCTTGTTAATGAAAACAAAACTATTACATTCAGAACAGATAGTCTCCTCCCAGCCTGGATTTCAGACATGGGAAATGCTTACACACGCAAGAGGGACAGCATGTAAGCAAGAAATTGCCCCAGCTTCTAATAATAGAACACACACACAAAAAAAAGATTCCAGCTTTCAATGCAAAGTGGTGGTGAAGGGGAGAAGAGAAACAACAGTCAATTTTTTTGGTCGCTCACTAATCATCATTACAAAGTAGTGCCAAGAAACTGCTCCTCTGGGGAGTAAGCACTGGAGTTACCAAATGCCAGCTTTACCAGGAAAGGATACAAAGCAGCACCTGGCAGAAGAGCTTATGAATACTTCCCCTCACATTACAGGCTTGCCAGTTGCGAGGGTACTCCGCAAACACAGACCGTGATCCCTAAGCGCAATGGAAACAACAGACGCTGCGTCCTTCAGCAACTTGGTCATTTCAACCTGCAGCCCAAGGTCCAAGTCAAGGCAGTGAACCCCACAGATCTCTGCACACCTTTAGCTGCCAGCAATCCCTCTCGCTAGGGCTTGGAGACTGCATATAAGAATTTAACCATGATACCACAGAGAATCTCAAAGCAAGAAGCGCTCCAGAAAAGGAAAAGTTCTGCATAAGCAGAAACCACCCACAGCAAAAAAGATCCCTCCTTCATCCCTGGCAAAGGAATCCGAATGGAAAGCAGCAAGTTCCACTGTTCAGTTAACAGCTCCCCATAAAAAAGTACTCATTGACTTTGCAACACGCAGGTAGATGATCCACTAGGAATAAATAAGTTACAGGAACTTCTCACCTATACAGTGCTCAAATAAGGAGATTCCTATCTAAGAGCTTTTAAATTTCCCTTAACACTTCCAGGGAACATATACTGAAGTCCCTCACTACTGCCAGCAGGGCACCAGGATCCAGAACACAGAATGCATGCAAGACTCCAGAAAGCCAACCCCAGTTGGCCAGAGACCTGAGGACACTGCAGTGCTTTGAACAGCTGCTCATTTTTTGGTCTTAAAACAAAGTCATCTTCAAAACAACAACAAAAAACACCCCTTGTAGCTAAGCTAATGAGTTTTCAAACAAATAATCTTATGAATTCCAAGAAACCCTGAAAATATATTTCAACTCCCTTAATTTACAGCACCAGCATGAATGATTTTTGTACATTGTAGACTTTGGCCAAGTTCACATACATTAATGCCAAACTCTGTAAGACCACAGCTCATTACCCTCCCTTCAGCTAGGCTCTGCATTTCCAAGTACAGAGCCACGCATTGATTACTAACAGCTCCTACATACTTTCAGTGCATCAAGTAATCTTTTCAGGGCTGTATGCTCCTAAATATCATCTTTCAGAAAGATCTGTGGAGACGCCGGTGTCCTATTTTAGGGATAAGCAAACATTTACACTTGGGGAAAAAAGACAATCTAGGTTAATTCAAAAGACAAGGCAGTGTGTAAACATAGAAACCTTCTGCAAAATGTTTGTATTTATCTAAAGATTATCGAGTGGCATATCTGAACTCCTCAGTAGTCAAAGTTTGCCTACAATGACCCCGTTTTCATTACAAAAAGCACAGAACCTGTTGACATTTGGAATAACTGGTGCTAAGAACTGCCTTCCTTGGTCTTGTTTACCATTTGTGAGTTATCTATTTCAGAAGCTATGCAAGCCATTCACTACTCTTCTACTACCTACAGAAAGGAGCGAATCTACTGGCTTGTTTGAACAGAGCTCCAAACTGCTGAGCACACACATGAAATGAGCCTTTAGACTATGAAGAGACAAAACTTACTTTCCAGTGAAAGTCTATGGCAGAACTTTAAATCCTGTGCATTTAGAGCAGCCAGAGTAAGACATGGGTGTAATCTCTCTGCTTGATGAATAGGTGGATATTGCAAACAAGGGCTGGCAGACTATCTAGCTTAATGCCGAGCATGATTAGATTAATGTTAATAAGATCTTTTTAACAGCCCAGAGACAAAACAACAGATAACCTTGAGATTAAAAGAAGATGCATTTGGAAACGAGCATCCCTCAAAATAAACATAGCTGCTCGCATGACGCAGTACGTAGCTGTGATGCTCAAAATATGTTGTGGGTACATTTGCTCAAGTGTAGCTAGGTTCAGTACTTGATGTACTTAGCTTTTAAATCAAGCATACATTTATAAACCTTAAAAACAGCTGCTTTTTAAAACAGACTTAAACATTACTTGCTTTAAGGTTTAAAAACCTGTAACACTAGAAAAAGTAGAAAAAAGTTTTTCCTTGCCACTGTAGACACTAAAGAAGCTTTCCTCTGGTATTACCCTTGCTACTTGAGTCTCTGGGTATGCTTAATAAAGCATTTTCCTACCCAAAGGGATAAGGGATAAGAAATCCTCCCACACAGGAGGATTTTTTTCTTCTTCTTTTTCCTTCTCTTCTTGAAAGTGTTCATCTTGAACACTGGAACTTATCCAGTCACCTCACCATAAGTTGTATGCACACCAACAATGGTAATGACAATGCTGTTATGGAGTAACTGGATGTTTCTACTTTTCAGTGTAGATTGGGAGGGTTGATTTTGAAACAAAATATTTTTAAGTTTTATCATAGAGATTCTGATTTAAACACCTGATTTGAACAACATAGTCCAAAGGAGAGTAAAAAAGCATACTGAATTAAGCTGCATCAAGGGGAGTGTTTCTGCAATTTAAACACATCCATAGGTTAAATCTGTCCAGAACAAGCACTGTGGAATAGCTTTTCTGGGCTATCCATTTCCCCAGGGAGATGAACTTTTGGAATTGAATAAATGGAATATATTTCTCCTTTAAACCTTTGACTTCAACCAGCATCTCCACTGCAGATTAAAGGAACCAAGTAGCACAAGCACTGAACTGAGTCCAACATGGAGCCACAATAATGAGTCAAGATGTTCACTTCTTGATCCAACAGTGGGTGACATCCTGATCTATAAATTTATGTTTTGTCACCAGCTCCACAAAATTACCAAGTTCAATGCTCTGAAACTGTCCCTTCCCTCAGGTCTTGACAATGCAGATTAGTCACACCTAAGGTCCCACGTAATTTTAACATTCACTATCATCACTCAACAGGTGATCAGAAGTGATCACTTTACATCTCATTTCTACAACAGAATACACCTCATCTATAGTTGCCTCATTGAAGGATCGGAATAAAGCACAACAACCCCAAAAAGAATGAGTTACTCACTGAAGTTTAACCAACACCAATTAAGAGAAGAGGAAGACTCCACATGAATTTCAGTATTTCTCGTACATTTCCTCATTTCTGATCTGTCAAAAATTCACGTGCTACAGGCTCTGTGGCTTGCTACACTCCCACAGATAAGTAAACGAGGTCCATAAAAGCTCACTCTTTCAAAGGTCAGCTTAGAAAGAAGCTGCTCAACTTGGGACCAGCACAGATCCAGGGGAAATGTGGCAGCAGATATAAAACTTTGTTTAAAAATACTGACTACAAAGACAAATAGTACACTCCACACTAAAATAATACCACTACATTGCACAGCTAGATATAAAAATGGTCTCCATAAAAAGGCACAGTTTTTTGTTTAACAAGTGTGCATAGGAAACAAAAAAAATGAATCAGTTCTTCCATAAGGTGAAGGTCCATGCAGAGATTCACTTGCAGCCAAGGTTTTTTTTTTTTTCACTTTTAGATGAACTGAATATATATTTATAACCCTGCACCACCACTGAGAATAAACACATTGTATCTCCTATTCCCATCATGAATACTGCATCAACTCTTAAACCCCATGTTAATTGGCCATGATGGCTTAAAATAGCAGTACTGCCAGACAATTCTAAGCCTTAAAACAAACATCATACCTCCACTTAAAAATAAGGTTCATACTGTAACTCAGGATAGCCTTCTCAGCAGCTCTGTATGCATCTTCATCATTTTAGCCCCAAAATGATGCAAACCAAACACGGACTGCACTCGTTACAGCGAGAGCACAGCACCCTGCAAACAAACACAGTAACACTTAGCAGGCTGGCCAGGTGCTCTGCACCCAGGCAGGGTCACAGATCCTCCATGTCTCACAAGCACCTGCTCCACTGAGTACAATTCTCAAAGCTGATCAGTGGTGCTGAGGCTTGCCATCCTTAGCTTCAGAGCTTAAAACATCAACACTGTCATTAAGACGGAGGTCTCGGCGATTAGCCAGGTTCTCCTTGTTTTTCTGGTCCACGTCTGACGTCACATCTGTGTCTCCAACTGAGATACCGTTGGTCAGCACAGGAGGTGGTTCCCCTTCATAATCCTGGGGAGTGTTCAGCATGGACGTTTTTGAAGCAGCACATCCTACTTTAGATAAGAAGCAAGCTTCCCTGGGTAACGGACCATCAAGGAAAGGAAGTTTCTACAAAAACAGAAATACATCATAAAAAAAATAATGAAATAATGAATTCCCAGATGTCAGGGTACACAACAAACACAGCTCCATGTCAGTGCCTCTTTTTCAGCTCCCTAATTGGGAATTAAAGTAACACGTGCAAGTACCTACCTAGATCATTTTGGGCTTTTACGTACAAACATTAGGAATTTGTTCAACTAACTAACTAGTAAAACTACAGGTTTAAGCCTTCACATAAAGCTAGCACAGACATTAAGAGGTCTTCTCACTGACATTTTTAGATGACTATCTCAATACTGTATTTGTTATTATTAAGCAACAGAAAGAATATTGCAAGTAGAGTTAAACATAAATATCTACTTCTCTTTTAAGCAACTGTTCATAGGCACTATGGAGAAAAACAATCCATAGCACTTTAAAAGTTAACAGTATTGACATTTTTTGCTCCCCCTCCCCTCACCTTCCCTCTTGCTGTGACAAGACAGTTATCTTTATCTTTGTATAAAGACAGATCTCTAGGGAACCTGATCAGTGCTGACTGAGCTCCTGTGCAGTGCATTGCTGTGTACTTCATTTTGTGGTTTAAAGGAGAGAAGCTGGTTACTCTGGACACCATTTGTGCCTTCCAGCATCATCACAGAAGTGGGAAGCGCACAAGCATCTCCTGCCTGCATTAACAGAGCACTTCAGCTCCAAGACAGCCACTTCCAGAAGACAATTTAGCCTATGACCCAGTTACATTTCAGCCATTACATGAAAGCCAACTTTCGCTTCAATTCCACTGTTCTGGTAAGTGGCTGAAAACTTTTTCCAGCATCTTGTAAATTAAAAGACAAAGAAAAACTGTGAGGATAAGCTGTAAATATTTTTATTTTTTCACGGGTGGTGATGGGGAAATAGGAGTCCATTCTTTTTCTCCCTATCAACTCCCTGAAGTTCGCTGCGTATCAAGTTGAAACTCAGATTTATTTTAATACCTGTTTTGTTTAGACAATTTGATTAGGAAATTAAAGAACTTCTCAGCCCTGCTGAGGACTTATGGGCCCTGGTTGATGAAAAACTTAACAGGAGCCAGCAAAGTGCACTTCCAGCCCAGAAGTCCCACAGTAGCCAGTGTTCCATCAGAGGAGGGGTGGCAGTAGGGTGACAGAGGTGACTGTCGCCTTCTACTCTGCCCTTGTGAGCCCCAGATGGATCCTGGTCTGGGGCCCTCAACACAGATAAGATGTGAAGCTTCTGGAGAGGGTCCAGAGAACAACAGATATGATCCAAGGGTTGGAGCACTTCTATGAAGATAGGCTGAAGGAACTGGGCTTGTTTGCTCTGGATAAGAAAAGGCTGAGGGGAGACCTCATAGCAGTCTTCCAGTATTTAAAGGGTGTTTATAGACATGGGGGAAAACCAACCTTTTGAATGAGTAGATAGCAACAGGACAAAGGGAAAGGGTTTAAAACTAAAGGAAGATTTAGATTAGCTATCAGAGGAATTTGTTGGTTTTGGTTTTTTTGTTTTGTTTTGTTTGTTTGTTTTTTAAATGAGAGAGTAGTGAAGTGCTTCAACAGGTTGCCCAGAGAGGCTCTGGAAGCCCCGTCCCTGAAGGTGCTTAAAGCCAGGCTGGATGAGGCCCTAGGCAGCCTAATTTTGATCCAGTAGTTAGCAACACTGCAGTACAGGGTTGTAACTCAACGATCCTTGAGGTCCTTTTCAATCCAAGCCATTATATGATTCTATGAATGAGAACATCATGGAGCTTGTGCCATCACTCGCCCAACCAACTTTAGCAAATGAGGGTTCTGAGTCAAAGAAGCTGTTTATTACAGTAACATAAAACTTATCTTCTCATTTTGTCCTGCTCTGCACAGAATGTTGAAGCAATTTTTTTTTTAGTGTCAATGTTTAATCCCAATTATGTTTGCCAAAGCCATCCCATGACAAAAGTACTACTGACATTCAGGACTCACATTCTCCAATTCAGATGCATTGTCCTCTAGTTTTATCTTTTGGTTCATGCAGCTCAGTAGATGGTCCAATACACACTGCTTTGGATGCATTCCTTTGTCAAAGCGATTGTACATCCCACACCAAAACCTTAAGAACGTGGCAAGAAAGGAGAATTAGGCAGCAAGTTTTACACTCCTGGTCATAACAATAAAAACAAGGTGCTTAAGGAGGAAAGTGGTCAACAAACAGATCAGTAATTGATTTTAAACAAAAGCCACAGTCTTTGACTCCAAACTTCAACACGAGATTTTCTTAAAGCTTTAACAAAGTTCAAGAAAAACCTTTGAAGGGTTGTTTCTTCCCTATGATACAAATGAGCTGGCAGTAGGCACTGAAATACGACACAAATACAGTTTATTCTGCAGTAGACTCACTCAAGAGTTCACCTTCAAGTCTTCATTTTGTCCTACTTCCCTACTTCCATGAAAATCCTCTCTTCCACGTTTGCATCCCTCTCTCAGCAGGGAACAGAAGCAGCCAAAAACAAAGCAAAATTACCCAATCCAGCTGAGGGACCCAGGGAGGCAAATACACATTGCAACAAGAAATCCCTTGTTTTTGTGAAAGCCATCATCACTGCATAAGTCTGGGTGTGATTGGACACTGAAATTAATATTCCTTAATAGATGTTAAAAAGGAGGAAAAGAGAAACTTTAACTATTTACCCTCTCGAGTAAACTTGTCAGAGCAAGGAGTTAGAAGTGGGAATGGGTGCATAGATTAATCTACAGACCTGAAATTCATCATCTTTCCTTTCCTCACCACCTTTATTAACACTGAAAAAATTACATTACTGTACCTGCATTTATTCAGAAAAATTGCCTATATACCACTGCTCCCACTTTGTGGATGAGGAATGGAGTGAAAAGAAACAAGCCGCTCTAAGCAGCAACAAAGTATTTTAGTACACTTGAATTACCAATTTCTGTTACCATGAAACACACCACACACCACAAGCAACTTACTGAAAACTGAACGGTAGTGTGTTGGGTTGAAGCTCTTTGTAAGCTGTAAATCCTCTGTACAAAGGATTTCTCAATTCCTGCTTCTTCTGTAGGAGGAAAGGCCACAGAGAATGGGTCTTCTCAAAGATTCTGTCAATTAGAAATAAGATTTTTTTTTTTTAGTTATTAGATCAAGTTAAGTAAACTAATTACATTGACTGTTCTGAGTAGAATTGGACTGAGGAAGTTAAGAACTACTTTTCCATAGTAACTGATTAATGTCTTAAAGACAAAATACATCACCGAGAAGCACATACAATCATTTTAAACGGACAGTATCCAGTCCTAAAGCTGTATCTGGAGGTTATTATTGCACTTCAGATAAAACATCTGACCACGGCACAGGTAATTCATCTACAATTCTTTCTCACACTGAAGTTATCTGTAGACAAAGTTATCTGTTACCCTTTACAGATTTACAATTACAATAAAAACAAGCACACAACGTGCCCTTTTTCTGACATTTGAAGTGACTTTTAAACTGGTGGCTTCACAAAATGCCAACTCACTTCAGATCTTCACGCTCCTTATGGCAGGTCCCAAGGAAGTTTCCAAACTGGCAGGAATAGACATGATCATGGATTTCCAGAAGAAAGTGTTCATTAAACTCAAATGCACAAGGGAACTGCTGCATGAGCTGCCAGACACATTCAATGAACTGAGTGAAGACAGGGGATACTTCCTTCGGGTCACCATCCAAATGGCCACACCTAGATAGATGCAAACAGGGTTAAATCCTGTGTCACCCCCCCAAAAAAAGGGCAGCTTGGCCACTAAACAACTGAGAAATATTCCGGTAGTGAAGAACACAAAAATGTTATTGCACAGCCAAAAATAACACAGTTTATCCTACAACTGCCCATTAAGGTGTGCCACCCTCGTGGGATTAAGCTCTTACAACTTCGCCTTTGCAATACAAAAGGGTTCTGATCAACAGCAAAATCTCACAGTGCTTACAGACCTGTGTTTTGTGCACAGCGATAAATAAAACCCCAGCAACTCCCCAGTCCTTTCACCAACACAGAATCCAGACTGGAGAGTCCATACCAGCAGAGGAAAAGACTGATATCAAAAGGTAGTGACTCTGAGCAGCCTGCCTGCCTTACTTTAGTGCTAACCCACGTACTAACAGGATACCACAGACACACACAGACTGCACAGCACCCTCTGGACCACAGAAACACAGGGAACAACTGAACCTCAGCTCACCAAGGCAATAACAACATTCCCAAACCACTCAATACATGGCCAGCATTTTAATAAACTATCAGAAAAGAAAAATACAACCAGGATAAAAAAATCCCACCACCACAGTACTTTTGGAAGGAAACCAACCCCCTGCTGTATTACACTGCCTGTTCCTTCTTCACAGGAAAAGCTGGGGGATATAATCTGGAAACCAAGGGAAATAAACAAGGCCCAAGTAGCTGTATATCTTGAAATAGCTTCTTCTAAAGAAGTAGTATTAAGGGTGCACACATTGCTCATTTTTCCTTATTAAGGGAACAGATTTGTCATGCTACCAAATGAAGGATTCAGTTCCACCTTGAAAACAAAGTCTCCGTTCTTAGTAAGTTAGTATCACTATGCAGATCCACTCCCAGCATTCCTTTGGATCTTCAATTTCTACAGAACAATAAGCACCCCAAGGCAACATTCCTTCTAGAAGGCAGCTAACAATTACAGGAATGACAACACTTAATCTGCCTAGAGAATGCAAGTCACAATTGATTTTTAGCACTATAATGGGATGAAGTTTCTGTACTACATATTGGGGAAGTCCCAAAAAACCAGTAGACTCAATTTTCTTCCAGAAAATGCAGAAGAGCATCCCTGCCAGAACATCAGCGCTTGTCACGTAACATGGATGCTTTTTTACAGGTAGGAAAATATTCAAAATTCAAACAGCTTATTCAAAACCTTCTATTTCAAAGTAACGACAAAAGACCACCCTCAAGTAGCACTGGAGAAATAACCCCAGTTATTTCACTGACTGTAGGTCACCAACTCCAGTGGTATCCAAGTTTTTTTCCTTCCTATTTTTAGAGGGAGCACACAAGTCTGACACCACTGATTAAGTCTCACCATCTAGCCTTCACCCCAGCCATTACACCAAGGTAACACGTTCTTACCTGTGTGAAAACTTATGGCCCATTGCAATCCACTCCTTTTCTATAAGAACCTTCATTTTCAAAGCAGAGGTTGGGGGAAAAATAAAAGTATTACTTATTTACAAGCCTTTGATGGTAATTCCATACAGCTCAAAACCAATGCTACCTGACTACTATTTCAAGCACAACCACAGAAGTCAATGAAAACTCTAACAGCAATTTACACGTTGTTTATCCACTACACTGTAATCTATCCACTATCAGTAATCCAGTACTGTGTGTCTTGCTACATCATACAAATATCAATTCCTGATATCATCAGCCAGAGACCTAAAGAAAAGAAAGGCAGGAACTCACAAGAGATCTCTTTCAAAATTAAGTTATACTGATTTTTTTCCAAACTTTTTGCTTTCTTGACAGTTCTGTTGCATTCATCTAGGAATAACTGCTGCCTTAGGATCCATGCATACAAACTATTTTGGCAGAGGACAAGGATTTGTCCCTTTCGGTTACAGCTCCTGATCCTAATCAAAGCTATGTTCATCACACAGAATTGTCCAGAGCACTATTGAAGCCCACGTATGTGTTGTACTGGTATAATTTTAATTGTTTAAAGGCTGCAGTGTAATCCAGAAGCAAAAAGTAATAATAAAAAAACAGCACGTAATGAAAGGAGCAGGCCTAGCAGTGCAATGCAGTGAGGGAGGCAAAATCTGCATTGTTCTGATCTCAAGGTTTCTTTTAAGGAACTCTGAGAAAGAGCAGCAAGTTGTCTTTGGGGTGATTAACAAAACAAGACGACTGGAAAGATCACAGATCTGTCTGTATTTATGCAGTGATGGCTTCATATAAGAAGTACCTTACTGCAGAAGCAAAGGCCAAATTCTTGTGTTATGGCTTTACTCAGACCTGATATGATATACAGGTTATGTATTTCCCTGTGTACTTCAGAGTTCAAAATCCTAGAAGAAATCCTCACTGTAAGCCTTAAATGACCAACTTCTTCACCACTTTTTCTGTGGATTGCTGCCAGTTGCTCCCTTTACTCACTCATATCTTGCTGCAATGCCTCAATAAAGGCTCTCGTGGACTTCCAAGGAAACAAAGATTTGGGAATTGTAAATCAACTACCACTGTTCTGTGCCTATAGTGTTCAGAGCAATTAAAGCTTGTTGAAAAAATCAAAGCTGTTTTTATATAGGTCACCTACTGTTTGTTCCAGGAAATGGCCTGAAACTTAAATTAGGCCTTGTTTACTTTTCAAATCCAAGGAGCATTTTTTATTTTTGAAATTCCAACACCTATGCTCTTACCATGAAGCCTTTAAAAGTCCTATAAAATGGATCTAGGAGGAGGCCAGCCAGGGAGCAGACCTGTGCTGTGCGGTCCCACCCATCAGAGCAGTGCACCAACACACTGGCCTTTTCATCTTTCACAGCCTGTGAAGAAGAGCAGACAGAACAGTTTAGCAGCTTTCTGGTTTGGTTACTGTAATTAAATGCTATCCCTTCATCTGCATTTACCGGATTGTTCTCAAACCTAAGGGAAAAATTTGTCATTTCTAATCTGAACCATAGAAAAACACCATTTCTGGGCATGCAGCCATCAGCCCCAACTAGAATAGAATGCTGCAGCATGCCTTGTCAGCAACACAGATCATCAAGAAACAAAAATCCTCTGATCTGAAAACACTTCATCTTCTGAAATGCCATGAATTTTCAGTCCTTTCCTCCGAGGGAGGATTTGGTAGATGAGTAAAGAATAACTAGAAGCTTCAAGAAAAAAAAAACCAGAAGCGCTCTCATAAGCATCACCTTCTTTCCATTTCTGTATTGCTGGCAGAAAATAGCTTTTTGCTCACTACACTGAAAAGTTTTAAGAGAAAAGACAACATTTACAGAAGTAACTACTACTACAGTTTGTCATCTGCATTCCCTTCACTGTTGCTGAAGAACAACGTGCTTTATGGACTCTTCTCTCTTGACTGACCTGCAAAGCCACGCTCTTCAAAACACCTGCAGAAATGAGGACTCAATTGAAAAATACAAATCTGTGATTCAGCAGAAAGCAGGATGGTCTAGAGAATCCCCCAGTTAAAGCACAACAGTCCAACAATTAGTGAGCGCGCTGCATTAAGAACGTAAGGTTACAAACTGTACTCCTAAACATGCTATAGGGTACAGAGGCCTTTACAAGTGTCATTTATCCACATTCTGTGATTCCACTCATTTCAGTGAGTTTTAAGGATGTCAGAGAACCATAGAATGGCCTGGGTTGAAAAGGACCTCGAAGATCATCTAGTTTCAACCCCCCTGCTGTGGGCAGGGTTGCCAAAAAGTCCAGATAGTCCTACTGATTGCATTAGAACAAATGGCTCTCTCAATTCCAGTGGTATTTCCTCTAGTCTCATGAAGAAACGAGGAGAAAGAGAACTGGGCTATTGACTTGATGTGCTCCAAGCACAGGTTTTTCAGCTGAAGCTCAGTATATCAATTTACCTTTGCGAGAAAGACGCTTGCATCCATTACAGCCTTTATGTGCCGTAACCAACCCGAGTTCTCCAGCCCAGTAAGGAAATCACTCATCGATGGAGACTTTGTTTCACACACTAAGAACACAAACAAAATAATTAGCTGAGACTCTACTAACATTCTTTGCTTTCCCCATCATCACCTTTTCACAGCAGCAGAGTTTGGTAGATTCTAAAAGCTCACAATCTGACCTAAGTGTCTGCCTAAGGAAAACGACTGGTTGCATGTCTAAACACAATCCAGCAGTTTTTTTAGCTACAAGAGAACTTGAGATATAAAAGTATCTTCCTCCTCCTCCTTCTAGAACTAAGTCAGTTTTATTTTTTCAGCTAAGCTCCCTCTGTTAAGATCTGGCATTCAGTGGCACTCCACACCAATGACCCTCACACAGACACCTAACAACCACCTGCACGGTGACACTTTCAGAGGTCCAAAGAAAGGAGAGTTCTAACTTGTAACATACAACCTTCGAGGTTCATAGGCGCCTCCTCCACCAGCACAGAATAAATCTGCCAGCCATAGGCAACTGAGGACTTACATTTGTGTTAAAGCCAATCCAATCGCTGTGTGAATAGCCTCATTTTTCTCCAAGGTCACTACAGACCCTGCAGAGCTCCCTGGCCAGGCAATTGGCAGCATCAATTATTCAGCTACTTGAGGCTAGATGGCCATTATGCTGACTACTAAAACCTTAAACTTGTATTTTGAATGACAGCATTTGTACTATAATTAAAACTAAACACATGGACCAGAGAAGGATTTACAGCACCTACTCTGATGTGGTTTTCATCTTTGTCAACACAAGGAAGTTAACAAAGCTGGAAACAAACTAGCAGAGTATGCCTGTTTGATCCAAGGTGCTCTCATCAACTTCAGTGCAACTTCCAGAATTACACCAACAAGCTCACTCAATCAGAAACTGATCTCATATAGAGCTCTCATCTCTAAGTCTTCAGAAAATCAGGAGAATTTCTCTTTCAAGTAGACATACTGTTTAACACCAAAATAGCACAAACTAAGCAACAGAAATCTCAGAAAAGTATCTCAACATCCAATGACAGCTTCATGGTTGCATTAAGCTACTAAAATAAAACTACCTGAGCAGTACAGTAAGTTTTTCTAGTCTTTTAATTTGGAACATTTAAGAAATTCACATTTTAACTAACATAAAATTCAGAAATGTTGCTCATGTTACCTGCTAAGTTTGATTCCCTATAAAACTAAGTGCAGCAGTGTATGAAATAGCTACCAGGAAAACATTTTAAAACTGGTATCTTCAGCCACTTCAATAAAACAGACAAACTAAGTTACTTTGACTAATTTATCACAGCACCCAAGTCCATGCCTACTTGTGCACACAGGACAGATCATATATTGGTCAAAATTAGGTAGAGGCAATAGAGAGGCCAGCTGCATGCACACTACTTACCTTCCAGGAGTTTCTGCAAGCTGTTCCGCATCACATGGATGTTTTCAATGCCAATAAATTTAAAGCGAATGTTATCATAATTGTCTTCATTCTCATAACCCTTCCCAGCAGCTCGGTTGGCCATGGCATTTAACTGTCAGATTCAAAGGAAGAGGATGGAAAAGAGAGAAAACGACAAGAAACAATACAGTCTGCTTGCCAGGTCTTTTTGTGTGTTTGCTTGTCATCTCCCAGAAGGCACACTCAACAAAAGCTGCTACTCAGGTGTGCTTCCCCACCTCCCCACACATCACTTTCAGACATTTTACTAAATGTATGTCAGCATCTCCAGTCCATTAGTCACGTGCAGAGATTCAGTAAGACCTTGGCTAGCACTTCTTATGCCAGGCAAAATCAAAGCCTGACCCAACAGCAAGACTGCTGTCACAAGGAAGGTAAAGAGACTGTCTGTCTTCACTGTGAAGCTACATAAAAAAGATGCAGACAGAAGGAAACAAAGTAAAACTAGGAATGCCACTTCACGAATAACATACATACATGGTAGTACAGAAGTAGTTAGAGAATTCCAAAGCTTTTCATAGACATGCATGCACAGATAAAATAAAGCCATCTGAGGGAAACACAGAACATCAAGATTGAGCAAAAAGAATACAGCAATAGAGTGGAACTTCAGAAACGAAGTTGAAAAGCTGCCGGTTGTGTTAATAATCACCCCAAATTGCTCAAGAGCTACCCTAATCTTCAGCAGCGACGAGGAAAAGAGTACCTCAACCTCCCACAATGATTCACTAACACAGAAAGGAGAGAAGGAAAAAAAAAAGAAGACATAGATATCTGAACATCTTAAAAGTAACTGAGTAATTCTGGTGCTTCAATTCTATCCATCCAGGGCACGACATGGTGCTTTGGAAGGGAGGCTGATCACAAGTGTTCCTTTTCACCAAATCTATCAAAATTACCATCATTAAGGGTAGATGCCTGTGGAACATCTGATACTAGAAGCTGTGCATGCAGAAAAACCATGCTACAAACAGACTGTTCTGTAATTAAATGGAGATCTCTTATAGAACATCATACTATAAAAAGACAAAATGCATCTTGAAACAACAGGTGAAGCACTCTGTGCTTTCCCCAAAGGGCTTTTCCCTCCAGACCCTCTCCACAGTTTAACTGTGTTTGTAGTTTCTCTAAAGTAACTCTAAAATCTGAACATGCAGCAGTTTCTCAGAGCAAAATCTATGTTAGATTTTTATATTTAATCATGTGCTGTGCAAATCCTTGTCCTGATTTGCTTATATTCCCAATCAATATGATTACAAGCCAATCATTTGATTTAGTTTCTAAATTCAGTTCTTGAGATCATTACAGGCAGTATTTTGTCTGTTTCTTCAAGGTTATTCTTACGTGAAAATCACAACAAAGTTCTAGCTCCAGAGAGTGGCTACCAACCAAGTAGCTGACTGTACTAAATTCCAAGCTGAGAGATCATTAATGTTTTGTTTTGTTTTCTTTTACTGAGGCAAAATTGTTCTCAGATTCCATACAGACCCACTTCTGCCACCAGGTAGGCAGACAAAAGCACTTCAGTCTTGCACAGCTGATTCCGAAAGCGTCTCTCCAACCCAATGTTTTAAGAGCACATCTTGAGAATGGCTCACTGTTTCAGCCAGCTTCAAGACTGCTGGTCATCTCAGGTGATCCCTACCACAAATCTCAACCTAGAGCAATCCAGGAGTACAAGCATTCTTAACAACACTTGACGTTACAGTTTGTTATTCACAAGCATTCACCATATCAAGAGACACAGAAAAAGGAGCCTGATTCTGAATTCATCACTTAAGACTGACACAATTTAACCTAAAGCTACCTGAGAAAGCCTTAGCAGAGTAGTAATGATTAATTGGAAACAGCCTTGCTAGCACAGATACAAGCTCTAGAAGTAACCACAAACACATGAAGATACCTTTGGCCTTGTGTCCACAACGTACATGAAGGGACTCCCAGGGTTGGCTTCTCTGATTGCCTGCAACATTTGTTCATCCTCCAGACAACGAGCACTGAACCCAGAGAGGGGTTGGCTACAACGACATATGGCAGCCTGCAATACACAACAGATCACACTTCAGGGCAACGCAGCAGAAACAATCTGAGAGCAGGAAGTAATATCACATCATTCATTTTATATCTCACATGTTCAGTGAGATTCAGCTTCTTAGGTGGACATGCAGAATTGCCATTGGAATATTCCACAAAACTAGGATTTTGAGAATCTTCAGAAACAGATATATATATAAAACAGAATAAAGGAGCCCTTTATTGCTCTGCTCTCAAATTCTCTGTCAGATTAACATGCACTATACCATGCTACATTTCAGTTTGGCTCAGTAGCTGTTACCCACACAGAACTGTGCTGGGCACACTACAGGAAAAGTTCAGCTGTTGCCAGCACAACCCCACAGGCGCCCAGGTCGAGGCACGCTTCCTCAGGAAAACAACAACTTGACTGTGACAGCATTTTCCTAACATCTGCATCTAAAACACTGCTGAAGCAGCACAGTTAAAAATTTACATTGTGGTCTTTAGTGAAGGAAAAAAACACAACAAAACTGAAACCTTCACTTATTCTGAGTTAAGAAGAGTTATTTCAGGACAGTTCTTCCTCTTCCTGAGTAAGAAAATTTAGCTGAGTTAACATGCATCTTGTTAAACATTATTCAATATAGCTACAGGCAATCAGAAACAGTACATTAAAATAAGCACACAGAAAAAACAGCACAAAAGACATTCCTGAAAGCTGATAAGAAATTTCCAGACAAGAAGCTTGAAGAGCTCGTGCTTTTTACACTGCACTGCTAGGTCTTTGGTATGTAGCTTATTCTGCGACTCAAAGCAATTCTAGAGCCCTTACGAAAAGAACAGATAAACAAGAAGTTAAAGCACTTCAATAATGACCTCATTCCTTCCCTTCACTGGAAGGGAGCTGTACAAGAAGGGGGACCCTTGCTCTCCAGCCCCACCCCACCCAAGATAGCAGACAGTTGAACTACTTACATTGTTTTCTTTATATAAGTAAGAAAGCACTGGAATCCGCCCCCTGCTTCTGAACCTTGAGCTTCCAATCACTGTTGCCTTACTAGCAGCTCTAGGCACCACAATTTCTGGAGGATACGTGTTGCAAACCTGAAGTGAGAAGAAAGAATTTAGATGTTACTGTTTATCAATTCAAGACACAGGACAACTTCGTTTTCAGTACACAATCTCACATTTATAAGCAACAATACATTGTTCACCGCAGTGTATCAAAAACCATATCTGAAGCATCAAGGCATTAGAATGCATCTAGGAACAAACAACACAAGGGAATGGGTAAAAATAATAAAACAATATGGGAACAAACAATTTTGCAGTGGAGCCCCAAAACTGAATTGCACAGTGTGCCACATGTTTTGAAAGGAAGTTCTTTAAAGCCATACATTCTATGAAAGCTACTAATTTATCACAAAAAAATATGAGTAATTATATTTTAAGATTTCCCTTTAAATCTCCAACTAGAAAGGAGCTTGCAGCCATCAGGTATCATCCTCACAAAACAGCCTCATCCACTTTCCTCAAAAAGCCATAGTCTTTTCAGTAGATGCTTTAAAGATGAGACATCCTCCAAGTCTTTACTTGAGGCTTGACAAGTTTCAAATGCAAACTGGAAACTCTGAGGAAATTGCTAAGCATTGCCAATTGAAAGTTACATAATAGCAAGTAAAGCTTCAAAACCGTCAATATTTTAGATACCCACATTCTGATGCCTTGATGGGAAGAGCACTTCCCACGTCATCTCAATTCAGGCATCCAAAGATGGCCACTTAAAACTCCAGTCATTTCTGACAGAAAGGCATACACTACTTCAACCCAAAGCATAACAATAAAAAAAACGGTGGGGAGAGAATGAAGAGCACAGAGGAAGGATTCAGGACAACATACTGGTATCGTCCTCACTCAGAGATATCCAGCTTATTTTAGATAGAAAGACTGTGCATAAAACCAGAGGAAACAGAAAGGGAAATTGTACAAAGCTGGAGTTTGAGTAAACTTGTTGAGTGATGTTTCCATTTGATGTTGTTTAGACCTAACCTGATCTTAAAGAGAAGGAAATAGCAGAAGCAAGTTAGAACTGAAACAACTAAGTTTTTCCTTAGCATGAGATCTAAACAAGCAAAAAAAAAAAAAAAAAAGAAAGCATCTTCAGTTTCTGTTTTTTCCTTCCTTACTCTAGTCCCTTGTCACTCTGCCTTGATCCTCATCAAGCCAAGCCACTCCCATGTATTCCTCCTCTTAACATCTCTCATCACACAGGAGGGACACAGTCTGGAAATACATAAAGAACTTAAGGGTACTTCAAGTTCTTGTAGCAGATGGTTTGACATTTCTCTAGAAAAATAAGTAGCTGATATTTTGCCAGAGGAATCAAAGCAAACCAAGGTGACTCTGCAGCTCTGTTCCTTCTTAGCATCATTATCCACAACTTCACATTAAGCTGCTGCATCGATTAAAACCAACTGAGCTCATTTTTCCCCAGAGGCAACACTTATGCAGCAGCAGGATTGCTGAATGTCATTAACACAAAGAGGTATTGCACCAACTGGCTACTATGGACAAGAATTACCTCGTAGTCTTTATTAAGATCTGTTATTTCCCAGTAGTCATTTGGGATTCCCATACGCTGGTAATCTACTTTCAAATCAATCAGTTTCCATCCAATCTCCCGGTTATCTTTAGACATTTTAGGATTGTAGGAGAAAGCATAAAGTTCTTCAGGTTTCACTAGGAAGAAGAAAAAAATTAATTAGTTATAATTCAATACAGAAAAGTCAGGATCTCTTCCTAAAGGTTTTTGTTCCGGCCATCACTGTGCAAGCCACTGAGGTACAGATGTACAACAACTGATACAAAGATTAAAAATTATTCAGCTAAGAGCAATCAGAAAAAAAAAGTGCTTTTTTTTCCTCCACAAAAGCCAAGGGCTGTGTGACTGCTGTATCCATAGTTGGCTATATTGCAGCAACAGCTATTTTATTTACGTTCCTGCACCAAAGATCACTTTGTAAATTTCACTCATCTAAGCAAAATATTCAGACTGGTTTTGACGCCTTAGAAAAATACTGAGTACTACAACAGAACAGTGTGGATATCTGGAGTTTCTCAGTCCATCAAAAACTTTCCTAACTTTATCAAGAAAGAATTATATGCATACAAGTTTCAGCCATAATGCAATGTTCCTCGTGTTTATAAGGTTTCACTCTGGGTAACGCCAAGTGCCAACAATTCATATGCAGATCCTCAGGAATTTCCAGTACTCCTTTCCCCACAGGCAGGGAGATGTGCTACAGTATTCTGTTACAATTAAAACTTCAACATTTCTGGGGAAAAAAAACCTACTGAATTTTCTGCAATACGCATGCTCCGAGAGACTGATATTCTAAGAATGAATGCAGAATTAAAAACATTTATGAAGAGACCTTTTCTGTGAAGCACTCATAAAAAAGCTCTTGCAAAGCTTCAAGTTCAGTGCTCAACAGTGAATTCTGAGCTGCATGGAAAGCATGACAGATGTACTGAGCATTACTGGTGGCCCAACAGAAGCTTCAGGCTGTACCTGACAAATGATAATTTCTTCCTCCCTCCATCTCTACCTTTCCAATTTCCCTCACTCTCCTCAGGAAATGCAAATCCCACCAATAACTCCTTTGGTTGATTCCCAAGGCAGGAAGCTCTCTGGAGAGCACACCTGGCAGTGTGTGATAACACAGCCAGGTTACCAGACAGGTAACCCATACCTGTCAGTCATACACATGCAAACTATAAATAATCAGATGCTCTGACAAATAACATGAAGGAAAAATACACACAAAAAAATTTAAACCAAATGAGTACAAAAAACAAAAGTACAAAAATCAAATAGAACAAAAGAAAGAGCCACAAAACGTTACACCAAACTACACAAAAGAAACTGACTGATGTGATCTCCTGCAGTGACAGCTCCCACGCTTCAAGATGCTACAGAACTGTCTCATTTTCAAAACTGAAAGAACAGTGACACCTTTTAAACACAACAGCAGAATTCTGACAGAAACAGCAGAAAATTAGAGCTTCATAACTAAGAAAACTCGACAGCCTGGGACACAAGGAAAAAGATGGGAACTGACAAGAAGCTCTAATCTCCATAGGTGGCTCAAAGCCAAACTCAATAAAACACTTCTACTGCAGTACTTCTAATTAATTCCTATGTGATGACCAGCATGAAGCAGACTGATGCTATCAACTCTCTTCCTTTGAACTACTGCTAAAGTTACAAAATGCAACACCAAGCAGGATCTTCATAATAAAGCACGACTTCAAACATTGGTTCAGTAAAGGAAACAGAAGCTGCTGAAGATGGAAGCAGGTAGAAAATGGAATTCTGTCCTGCAAGGAGAACAAACAGCCTGAAAATTCAACCTTACACTAAACAGCTGAGCCCTGAATAGACCACAGGCTTCTGAGGATGTTTTGCATCTACTTGGAGACTGATTCCAAGACAGGACACCAAGGTGAAGCATAGGGTTTCACATCCAAAAGAAAATAAACACTAAAGAGTTACCTAAGTGTGCTACTGGGAAACAACAATAACATTTACAACTTTGTGGGATCTGGAATTCTATGCACATCTGGCTCAAATGGCAAGAGCAGAGCTATGCACAGCCATGAGCCAAATCACAGAAATGACTGGCAACAACAGGACTGAAGCACAACCTGGCACATGTGCCACACTCTGGCCAATCAACTCTGCACTGGTCTTCAGAAGATTCCTCATTTCCACTGCCAGAAGACGTGTGCTTACTTTACAAGCAAGTTGTTTGGCGCACAGAGTAGCAATCTACTGCACCAACACACACAGATCACCTCTGACAGTGCGAGTACATTCTGATTTCACACCCTCCTCTCCTGCTCTGCTACAATAAAATCAGTAGTGTGACAGGCAAAGCTTTCACTAGCGCTCAGATGAGCCTTTGAGCTTACTGCATTTCAACAGTTTAAGAAACAGACTGACCCAAATACCTGGTTGTGAAAGTTTGAGCAAGGAGGTATACACTTCATGACAATCACGTTCCTGCCCAATAACAAAGTGAGCCACGTGGAAGTTCTTGCAGTGAATAAGGAGTGGGCATCCAGCTGTGGTCAGAGGCAGTTTTTCTACAGTTGCAATATGATGATGCAGAATCTGAAAAACAGGAGATAATCAAAATCTTTCAGATAACACTAACAAGGCCATAAGCTGTACAAGCAGACTGGAAAGCTGTGCAATACACTATCAGCAGAAAGTGAATTGATTTATGACATTTATCAAGCAAACATAATAAATATCCAGACTGCGTACCCAAAGGCTATATAACAAAGAGCCAGACTGAAAGTATTTTTAGAGACTGATATGTAGAACCAGGTAGATCCAATTACAAGGAGCAGAATTATCTTCTTCTCTTCCACCCACAAACACAACGTATTAATTACAAAATAGGAATAATGAAACAAAGGTCGCTAATTTCAGTGCCAGTTTTACACTTCAAAGTCCTGTAAATTCAAGTTTGGTGGCTTTGTACATTGAACTTGAAGCCATTAGACATGTTCATTTTGTTCCTGAAACTATTGGGTCACACAACCATTGTGTTCGTTTCCTCCCAAAAGGGCAATTTCTGTTAAACATTTGGTATCCAAACACTACAAGGAATACAACTTCAGAATTCGTGGAACTATTCATATTGGATATGAGATCTTTAATCTTTTAAAACTTGTATTTAAACAAGTTCCAAGTATCACACATACCCATGTTTCTTTTCTGACTTCAGCAGAAGCATCTACATAGATAAGATGGGTAGCTGTCAGGTATAAAGTCCCGCTTGCTGCCTTCCTATTTGTATAGCGATCCAGTAATTTCACATTTTCCACCTGCAGTAAGAGCAAAGGGTTATAAAGTAAATTTAGCCCTGATCAAAGAAATTCTAAACATCTGCTGAACCACAATCATGCCACGGCTAAAACAGAATTCAGGGAACAAGAAAAACCTAAGAATTACGTGCACCAAACCAGCTTTACGGTATACATTAACAGCAGGGAAAATAATCTTAAAGTCAAAAAGGTTAAATGAACTGTCAAGATCTAGCAGCAGCATAAAGAAAAGGATCGCTCTGTAGCCAAGGCGATCAAAGTTTGTTGTTGTGCCAGCTGCGGAAACAAGGAGACAGCAAAGACCTACAACAGACAAGGCAGCCCATGTTTGGTGCCATCAAAGTACTGCTGGGAAAGAAACGGCCCCGACAGTTTGACTGCCAGCATCTCGGCCCTCACAGAAGGCACTGCTGCCCGCGTGCACTTACACATTAACTGCATCACATCTCATAAACCACACTAAGCTAACCAAAACAAGTTTTAAGAGACATGGGCACAGACACACACACACACACACACAAAAAATTGTTTTAAAAAAATATCTACTTGTGTGTTGTTTTATTTTTTTTTCCCAGCCTATCTGTTTGTTAGTTATGGAATTTCTCATTCCTTCTAAAGCAAAAACCAAAAGTTAAAGGGGAAAAAAAATGGCAGGAAATACACATCTCAAGAGCCTTATCTGCCCTGAAGGAAAGTTCGCTGGTTTATGACCACAGAGTACACAGATGATCCACTTACAGGCGCTTGCAGTAACGCCGCCCAGTCCTAGAACAGACGCAGGGCGCTCCTCACACATCGCCTCTCACACATCTGCTCCTCACAACCAGCGCCCGGCCTGCGGCTCCGCCAGCACGGCCCTCCGCACGGGGCAGCGGACACCGGCCTGTCCCCTCACCCGCCCCCAGCTCCAAAATCCAGCGTTCTACACGGAGCTGAGCGAAGCCGAGAGAGGAAGAGGCGCAGCCCGCGGATCGCAGCGCGGCGGCCGCTTACCTTCGGCGTGGTGATGTGCTCCATGATGGCACCGCCCGCACCCCAGCTCGCCCGCGCGGCCGGGCCTCCGCCCCGCCATTTGCAGCGGGCGGCTCCCGCCCCGTCGCAAATCTCGCGAGATGCTGGCGGAGCGGGGCGGAGTGGTGCCGCGGCCGCCATTTTGAGCGAGGGCAAGTGCCCTGCGGGGATCAGCTGTGCGGGCGACGGCTCCTAGTGAGGCCCCTTCATCCCGGCACGCTCAGGCTCGCTGCGGAAAGGTGTGGCGGCAGATTTGTCCTGCGCTAATACATGAAGTGAAACAAAAGTGGTCGTGCTTGCTTTACACTCAGAACTTCACTTCGAGGGAGGATGAGGCACACCAGTGCTGGGGTCACCAGGTGTCAGTGGGAGCCCCACTGCAACCAGCTCCCTCCCGGGAGCCAGTGGTAGAAGTGCATACAGCAGCTGCCTGCGCCAGTCCGCTGTTACAGATCGCTCGCTCCTCCATGAACGAGAGCTGGGTGTTAGGACCACTGTAATTATTGCATCCTGTTATTAGTGAGCAAGAAAAACTTGCTGATGGAAACCCAATGTCCAAGAAAGCACATGATTGGAATTGGAAAAGGACTGTATTTCTCAATGCCCTCATTGTTTTTCTAAGCACAAATCTAAGGAAGCTCATTCAGACGTGATTCAAGGAAAGGCAGCACAGTGCTTGCATTAGAACTTCCTGTGATGCCTATGAAAATCCCAACAGATTTATCTTTCTCTGTCCCTGACTCACAATGGGAATAAGAGGAGGAAAAAGAGAAGCACACCAAAGTTTGGAGGAAAATACCAAACTCATCTGTAATACAATTTTAGTTCCTTGAATGGTTATGGTGGTCGTTCATTTCTAGTCACCTCTCTTCTGTTAGGCCTTTGCATCTGTGCTGTGCACTATTCCCAGATATTTTTTTTCTTATAAGGTTTGCAGAAAGATGATGGTAATTTGCAATATTAATAATAAACTGTGTGAGAATCATTGAAAGGAAATCTACAGTACTGCACAGTACACACATATAATAGCAATGCATCTCCTTCCTCTTTTAAAAACCAAGAACACACACAGAAGGCAAAAAGCAATAAAAGAGGGAAGAAATAAGCACATTCAGCTGAGGAATAAAACATGGGAGTCACAGAGGCACTTCTTAGCCAGCTACTATCACAAACTCACAACCTATTCCCAAATATTATTATTCCACAGAGGTCAATCTGAGCAAGAATAAAAGGTGCTGACTTCTACCAGGGAGATTTTCTTAAGTAATAGATGGAGCTATGAAAAAAGTGCAGAGCAGAACTGAGGTCCCAAGGTTGGTGACCCATCAGTTGAGACACTCACTGCTGAGATCTTGGAATACGACTGTTGACTAAGGCAGCCTCATTTACAAGTGTTAAGGGGAGAATAGTGCCAAAAATAAAATGAGATGACAGGTTCAGATACGATTAAATAACCTGTTCCAGACATTATGCGCACAGTCCTACCGAGATGTTGGATTTTGTCGCTTTGAAAAGAGAGAGCATAATGTACATGCTGGGGACAAGTCCATGGGGTGCTGATGTTAACGGTCAGTTAAGTGGCACCAGACATGAATCTGGCCTTCAGTGTTCTTTTTTCTCTCTTTAATGATACTCGGAAAATAACTGTCACAAGAAATAACTTCAGGAAACACAGATTTTTCCCGTATTATAGAGTTTTGATTGTCACAAATTGTTTCTGAAGTATCTTCCTGGGGAAAAAGAACTTGCAAGTAGCTTCTTATTTCTGGGAATATAAGCTGCTTAGGAGTAAGAAAGCAGAACTTGGTACAGATTCCTACAAACCTCACTGAAACCTTTGGAACCACCTTTATTCTAATGGGCTCTTCAACGGAATTTTTTTGAGTTTTGATGCCCTGAGGTAGTTTCAGGGTCTTTATGTGATAAGCTGCAGCATTATTATGATTACAGCCTGTACTAGGAGACACAAGAGTGTGCAATTAACGGGTTTCCTCTGACTAGCTGGAAAATACCCCATGGAAAAGACCTGTGCCATTTCTTACAGCTTTTTCTGCTGACATTCCCTGACAGTGATGATCTCCACAGTGCCATCTGAGTGGGTTAAATGCAGCAGTCCCTAATACATGGGTGCAGGTGCTGTAGTGCAGTTATGTCTTTGATGCCATAGGATATCAAGAGATACACTTGCAAAAACACAATTAGCTCATCTTTTGTTACTGCCAAAGGAGTCACAAGATTAAGAACAACGTGTGCTGCTGCCTCTGATTTTATATCATTAAATTAATTATAAAATCCAGCCTAGCCCCTGACAGCCCTTTCAAAGGGTTTTACACCTCAGAGTAAGTTGCAACTGCAAACAGGCACCAACAGTCTGCATGCAGGGACCATCGCTCTGTCAAATTCAGCACAATCAAATGTGGCAGCTTAGGTATCCTCTGTTGTGTTGTTTTGCTTTAGACTAATAATCTGCTACCCATGCTGTGATGGGGGTATAGGAAAGCACCTCCACCCTGCTTCAAATCAGAAGGGTTTGCTTTTTTTTTTTTTAAGTTAATTAAAGCATAACTTGAGGGGTGGAAACTCACCACTGAGATGTGAGGTAAGGAAATGTTGAGTGGATGGGCTTTTTTCCCTTACAACAGCTGTGGCCAGGTGTTTTTAATGGAAAGAAAAAACACGTCATCATAACAGCTCTTGATGAAATTGCCCAACACTTATGCCCACTTCCAGCAGGGTTAAGGAAGCTAACTGAAGAACATGTATTTCTAATCTGGTTTGTTGGTCTTGGAGATGAACTGAATAATTTTGTACCGAATAGATCATACAGCAAAGTTTTTTCTCTTTTCCATTGAGCAGCCAGGAGCAGACTGTGATTTTTCTCATGTGCACTGTCTCTACAAAATTATTTTATGCGATTCTTCCCGCTCATTGCCTTGCAATTTGAGCTGCCCTTCTTATTTTTGAATGGTCTCATCACTAAATGGCATTGTTTCTGATTCCTGAGCAGAACTATCCTTCTTGAGAAAACAAAACATGTTCATATGAAGTTTACTTCCTTCACAAACTTGACAAAGCAAATATAAATCTAGCTTTTGCAAAGAACTCACTTGAATGAACATTCATGGAATGGGACCACGAGAGAACTCCGAGCAAAGCCAAAGCAGATGTGTTCTTGCAGTTCCAAATAAATCTGTAGATACTGTTTTGCAATACGTCCATCACTGTCTGTAAAGAATGAAGCCCCTCAGGCCCACAGATCCTGGGCTTCGCTAAGAACACAGAGCTGTTTTCCCTGCTGTCAAGTAGAAAAGAGAGAAGACAGTTTTTTCTTGGAAATTTTGTAGCAGAGCTTCCAGTGCACATCGGGCTCCTATTTGTAATAAAGATCTGCACGAATACATCTATGGCTGAGGGCTGGGGATGGTTGTGTTCCCCCTGGCATTTCGTTAAGCTAGCTAAAGACTGAATGTGGCTGTCTGTTTTGCTACATCAGGAAACGTACGGGGGAAAAAAAGCACAGAGTCCTCTTACATAGTAGAAATAAAGGATGTTGAATTAAAACCAAAGCAGAGCAGGTACTTTATAGGTTTCCTCTGGTTCCTCTGGAAGGTACTTTTCCTCTGGTAATTGACATGGTCTAAGAAAATAAATGATCCTGTGTATTAAAGTATGCATAGCAGAGAAGCTCAGTAGAATACTCCTCACAGTACTAACCTGTTTCAGGGTCTTAAACCCTCTGTTCCAGTACACAAAGCTGTGACCCAGTCAAGCTTGTTAGCAGTGGCAAATTTATTCCTGTCTTTCTCAGATGAAATGGAGTTGTTCTTTTTTCGAGACAGGACTCAATCCATGGTGACAAAGGGTGGATTATCTGCCTCTCAGCAAGCTATTGAAACCTATCAAAGTGAGTTTGGAAGTGGCTTTAGAAAAGCTGCTGAAAACATGCCAAGAACTGCATAATACATGGAAGGAGAGTAGGAATGGTACTTAAATGCAGTATGATATTAGGATGTTGGCAGCATCTGGAGAAGGAAGGTGGTGTTTGGCAAATGATAGAAATGGATATAATTCAGGACTGGAGCCAAACTCAAGCTTTACTTGACTGCTGACAATATCTCCTCTGGGATTTCACCCTGTCATGCTTAGAAAATTGTTTTCTCCTATTCATAATGAAGCTCAAACTTCAGCATCTCTGTATGTGCTATGGATGGGATATCTTTCTAAGTGGAAACATTAGCCAGATCTTTTCCTCTGGCCCAGCTTTTAAGTGTAAACAGAGGGGCTTTTGGAGATATCTTCTTGTTGAAGACAAATTTAGGAGGGTTGTTCCTTGGGCTTACAGAGGAAAAAGCACTTCAGAATTGTTCTACACCGATTCCCTGACAGCTCCTTCTTCATTTTGTGCCTATCTGTGGATTTGAATCTCTTTAATTACAGTTCTAATCGTCTTACTCATGCTTCATTTCCCACTGTAAATAAAAGGAATTTTAGGCAGCACTTTGCTCTTTTCTTCCAAGCGGCTGCATAAATTTGCCCTTTTTTTTAAAAAAGTGACTGATTATTTGATTGTGAAATCATGTGTTCAGCCAGTCCACATTGCTGAGTTGAGTCATCCCATGGTCAGAGAAAGCACCCTGGGGAACAAAGATGAACAATTGCAGGTTATTTGTCATCAACGGTGTGTGGAGTGCTTAAGCACACTGAGTGACAGCAGGATGACTTTGTACTTACACCTACCAAGTGTAATATAGTCTGGTGAACTCTTGGTGGTTTAACTACAGGAAGCTGAATATAATGTCTTTAAACTACAAGACAGCAGATTTAGATTCGGTATTTAGAATAAATCATTTACTCAGAGGGTGGTGAGGCGCTGGCATGCGCTGCCCAGGGAAGTTGTGGATGCCCCAAACCTGGAAGTGTTCAAAGCCAGGTTGGATGGGGCTTTGAGCAACCTGACCTAGCGAGGGCATCCCTGCCCATGGCAGAGAAATTACAAATTGGCCAGTTTTACTCTTGTGCACCCCACACTCTTAAGGCCAACCACACTTCTCTTGGCAGGTGCACTGTCTCCAGCATTGCCTAGTTATTAAAGAAAGCATTCATGATTTTAGAACTGCTGCAGTGAATTGAGTCTCTCAAAGTCATCTTTTTAACTCAGGTGTTGTAAGATTGCTTTAGCCAAAAAAGCAGTGGAAGAGAAGCAGCAGTAAAGGTGTACCCCATTTCATCTCTTCACTGGCCTGTGGAATAATATCGTCCAGTGATGGAATCCTGCCTAGTGCTCACTGACTATTAGAGCTGCTGTGTAGGCAAATGAAGCACGAATGTTTCTCTAAAATGAACTGATGTGGGACAAAAGGAAAGCAATAGTAGTGCTTTCTACTGGGATATAAGGGCTATGGAGCAATAGAAAACAATAAAGAAAAATTATCTCACCCCTTTCTGACAACCACTGCCAGCTCAAGAGGAAAGCAATCTCTAGAGATGCAATTCCCATGCAACTGGAAAAATAATATGTGGCTGTCTACTAAAGTACTTCAAGGACACTCTAAAAGTAAACTTTAGAGAAGGCAATTTGTCCGGAAACATTTTGTGTTCTTAACTACCAACAAGTATTTTAAAGTCTATCACGTAAAGAAGCACAGGCCTCATTTGTGCCCATCGATAAAACAACAGCCAGATGGCTTTATTGTCACTGGAAACTGTAG
This sequence comes from Lagopus leucura, assembly GCF_019238085.1. Taxonomy (NCBI): domain Eukaryota; kingdom Metazoa; phylum Chordata; class Aves; order Galliformes; family Phasianidae; genus Lagopus; species Lagopus leucura. Next base: position 9,549,158 of record NW_024962270.1, on the reverse strand, counting down.
AACAAAAAGTGTTTATCAAGTATGGGTCAGCACCTTTATCTGTGGATCTGTCACATTTACTCATCCACTGCTGGTCTGGTGCTATCATCCTCAACTTAAGAGCAAATTAGCATGAAAAGCCTACTGCATTGCTTACAAGCAGAACCTTGTGGCCCTTGGATAATGCCATTCCAGTTCATAAGAACTGGCTTATACATACACTCCCAGAAAACTTATTAACAATACTCCTTTCTCACTTTTCCCACAGTTTCTCTTTAATAATAAACAGCCCTGATGAAAATTCAGAATGGAAACACGATCGATACCCAGATGGTTTCACTGAGGGAACTTTGGCATATGCACTCTGCTATTTACTATTTCCTTACTGAGCTAATCTTCTGAGCAGGCAGGAGTGCTGGTAACTTCCCATGGTAAAAACATGAGAAGGTAGGTTAGCAGTGGGATGAATGTTAGATTCCTGCCTGGGCAAACAGAATGTGGAGAATAAGTTAGAAAAGTACTTACTTTCTTACTTTAACTAGATACATACCACAACATTTAGCACTGATACTTACAGGTGGAATTCTTCCTTTTTATATAATTTGTGCAACTGCTATTTTGTTGTGGTAATGACACCATGTGCCTTCTAGAAGGTGGTGGATGCTGTCACGTAGCAATGTGTATAAACAAAGTATGGCTAGTTCATCTCTTTCCTTTTACTCTCTTGCTGAATCTTTGCTTGATCCTGTGAAGAGGACAGCAATTCACTTAACATTTCCACAGCGAAGGGCTTCCACTGAGTCCATCTGTTGGTAACTTCTTGTTAGCACACAGTAGGATACACCGTGAACTGTGCCACACGTCTTTAGTGAATGAAGCTCAGGAGCATCATGGAGAAGGAACATGGCCATTTCAGAAACAAAACTAAATCTGTCCCAAGTAGATAAAAACCCATAAATTTTAAATCCTTATACTAATATACTCAGAGTGATATGACTGTGACGTTGCTGCTGCTTTTTTCTTTGTTCATCAATCCCTGCCTTTCACAAGATCATACACGTACAAGACAGACAATCAATCAGTTTGTATGTTAGCTACCAATGCCACATCTTCCCACAGCTAAATATTTCAAAGCTCAGTCTATTTCAGATGCAGGACAGAATCAACCTCTCTGTGAATTTGAGAGCTATTTTTGGCTCTAGTTGTTCCTATGAAATCTTGAGGAGAAAAAGTTTCCCATTGCAGCAATAAATTCACTCCAATGAGAAACATTTTGGTTAACATTTAGAATTTGCTACATAACCTTCTGTATTTTTTAACATTAAACAAACTATTTTAATGAGCAAGTTTTTTTCTGCCTGGCTATTTGTGTACAAGATTGCAGAAGAGATTCTAAGCAATCTTCCTTCGCACCATTTGTCCAGCAGTGCTCGTGCAATCTGTTGGAAGCATCACAGCACAGCAAAAACTAAGTCCACAGATATATATAAAAATACATTTATACAAGTGTCTACAGTACAAATATATACATTTATCTTGAATTATCATTAAACTGCAGACATCTGAATAGTCAAGACCTTATTCCATGCCATTCTTTTCCAAAAGGAACGCTGAAGTTGTTCTTTTGCCTACACAAATGCTGCCCTCCTATAATCACAAAAAAATTAATTATTGATATTTTTCAGATGTCACTGTTTTCATTGAGAGTCCCCAGATGAAACTGTGTATACAGCACTTACAACTGTGTTCCATTTCTCCTGATGGAATTATATATCTGGGAATTCTGAAGTTCTTTCTCCCTTCTTAAGATTTTGTTTATTCTAAAAACTGTTTATGCAGTGAGCTGCATTGAGCTTTTTTTTTTCCAGTCAGTTTTCTGAGTTATTTAAGTTCTCTTAAGGAAATAAAAGAATTTAGTACCAAAGTAACCAGTTACCTGAATTTATCCCATTAAATTGTTAGTCATGTCTGTATCTCCAGTTGTGCCACTGTTAAGGTACATTGCTTAGCAATATGCAGGCAGACTTCTTTCTCCAAACATCAGCCACTCACATTCGCTCATCCATGTAAACTGAACGAACACCTAATTTTGTGTTTCTTCTTTGTGGTCACAAATGGAGCACATTCCCTTTGGTGGTTCAACTATTTCCTTTAACGTGAGTAATTTATTACCCTCCTTGTACTTTCCAATTATGTCATTATTTTCTAATAAGCATGCTTGTGGATTTTATCTGTTGATTGCTTTTGCCTAGAAGACCTCAAACCAGAGTTATTTTAAGACCAAGAGGAAGAACATCAGTTCTTAACAAAAATGGTACAGCAATCCATCAATGTGCTGCACTGAGAATTAAATATGCACAATCAGTGCACTGAGCTGTCAACCTTTCTTTAAAGCCATTAGCTATGTTTTCACAGAGAACATCAGGTTGGACAATGCAAAGTTTACCAATAACTAAGATTATATTGCCATTTGGAAGTCAATAAACATAGCTGTTGTATTGGTTGCTGATATTCTGACAACCAGCAATTTTTCTCAGTCACTGTGCATGTCATACTTCATCTATCATACTTAGGATTACTAGCAGTGCTCAGAGGATCCTGATCCTGTGCTAGCCACATCCCCAGCAACTGCTGGAGTTTGCTCAGGCTGCCAATCACTGCTGAAGGTATTTCAGTCACCTGCAGGAGTGCCTTCCCTACCCCCCACCCCTCCCTTCCCCAACAGGACCACTATGTCAGCTCTGAAATGGGTGGATGCTTTTCTGCTTCAGTCTCCTCTGACTGCAGGGACAGCATAAAGAGAGTAAAGGAAATCACTAAGGTCCACTCTGAGTTTCCATTGTGAGACAAATTATCAATTACATGTTTCAATTAGTGAAACTAAAAGCCTTGAGTTCAGTTTAACCACCTAAATTGAAAGAAAAATTGATAGAATTGAAGATTTATACACCAGCTATTTGTGTAAGAAATGACATCAACATTTTTTAGTAATGCATTCAGGACATGCTCTGTGTCAGAAGCAGAAGACAGACCGCCTTCACACCATTCTGCAAACTGAACCCTGAATTGCACCAGCCCTTATTTCACTCTCAAAGCTCAAACCCGCAGTGCAGTCCTGACCTAACTGACTGGCAACCTGCTCTCCTGGGGAGAGTGCCAGTCACAACAGCCTTTCAGTGTGGTGACACTTCTGCATTTGGGAAAATGTCACCCAGCTAAGTCTAAAATATTAATTCATGCATGACATGCCTCACCTGAGCAGCAGAAGATTGGTTCTTTAGTCCTGCAGTCCCACTTGTCCCTGCCATGCCTTTCAATTCCATGTCCCACCAGACTGGTTATTTCTGACTAATATTACAGCAGATCTCATAGCTTCGTTACCATACAAAAGTGGAATTACGTTCTGAAAAGGGCTATTGTAAAATAAGCGAATAAAACCTCGTAGAGTATTACATTCACTAAAGGTCAGTAAGAGCACACAACCCTTGCTTAGGCAGCAAGGGATGAACTCACCCCACACTGCACGGCTCATTCTGCACACTCAGCCCAGCTAAGGGGAATGAAGATAAACAGACAAATAGTCTCCTGTTAGTTACGTGTGGAACCTTGTTACACTTAGTGTGACTCTAAGGACATGATTGATGGCCTGATCTGAATTCTAGGGGATTGTCCTGCTGGTTTTGCAATTGAAATTCATGTGATACACATATAGGCATCATGCAAGACAAAACAAGCTGCAGCTTAGCTTTGCCTAGCTTTGTTCCTTCTAGAACAGGAAAAAAAGTAGTAATATTTGCCTTTGCTGCTAATGGGAGAGGTAAATACACATGGCAAATGGGAAGAAAAGGGCTATTTTTTTCCTCTGACAGACCATCATTCTAGACCAAACTTTCAGCTGCTGACTAATCAAGTTGAAAATTTTTATTTCAGGTGAGGAACTGACCCCTTGCATTGTCCCTTGGTTTGAACAGCAGATCTCGAAAGGGCCTTAGGGGAGTTTAATGTTAAGGCTGGTGAGGAATATGATGAGATATTTTAGCTCAACCAACAGCTACAAGGAGCTGTGAGCTCTGAAAAAGCTGCGGTGACTGCACAGCATGGGTGCAGCTGATTGCTGGGATTGAAATGGGGCAGGACCTGCTTGTTTCTCTTGAGTACCTCCGTGTCTGCACTGCAGCTTCGTGGCCAGCAGTACTGAACTCCGCCAACACGCAATATTTCTCCTTCCAGTGAGAAAGCTGAAAATAAAAGCAAACTTACCAGCTGTGTGTATCCCACTCTTCCACTCAGACACGCTGGGAGCGCCGATCTCTGCAATCTCGCAAGCTGCCGATGCCGGTGGTTTGTCAATCGCTGGCACCCTCTGGTGGAAGAGAACGCAGAGAAGATTTTATTGCTTAAGACACACAATCAGGATTATATTCTCTAAGAGAAACAAGGCATTTTTTTCAGGCTTCTGCCGTGTCGTTGCTGTCTGCCCATAGGAACCACAAGAAGCCTCTGCTTGTAGCTGTCTAGGTTGAAATTCTGCTGGAAGTTAACGGCAGAAGGCAGTGGAGGATATTCAGCCAAGCATGTTGGTAGCTCAAGCAAAATGAGCTCAGGAGCAGAACAGCTCAGCTTCAGCAAGCTCTGCACCCAGAAGCATTGTGCTGTGCGTGGCAGTGGCTAAAAAGAGCAAGGTTGGCCCTGTGTAACAAATCTTTGCTGATGTGTCCACACTTGCTGTAACTGAAGTGCTATATGGACTTGCAACTGCTACGCAGCAAAATGAACAAACTCATCTTGGTATTAGTTGGGGCAAAAGGATCAGCAATGAGGTACCTTGGAAAGGTGCAGTTTTGTAATCCACGATCATTTCCTAGCGCATCCCAAGAGTACTCCCTAATGCAATATATGAGCTGCTGCAGATCCAGCCTGAGTCAGCCCCCCAGGACAGACATGTCTTTGGTGCCTGGAAAAGAGAAGGGCAGCCGCCCAGAACATGAGCTGAACTTCAAAGCCACACTTTAAATTGTTCCCTTTTTCTCCTTGCTGATTATTTTGCATTGTATCTGAAATCAGTCGGGGAGAAGAAAAAGACTTTGAGCAAGAGACTAAAGTAATGTTCAGAACTGTTCAACGTTTTATGTCTGGGGGATTTAGTCCCTTATCTCAGATGCCAGCTGAGAGGAATGAAAGACTTTCCTTGGAACGATGAAAATTAAAACATCGCTTACAAGAAGTAATGTTCAGACTGAAAGAGGTTTAGAGGTTTACCTTGAGGTTTGGCTTTGATTGAGTACCCAGAAATACCAGCACCCCTTTAAATGATCTAAACCTCTTGGTAATGAGCGGGTGGGAGGGTACCCTGTTTCTGCTGCACTTTCTGCAGTCTGCTGGGCATGGGAACAGCTCAAAGCAGCCAATTAGCCTTAGTTTGTACTGAGAAATCTTTCAGAGAGGCTCTTGTTTTAGTTGTTGTGGAACAGTAAGGTAAAAGAGCAGAAATACTAAGTGAGCTGAACTTTCCTAAACGTCTAGAATGGTTTGGGTTCTGTGTTGGTAGCAGTTTGGTGTACTGTTTCTCTTCAATGAACATTCCCTCTTACCTAAATTCCAAGTGATGGTTATACTGTACACAGCACTGCTTGTGGCTCAGTGCTTTCCCAGCTGCTTTCTCTCCTCAATCCAACTGTTCTTCCCTTCACTGTGCAGAGCCCTCATGTTTGTGTTCCCTCAGGGAGTGTCAAGACATTTTAGACTTCAAGGGCCAAATTAATCCCCTGCCATTAAAACAAATAAAGATAATGGCGTTAGAAAAAAATTGACCCCTCTTGTACCACTTGGTTTTGTATCTTACTGAGTTTGCTTCATTACAGTCCTTGCGGCAGAGCTGTAATCTGAAACAACAAACACCATTCAGCTTCACAGTGTTTACACACGCACCATTCTGGGATAAGTCTCAACAAATAATCCAGGGTTAGGAGTTCTGCAGCCCATGCTCGTGGCCATCATCTCTGGTGTCTTCTGTGGGCTCAGTTTATCTGAGACATCCACACCAGTTATTGCAGGTTCCCCCAGTGCTATGATGCGATGAATCGTGCCAGCTCAATCACAAAAAAAGAGGATTAAAAAGAGAGATTGTGACAGGTGGTCCCCAGACCACAGGCTGGTGAAGATTAAGGCAATTCCGCAGTGGTTGTATGAGTAGCACATGGTCTGCCTGCAAATTCAAAGCAGAGATAAGTGACTGTTGGCATATAAGGTTTCTCTCAAGTGTCAGAGCAATTGCAGAACTGCCAAGCAGATCACAACTTGTGTCTGCAGAATGCAAGACAGTGTCAGGAGAGATGATCACAAGAGACATCAAAGTAATTTCAAGAAAGAAACAAGCAGCAATCAGAAAGCACTATGAAGAGACAGAAAGAATGAGTCCTGCCATGAACATCTAAATCACTGCTTAGTTTAATCCCCAGTAAGAGTATCTAACAGTCCAAGTGCAGCACTGGGGCTGACCTGGCTAAGGTCAGTCAACAAGAACCTTAATTCTCTTCTGAGAACTCCTAGGTGATGTGACATTTCTCATAGGGTGATCTCTTTGCTATTTGCATATTTGCTGTGCCTGCCTTTCTGTGGGACGGAATGAAATCTTGAATCTACAGTTATTGGATTCCAAGCCTCCCTTCTCTTTGTCACCTTTCTCCTATGGAAAAAAAGGCATCTGCCTTTTCCCATCTTCTTTTCTCGGTGTAACTATGAAGGTTGAGTTCCTGCATGAAATTACCTAATAATTTGCTTGTCTTTGTTTTCAGTGCTTAAAGTAGTCTTAGGAGAAGCACTGCTGGACTTACAGCACATTGTTATGACTACTACCTTGATAAACATAACCCTGTTCCATCTGCTCTCTCTTCTCCTCAAGTATTCTCTGCTGACTCCTTACTGACTTTCCTATAAGTTTCTTTTATCTTCTATATCTTCACAGCTTTTCCCTCCACAGGTCTCCAAAACCTTCATGACCAGTCTTCACTTCTACCATTGCTTTATCACTATGAAAATGCTCATTCCTATTCCAGTTCCTTGTCAGTCCATGGAAAGCTTCCACGTGGTCAAAACAAGTGAAACTCCTGTGGTTTGGTTTTTTTTTGCTCTTTCTATTTTCCTGTTTGAGAGGAGGCCCTTGTAACTAACGACTCAAAGCCGGCTTCACTTCAAAGGCACTCTGCAATAAATCCACAGCCGTATATCCAAAGGAAGCTGAACCCACTGGTGGCTGGTAGGCACACACTCTCGCCATGCTTCCCTCAAACAGAACCCAGAACACAAAACCTGTTAACAAATCAGGACAGAAACTATTTCTGTATTGTTCTATAACCTAGCATGTTCCTTGACTTCCAGTTAGGTAATGCACGCAGAAATACAAATGCAACGCTGTACCACAGCCTCACAGACACCCTGTCAGGATGCATTCCTGCCATGCTCTGGTGAAGCAAACACCCGTGAAGACCTTCAGTTAAGCTCACGAAGCACGATTCAAGCTGTCATGGTACTCCTCAGTGCCTTCGGTTCAGATAGAAGCGCCAAGCCTCTGCCATCAGTCTGTTAGCTGGAAAAATCCTGCTGCAGAAATGTTCAACAGAAAATAACAAGAGCCCAAGAGGTCAGATATTCATCCAATTCAGAGCAGGAGATTTTAAAAGCAAATCTTCCTGTGAGATTCCCAGCATTTCAGGCTTCTAATCCCTTTGTGAACCTGAAGCAGCTGGATCTGAAGCAGAAAGAAAAACTTACCACAAACTGCAAAAAAAATCCAGACCTGTTTGAACTCCAGACACATTGTGATTTGAGTTGGCAGTGAAAGTTTGGCTAAAGCCTTCCTGTGTTTACTCCCCAGGCTCAGCGCCGCCTAGGCCTGATCTTTACACAGATGGAGCTCCTGCAGCTCCTGCTGGCTTCCAGTGAATCATGAGGACTGGTCCCTACTTGAAAATCAGCTCTATTGTACAGGAACAATCAGGAGCACTCAGGCTGAACAGCAGATCAAAAAGCACACCTCCACAAATCACCACGACCATTAGTTCTGCCATGCTCTCTTCTCGTAACTGCCTCTAATAGGTGCCTTGTGTTTCAAGGCTGTGAGGGCCATTGGACCGCCTGGCCTTTTTTGGGGGGTGGGACTCAGACAAGAGGACACAGCCCAGCAGGGAATACATACGTGAACACCAATTTCTCCCTCAGAAGATTTCTTTTGTTGTAGAAAAGTGCAGAATTTAGGCTTACTCTTCTGGAAGCAGAAAACAGATGTGTCATCAGAAGAGGGAAAGAAGGAAAATCACCAGGAGCAGAAGGGTTCTCAAGGCCTAACACAAGGAAAATGTAGGACCTGGATAGGTGCTGAAGTCTGCTCAAAATGGATGGCACTGGCAAAAACAAATGCCCCTCAAAAGACTAATGGCGTTCTATCTCCTGATATAAGCCACCTCTGGCCTTCTTTCTTTGCTGAGGAGGAAGAACAGCATGGGTTGTTTTTAATGTTTCCTGGCTTTGTTTCTAAAGAGATGAAAATGAGAACGTTAAAAATAGGCTTCAATCAGCTTGCTGTGGCCAAGCAAGCCATCACATGTGGATCACTGAGCAGCCCACTTGGGACTGTGTCAGCTACACAAAACAACTGTTCTTACTGTGCATACAGATCAAAGACAGGATCTCTTTCAGGCACCTCTGAAAACAAGACGTTAAGATGTGTCTGTTGTCTTCTTCTTTATTTATCTCACGGTAGCTCTGTGTACATTCCTGTAATTGAAGCTCAATTAAATTTGCAGCTCCCTTTAAAGGGAAAAAACAAGCCACCCTAAACTGACTGTGAAAAACAAATAAGTGGATGGGAGAGCCCTGCAGCCTTAAGGAGAACAAATTATTCCTACCTTTGGCTACCTACCTGCACCTTTGGCTCCCAATGCCTGCTCTGATTCTCTTCCCTGCACTCCCTTTAGCAGGATGCTGCTCACACAGGATACACAGCACTAAAGCCTACCAGCAGGCTTCTATTAAGCAGTAATTGTTGCTATATAAAACATGCAATGATTATGTGCCCCTTTTTAAACTATTAAATCAATTTACAGGTCTGATCCTTTCCTTTGGCAGAGGCAAGATACATTTTTGCAGATCCTAACACTGTCAATTCATTAGTCTGCTTTCATCTAAAAACTGTCCAAGGAACACACAGAAAAGACAAAGTCACACAAGTCCGTAGATTACAGAGAGCTATTTTCTTGATGAAAAACTGTATCTTCAGAAAGCAGCTGATGCTGTGGCTTTCTCTTCATCATTGCATCAGCTTCTTCTGCTGCTTTATCATTAGAAAGGCAAAGTCCATTTTGCTAAGGATGTACCCACAGCATGCCCCTATTCTGGGATGACATCCCTCCACCAGTGACCCTTCAGTGACGTGCAGAGAGGTGTGTTTACCTATCACCTCGGCATGTGGGCCTCTTGGCTCTATCCTGAATTCATTTTTTTATTTTCCTGCATTCTTCACTTCCTTTAATTACAACATAATAAAGCAATACCACCATCATTACTAATCTGCTGAAGGACAAATGTCCAGGTAGCAAGCAGCTGCTGTAGGGAGGTTCCTGTCTGTTTTACATGATGCCAGAAATAGGAAACTGCTGTACGTGTCAGGAGCAGCTCCACAGAGTTTCACTGATGTGAAAAGAGAATTGGGGCTCAGCAGCTTGGTGAAAGCAGAACTGCTCACCAGGGCACTAGCAGACAGTTTGCCTTTCAGTCCTCAGAGGCTCAGTTTCATTCTCTCAGGTCTGGTTCCCTGCCTGCTCTCATCCTTTGCTCACTCCTTTCTGAGACAGGCCTGGTTCTTGTTTCATCACCTTCAAACCTCCCTCAAGCAGATGTTCCTGCTGAACTAGCTCCTCCTCTCTAGTATTCATCTTTCTGCATGCATTAGAGCGATGGCGACAGCAGGCAGAAGGAGGTTGTCATATGGTTAAGCATCAACCTTCATTCTCCAAGGCTCTCTGGCCAGCACCTTACATCCTCTCCATACTCCCCTCCCTGTGGATCAAGACATCCCAGGGAATAACAGGCTGCAGAGCAGGTCCTACCCTGCAGCAAAGAGCTGGAAGCCGGTGGCACTGGTGGTGCACACCAATGTGGCAACAACAAAGTATGTGGAGACAAAGAAACACATCACACTGTATTCCCAGCTATCAACCATAGCATATTTGCATAATTTCTCATAGGCAGCATTGACTTAAGTGCCACACTAGTTAAATGCTAGCAGTACATTACTGCAGAGCATCAAAGACACTTCCCAAGGACCCAGGGCAGGGAGCAGTGAGATGTTCATCTGCGTGGAGGGCTTTTACGGGCATGCTGGCTTGCTGCTGTGGGGCAGCTGCCAATAGAGGATGTTCTTAGTGTGTCTCCTGTATTTCACCATACTGTATTGAGGGACTGGTGCCAGCTGTCGGTGTCAGGGGGAAGTGTCCTTCAGAGCATCAGGACAGCACTGATCAGCGCCTCGTAGCATCAAACCATCACACTGCAGGCTCCTGTGAGCTGGCAGGGATTGCTTTTTGCCTTGCTTCTTGTTCTGAGTGTTCACTCGGCATTAAGAAATGGCGAGAGTAGAGCTGAAAACTCATTGAGTTCAACCTTTAACAACAAAACAGATTACAAAACATGCTGAAGAATGGAAAGGCAAAGAAGCTGCAAATTAGGAAGTTTCCAGCAATACTTTCTGCTTAGAATAACAGGAGTTTTTCATCAGCCAGCTGCCCACATAAAATTCACAAGAGAAATGTACATTTCCCTAAAAAAGAGAAACAACCATCACATGGGAAAAGACAGACTTTTCTCTAAAAGCTATTTCCATGGTAACTTCTAAATTCAAAGCTCAAGCTCTTTTGGCTGCAGGGATACTTAGAAAAGGTAACAAAATTGTTTGCTGCTGTTGATAATGGCAAACCCTCATTGCCGGCCTCACATGCAAATTAAGCTGCAAGTTTTTGTTTAAAGTTTGCCCAAATCTGGCTAAAAACAAGCAGGGAAAATGTCAATCTCAGATGAAATGTCACCCCAGAGACAATGTAAGGAATTAGAATAGGAACATATTGATGCTTTTACCCTTGTAGTTTACAGTCAGCATCTAATCGTGCTTTTTATCCTGTCAAAATTCAAAGCAGGTCACATATTACGTTATATAAGCACATCCAAACTTTATACAACAATAAATTTATCTACTGCTACAGCAGTTCGGTGGACACCGCAGCACAGAACATCTATGAGCAACTGAAGGTGAGAGATTTTGAATCAGGAAACAAATGCTCCCTGGAATACACACAAACCACAGACCTTGATAGAGCCCGGCGTTTCATTTGCAAGAGTTTATCCTCATTATGTGAGGTACTATAACCCATGTGGGAAGATGTAATAGATGGCCAAGTTGTTAAAGACTGTATATGCAGAGAGGAATGCACTTAGCAACTTTCATTCCAAGGGCTAATGCAATGGACAAGTTTAGGCATTTCTTAGCGTGTGAATGCCTGAGTTATCAGCTGTCATTATGCTATTTCACTAGGGAAGATGGGAGGAAATCATTGCATCCAGTTGTCTTAGTGACATGCATCCCGTTATGATGAACTCAGCAAAGTGCTAAGTGCGTGTTCAAAGCCTACCTGGGGTCATTTTCCCCTGTAACAACAAATAGTAAGGTTAGGAGTTAGTTTTGCTGAGGTAGCATGGGTGAATAAATTAGAGTCTGCCTTAAGCCAAACACAGCTTTGGGCTGTAAGTATTATATTAGTACTTAAAGAGCCCATTCCACAGCAGCACATCGCTCACCCCTGGTCTTCATAGGGCGTTGGTATGGTGTAGACTGTGCCCATGGATTTACAGGATTGGGTCCAATGCAAATCAGTACGCTTTACACTTGCAGAGCTGAAATGCAGCAGGATAAAATGCATCTCTCGATTCACTGAGCAGCATTTGGAAAAGTCTCCAGTTCTAAATAAAGTCTTCATTAAACATCTCTGAGAACAGACCTCTTCAACCATGGCTGCCAAAAAGCCTATTAGAAAGCGCTGCGTGGAAGGTAACTAACTGGCAAAAGTGCTGATACCTTTGGCAGATTAAAACTCAACTGAAACTATGAAATCATTGATAAAGCACAAATGTGGAAGCTGCTGTCTAATATTAAACCATAAATTGTCAGAAGGAAGATAATTTTGTGCAAGTGTTTCTAAAAATCTGCATCACTGGTGGCCTCTTCTACAATCCATGGCAGGACTCCAACATGCTACAGGAACCAGCTTCTGTGGACATTCAAGAACACTGGACAGTGGAGGGGATCTCCTGTGTGACTCAGTTCTGCTCTTGGAAGTTTCCAAAGCTGCTAACAAAGCAAGCTAGTAACTCTTCTGTTTTTACAGTAGCGGAGCACATGTGCTGCTAACGTGTTTTGGTGGTTAATGAATACGGGTGTATCTAAGCAGTGCATTTGGCTCCATTTCTGTGTTGTAACAGTATCCACAAAGAGACACAAAAATTCCATTGGCAACCCAGCAGCAGCTTGTTTATATATAAAAATCGTGCAGTGACAGGTCTATATTTTAACTCAGTCAACCACGTTCAAGTGAACAGTAGCTGTGACGATTGAATATTGACTGGTACGAATGCTGACAATTGAAACAATGTTTCCATGGGTGTAAATGGCCGACGCTACAGGAATGGTCGGTATATGGATATCTGTGGCATTTGTCGCTGGTGGTGCCTGCCCTGGAATTTGCTGCTGCAAGTGCTCAAAATCCCAGGCTGATGAGCAGCAAAGTGACTTGTACCTGGTCAGACATGGCTACGAGAACCCAACCTTCCTCCTCACCTCTCCAGCTCTGCTGCTAGTTCTGCTCACTGAGAAGCGATCCTCAGCCCAGAAACATCTGCATGGCTCTAGCTCCATCTCTTCCCATCACTGGGCTGTCAGAAGAAGCTCAGTTCTTAAGTTCTTCATCTACTAGGGGCTCAACTCCTGCACCCTTTACAGGTCAGCCACAGAATGCCCCCTCATCATATCACACTAATGGCTCCAGCATCTTTCCTTAAAAGACCTTATGGACACAGCACTAAGGTATGTCCTATTAGTGTAATGCAGGACGAGCAAACGTTGTACTCAGGAGTTCACATCTGAGAAAATGACACATCAGCATACAGCCTGGACTGCATTCAGCTTCACTACAAGAAGTTATTTGGAACTTAAATGAGAATTTACGAGCTTTTCAATGCATCAGTAAATGCATCAATCTTGACTTTTTCTATTTCTGAAGATTCTGGTTCTTGGTTTTTGTATTATTCTAATACTATCAAAAAGGGTGAGATTCTGAAAATTTCATACCTGTTCAAGGAGTAACTGAAGCTGTAGAAACATTTCACCCTTCCCTTGCCCTTTCAAACTGCCACACCATGCCCTAGGGGATACATTAGAGGGCTTGATTTCATTTCCATACCTGACACTTCTCCCGTGGACAAGGAAAGGCTGTGCTTAACTTTGTATTTCTGTTGGTAAGCTGATGCAAGTAAAACACTGCCAGTGGCTCACCTGCCCCCAGAGAGCTAGGAGCAACTTCTAGAGCTACCTTCAGTGAAGTGCATGTTTAGAACAGATAGCAGGAAAGGTAATAAAACAGAGTATTTGTTCCAGTGGCTTGGTAGTCTTTTTTTTTCTTTCTTCACACCATTGGACACTTTGTGTGGGGAAGGTAAAAATAAAACGTGACTCCAGTCGGGATTTTCAGTTCTGTGTGACCGTGCTGGAAAAGCTCTTCCCTGCTTGGCCTCTTTGTTGAGATGCTCGCTGCCTGACCACAGCCTTCTCCCTTGCAGCAAGACACCAATAGGAAGAAGTGGTCAAAATACCCTGCTCACTGCTGGAGTGATTTAACACTTCCTCAACAGTGTGGAAACCTAAGTGACTACACCAGGAAGGCACGCTAAAGGGCCTCCACAGGTGTCACCAGGAAGAGCAGAGACCAAGGTTTAACAATCTTGTTAATAAAAGGTAAACTAGCAGCTTTGACTGCATCAGTACTGCCCGTTGGTTGGAGGTTGCTACAGCAAAGGTACTTGGAGACTTCACTGTCAATTGACAGAACTGCTCTTTGTAAGCAAACAGGTGACCTTAGATTGTATATGACCTTAGATATGTATAATGTAATTGTAATGTATATTTTGCCGTGGAACCTTGCTCTGGTGAGCAGTATGCCCTGCCTAATGCTGACATAAGCACGCACATAACCTGCTGCCCAAGTGTGTAGGGGCAAGCTGACATAACTGAAGGACTTCCTGACAATTTCCTGGGTGTGAATCAGAAATTTCACGTATTAGCTGACCCAGAGGTATGGCTTCACACTTGTTCATCCAGTTCCTATTATAGAACAGCAAAAACAAAATATCCTCAAAATAAAAGCTTCTCCAAAATACTGAAATTCGACTGTCACATACCTGGTTTACTTCCTGAAAACAAACAAAACAAAACAAACCAGCAAAAAAGTAAAGCTTCTGGAATTGTGCTCTTGAACTTGCTTGAACTTAACCAAATATGTTGTTCTCTTTACAGTAAGGGAAATGTTATGGGGATTTACTGATACCTATCCCAACAAAGTACTGCAGGAGGACTGCTGGTTTTTAAAGTTACGTTTCAAACTTGTGATGCTGGAAGCACTTTGAAAATGCTTTCCTTTCTTGTTATCAGGTACCTGTTGTTTGCCTTTGGCTTAGGACAATCTGTAGCGGAAGGGAGTATTTTATCTGGTTAACATCCAATTTTGCTATCATGCTTACAAAAACTCCAGTCAGTTCAGAGACAAATGAACAAAAGATCCCCTCTGCAATGTTCTGTGCACTGAAACACAGAGGAATTTCTGCAGCATTGATGCTGCTCGAAGATACATTTTATGCTTGGTAGGCTTGAGCGTTAGGAATGGAGAATAGGTGAGCTTATCAGCCCATCTCTCCTTTCCTGAGTCACGGTTGTTCTAGCACAGACTTTTCTGAGCTAGAAAGGTAAAGGAATGTTGAGCTGGCAGTCAGGACATGTAAACCACAACCTGCAGCGTGTACAGGCCTCCTGCCAACAACGGGAATCTACAGGAGGCAGCTGGAGAAGGCTTTAAATGAGATAAGGGAGCAGAGAACCTGCTTGCCTGATAGCAGAAGACAGAAAAAGGGTCAAGAACCCACGTGTAGCTCTAAAGAATGAAAGAGAAAGAAAGCTGATAAGAACAGAGGAGCAGAAAAGCTCGACAGCTCTGTGATCGCTTCCTTGGCTGCTCCTTGACTGGGATTAGCAGCAAGCATTTCTCTCCCACACCTTTCCCTGCACCTGAAGGGCTGAGGCACAAAGCAAAGGGGCTCAACCCAGCAGAGCGCTGAGGCAGTGCAGGGATGCAGGTTTCTCTGGATCCCCTTCCCTGCGTTTTCTGTAACGTTAGGGTTAAAGCTTCTGGTCAAATACTTCAAGTGCTTGATATTTTCCAAGACTACAACATGGGAAAAGAAAAAACAAGAAGCATTCAACCTGCTGCACCCAGAGGCTGTGGAGGCATTTTACAATGAGAACCTGCTCAGTGGAGGGGGGCTGCAAAAAAAGCGCAGAGTATCTTTTAGGTGAACGTTGTCACTTTCCTGATTGGAGAGGCCTCGCTCCTGAGGTCAGCACGTCTTTGGGTGGATGGGGTAGGTCCATATTAATTCCCTTTCTTTCCCTAAGCTGACCTGCTTTTCCTGCTTCAAGCCAAAGAAGTACATAACAGCGGCTAAGAGCCCATTTAGCACCCATCGTACCAGGGCTCGGCTTGCTTTGCTTAATGATGCCCCAGCCCCAATGTGCTCAACTTCTAATTAAGAAATTATTTATCCTCTTTAATCAACACAGATGATCTGAGTTGTTCTCACTGTATACTCTCCGGATTTAGGGAGAAAGAGCTTCAGAAGAAGGAGTTGAAGAGGTGAGGATTACAGCTTTGGCTCCCGACACTTTGTAACGCCTCGCACAATGGTGTCCAGCTGCTTTTCTAGGGCTTCCTCTGCAATTGTCATTGCCTCTGTTTGAACAGGGATCTTCATTTTATTTAACTTAATGTGTTCATCATGGAACTGAGATAAACCAAAATGTATTTTTCGTTCAGGCATTTGGACAGACTTAACCAAGCTACCTTAGAATACGGTAGATCTGAATGTTGCACTGATTTGTGTCTCCATATTATTCTTGGTGGGTTTCTCTTTTTACATCGGTTTGCTTGTTTGCTTTTTTTTCAGCACCGATTCAACACACAGCGCTGACCAACGCACCCCGTGCTGCTAGGAACCAAGAGGAACGCAGTTTAAAAGCTTTTACTTCTAATGCTGTAACCCCCTGATTTTTCAAGTGCTGAATAAAAATCAGCTCCCCTGTCTCACTGTCAGTTCTGCCCAGCGTACCCTGGGCAAAAAAAGGGTACAGAGGAGCTGTGTGCAGTCTGTTGCTGTTCACTTCTTTCAAGGCCATGCAGTGTACTGGCAGAACTCTGACTGTGTTCTGGCAATCACAGTCCTGGCTTAGATAAGTTTCCTATTGCTATTTAAAAGTTTGCATTTCTTTGGTTAAAAATAAAGATCTATCCTTGCCTCGCACTAAGTGACAACTTTGCTTTAACAGCACATTTGCAGTTTTTCTAAAAAAAAGTGTAAAAATTGAGTTAACATTATTGATGTTGTATCCTTTTCCATGTTTATGCCAAGTGCTGTGCAAAGATCTGCACCAAATCATTCCATCCAAACCCATTCAACTAAGCTGAAAAAAGAACTCCCCTCTAACCTTCTAGCAGAGCTACACCGATTCACTGCTCTTCATTATCAGGAACTCTGGCAAATGGATAGAAAATTGTCAGTGTGCAAAAGCACACAGAGCCTATAGACATCTGTGAGATCTCAAACCAGGGAGAAGATTTCCTCTTATGGATGTTATTTCCTTACACCTTCCTTTAAATTTAGCTAATCACAGTGCAAGTCCAAAGTTGAGTATATATACACTTATATGCAATTTTCCTGTTTTATATTTCTATTGCTCTGAAACTGTTTGGGTTGTCCTTATATCACCACTCTAGACTGTACAGTGCCCAGCTATTAATACGGTACAACGGACTGCGTCTGTCAGAGCTGCACATACCAGGAAGCATCTTAGAGTTCCAGCAGCTTAATACAAATACATGAGGGTGAAGGAGGCTCACAGCACCAAACGAGACTGGATGTTTTTAACGCAGCAAGCTGGGGCACTTGTCCTCAGCAAGCTAGGTGCAAGTGGCTGCACAGCATCTGACGTGGCAGCAAATGTGGTGCTGCATCAGATCTCACAGATGCAGGGTGGGGGGGGTGGAAGTCTGCAGTCTCTTTTTCCTACTGAACCTGTGCCTGCCCAAGGAGAGAAATGAACAAAACAAAGCATGCTTATGTGCTCTCTCTTCCTTCTAAAGCCTGTGAGGTGCAAAGCATATCTGTAAACAGGCAGTCTTGCTGGTGCACTTGGTTTGTCCCCTAAATTAAATAAGCTCCCTTGAGCAGGAGCACCGTGGGAGGTTTCAGCTTGCACAAAATGTGCTGCCAGCTTCTTTCTTTCCCTTTGATGCATGATGGCTAGCACAGCAGCCCAGCTGCTGACTTCAAGCCTTATCCCTGCTTCTGTGACATCAGGCAGAGGTTGCTTAGCCAGGGATAGAGAGTAGAAGCCCAGCAGTCCTGAACTCAGATGCAGAATGAATGAAACTGCTTATTTTGCTTGGAAATACAGCACAGAGCTGCACATACTAACCTGCTCACCTATAAGCCTGATACTGTCTGCGAGCTTTCATGTTAATCGGCATGTGCATTTTGCTGGAATAATTCTCTTATCATTTTAATGGTCATTATTCTACTAACAAAAGATTTTCAAGTAGTTCTCATGAAATGGGACTGCCACCTCCTATTTATGAGGAGTACGAATGGGTTTTATGGGGGCCCAGGGAGATCTATCCCTTATCACACTAGAGACTAATACTTGTTCCCTGACAATGGTCTATAAGTGTCAGAACCCACCTCACAAGCATTCATGGTTATCTTTGTGTTTCAACTGCTGATTATTGCAATCTCTTCTTATTCAGAGCACCATGTCTGTTACTTTTATAGATGAATTAATGATGTCTCAGTATGAGACTTTTCCATATATAGATGAAAATACAGTGTTTTAATTTGCCAGGCAACATTTCCAAAGATAAGGCAAAAAATTTGGTGAGGACAATGGAAACTGAAGTTCAAGTTGCATTTACTCTAATAGACCCTAAGAAAACTTGATTCTGAATCCAGAACTCCACTATGGTTGGCACAAGACCAGGTTCTTGTCCATAAGTGCTCAGCCAATACCAGTGCCAGCAACGTTTTACAAACACAGCCATACTGCTTCTTTGAAGCAACAAAGTGCTTCTAGGACAGATGCAGTTATGTTGACAGACATACACTTTGTACCAGTAAAATTACTTCCAAGAACAAATCAAGCTCTAGAATAGCTGCACAGGAGGTTTTCTTATTATATCTCCATAAGAGAATAGAATCGCTCGATAGGATGCTCAGATACTGCCACGATTTTGACTAACATAGAAACGTCATAGAGAGTCCTCAGTGCAGATAGGGGAGATGTATGTAACTTCATTACTTTCAGGGACTGAAGCTGATTTGCTTAATTGCTCTGGTTTCTTCAGTTAAAGGAATATGTAATCCAAACACAGTTTGAGGTTTGGAGAAAGAGAGATTCAGTTCTGCACTTGGCAAAATATACGATGCAGACAACTTGCAGTATAACCTGCACACTTCAGACTTCCCCACACCGTATCTTTGGGTTAAAAGCAGACACAAAGGCCACATATAGTATCACCCCTCTAATGGAGATCTTATTTTAAATCTTTTTCTTCTACACACCAACCTTCAAGGATGCAAGTCTGTGGTAATGAATGTGTAGAAAAAACAGTTTCTACCCTGCATATAAGAAAGCCACTATTTCTGTCAGCAGCAGAAATTAATGAAACTTGGCTTCCTGTGGAGTTGTCTCGTGTTTACGTGGTCTGATGCTTAATAAAGTGAAAAATGAGTGAAGCTTTTCTAAGGCTCACCTACTCATTACCACTCCTGTTGTCTGTTGTACTGGGCGAGTCCTACACATTACCTCTCTCTGTGAGCATTAACACGGATTTGCCTGTTAACCTGCCTACCTGCCTTCAACAGAGTTGTGAAAGCATCTAATCTTCAAGGTTTCAACTCTTGTATCACCTACTTGCAATTTGATCAATGGATTCCGAACATGCAGGAGAAGATTAAAAAGGGAGGCTTGCCTAGTAAGCAATATGTCACTCTCATCTCTCTTAACATGTGCTGTGCTCAAGTCTTTCCCACAAGAAGCCTCACAAATTAAATTTTGTGATTGTTTGCTCCTCATCCCCCATTTCCTGAATTTGAATACCACACAGGGAGGATCTCCCTGGTAAGTTGTTCACAGTATTTTTATTACCAGCTTAACAGATGAGAAGATCCAGCCAGAAAGATTAAGGCCTGATTCCCCTAGAGTCATCCACTTATACCTGAGCGTTTTGATTACGAGGGGTTCAATGCAAGAGATGAAGTGGCAGACTGCATTTTATTGGCCTGTGGTACAAACAGAAGCAGGAGGTGTCCCAGTCTTCTCAGACAGCCCCAGCCATCCCAACACACACTGCAGAACCTCCTAAATCAGATATTGCTTAAGAAACTTGAATGGCCTTTAATTGTAGTTTCAGCAACAGTTCCGCTGTTTAAACAATTTCATGTAGTCACAGAGGCTGTGGTTTGATTTTAATGTCAGATATATGAAATACCAGGTAACCTGGCAGCGTAACTTTGAGTGAGGCAGAACAATATGATCACACATCTCAGCAGGCCAGCCAGAGCATATGCTAGCAACTACACAGCCTTTGTGCTTTATGTGGGCTTTTGGCCAGCTCCGTAAAGATCAATGATACCTGGTGTGCCGTAAAATCTGCTGAGACAAAGATATTACATAACATTTCTAAAACAGACTCAAATCAAACAGTTTGTATGAGTTCAATGCTTCATTTCACATGTCATCAGGGCTTTTGATCTGGCACAACAAGCCAAAAAACTGATTTTCCACTTGGCAGAGCCACACGCTTAAGTTAGCAAATGAAGGCGTGCTCTACAAGAGAAACCTTACACAACTCTTGACAAACTACATTGTTATTTTAGTAAAAATAAACCTGACCATCATGAGAATTTTTTTAAGTACTCAAACCCAATTTATATTGCAGTTTGGTATGCAGTGGCAACAGTCACAGCTGGAATTCATGAAACCTCAAGAATTCCACTCAAGCTTTTCCAATGTGAATGAGTTTCTGCAGGGGATTAACTGAATAAATTGCATGAGAGACTCAGACAGTGAGCAAGAGAAACTGAACTTGGGGGAGTTCGCTTTCCTTGCACTCATTGATGAGCAACGAACAGATTTCTGAAAGCAAAAAATGCTGCAGCTCAAACAGCATGGATAACTTACAGACTAACCAGGGAGGAATAGTAAATGTGAGAGCACAGATGACCCTGCTTTGTGAGGGGGCTTTTAAGCCACAAGAACCTTCAGCAGAACACCCAGGGGAAACCTTGTCCGATTTATACATTTATGCTTTGCTTTCACTGAAAGCTGTTTCTTACAAGTCCCTAATTTTTGAAGGAAAATTTCTTACAGTTTTCACTCTAGTTCACATGGCTTGCCTATACTAAAATTTGATGGAGGCAAGTAGTTCTGGAAAACTAAAGATCTAAAGAGTTCACAAGCAGCAGAGGTCCTCTGGGGAACATTTTTAGGAAGGATTTCTCTGTATGGCTTTTGGCAGAATGTGAGTCAGGCTGCCATGCAGCATGTATACAACTCAATAGCCTCTGTTAGGGAGGCTTGACAAGGAACTGGGCTCTAAGCAGGGCAGGGTTTTTACATTAACAATAAAATCTTTGAGGAACAGTATGCAAACTCTTATCTGTCTTAGAGGATAAGTATAGTACTTCAGGATGACTATATAAAGTAGAATAGGATCTGCAACGTGAGCATGAGTGGTCAAGACTTTATTTTTAAGATGCCACGTTAGCTATCACAACACCCCTTAACAAGGCAGCAGTTCAGCACTAGCAGTCAAGGAATTCAAAGCATAAGCAGTATATGCTAAAGAAAAACAGGGCTGCTGAATTCATATAGCAGAGGAGAAGACTGTCAGCATTCATAAGAATGAACTGGTCACCTTATAAACCTGCTTTGCAGTGAGGCTCAGAGATGGGATGTCCAATGAAGTGCTAGCTGAGTCTCAGCCAGAGATGGTAAATCAAAGGTGGTGAGTGCTTTCACAGTTGTTATGCTTTTTAAACAAGCTGTGACACAGGAATCCCTGTGCTTTACTTTTTTCTATGAACTTTCTATTGATAAAACTCACGAATTTAATGAAGTTGGGCCACCTTGCAGACTGTAATTTATGTAGGAATGGAAATAAGGTACTATTACTTGAAAGCATGTATCCATACACATTCAGGAACAGACAAGGCACTCTGGAGGCAGCTGTCAGGGAGAAAGGGAGAAGCAGGCTGAGCAGCACCTCTCCTGTCACACTACAGGACAGTATTTGCTAAGCCAGGCAGCAGTTTTACACAGATTGCAGCATATTCACAGATCTCCTCCATCACTCAAATCAAAATACTGTTTTCAAAGTGTCTAAATTAATTTTGAAATGATAGCACATAAATTTGCAGCATGGTGCAGCTCTTGGAATTCTGGGCTTTTCAGATCCCATTCCCTGAATCACTTGCCTTACAAAAACAGAACTTGACATCCAACACCAAGGAGACTCCATACACATAGACTGGAAACTATTAAACAGATGGAGGATTTTGATTCCCTCCAGAAGAGAACAGATGTGGTTGCAAACACAAACATATGCATTCACCCAAATTAAACATAATAGTCATTTTAAGTTTATCTCATAGTTCATCTCAAATACATGAATTAAACATCCTATTAATTTTTATATGCTGCAGATCCGCATGTTTTGGCTCCCAAACTGACTTCTGCAATAACAAAGTAATATAAAACAGCATCATACCTGAGACAGCACCTACAAATAAACACAATTCATTTGTCATTATTTTGACAAAATCAACTCAAACCATAACAAGCAAGCAAAATTAAGACCTGGCAATGAGGTATTTACAATATAAACAGTCATCTGTATGTAACTTTAGTTGGAGTGGTGCTTCAGAAAGGTGCTTGACAGACAACATCCCAGGGATTTTTTGATAATTAAAGCAATGAGGATAGTACCTCATGTACAATCCCATTTGCTTTTTTCTCTTCTTAACATAAATATGCAAGTGTAGTAATCAACCCCTTGTTAGAAAAATCCTATGCATAAAAAACATGAGTTGGTGAAAGTTGGTGAAAATACATATTCAGAGAAAAGTTGTACTTTCTAATGCCTACATGAAACCAGCCCAATTCAGACAGGGATTTTGTAATTCATTACCATTTAGTTTCCCACATGCAATTCAAATCCTGTGATATTGTTTTGTGCCTCCTGATACCTGTATATTTTTCACTGAAGACAACAGAGTTGTTTCTCAGTTCACAGCGCAGCTCTTTGGCTACCTATGAATGACGTGCATGCCTCTTGCTAAGACAGTTCTAAAATGGTTTGGTACTGCAACCTGCTGTATGTTGATATTGTTGCTGTAAGTTATTGCAATTCTAAATCTTTTCCACACTAGATAACATCACAAATATTAACTACCTCTACTACTGGCAAGGTAATATTAGTCTCACATCCTTCAGGTTTATTTTTATGTCCCAGGGGATTACTGATATTGGCTGGGTGATCTCTAGGATTTTGCTCCCAGTCCTTTTTCTTCCTCCAGCCTGATTTCCCTGGCTCGGCTTGAGTGAATTCCCTTCTCAGCCTTGCTTTTGCACTGTTTTCTAGACATCTCCCTTTCTCCTCCAGAGTACTCCACCAAATTCAAGAGAGCGTTGCTGCAATCCCAAACTTGAGCCCAGATGAAAAGCCCTGTATCAATTAAAAAAAGCGTTGACAGCCCTGTGTCTTGTAAAAATAAGTGTTTGAAAATTACCACCCATTGCTGATCCACAAAGCACTGCAGTCAGGTTACAGGTGGCTGCTAGAAACCAACAGAGCCATCCAGTGACTTAGTGACCCAATACAGGATGAAATGTAAGAGTAGGCTCTGTAAAGCTCCCTTTAAAATAGCCACAGAACTTCCCAGAGGAATGTGAATCCCAGTGTCACAAACAAACTTTGGCTAGAGACCACCTGCCTCTATAGTCCCTTGTTCACTGCTCTGCTTCCATCCCCTTCTTGTTCAAACAGTGACTTTTTAAGATATGTATTTTTTTCCTGCAGCTCCAGAGCATGCTTAACTACAGTGACACATGAAACTAATCATTTCTGCTCAGATACAGTGCTGAAGGATGTCATGGTAGAATCAAAGATACATCATATGGAGCTATCTTCTCATTTTCAAAATGATGGGGATGCATATAACAGTAAGAGATCACATCAGTGCCTGCCTAATAACACGGACTGCTGGTTTTATGCAGCTATATTTACAGAAGCTATCACAGGAGAATGCAGGATTCATTCTGTAGACCTTAACCCTGGGGCTGATCGCTGCTCATAAATGGAAATCTCCTACAGATTTTATGCCAACCTACTTTCAGACACATGCTCAGCAATTATTTCTACAAGTGCTGGTAGAAATTATTTAATTTAACCACACATTACTCTCTTCCTCTAAGCTTGCTCTAGAGGAAAAAGAGTCAGTGCACCACAACAGATCTAACAAGACATCAGCTTGCTGTGACTGGAAGACTTAAAGGAAAGGGAAATTCCCAGCAACACCTGCCATAGGTACCCCCACAGCTGGTGAAAGGCTGTCCCAGTGCTGCAGGATGCAGTCAGATGGGTGGCACCTGTCACTCAGGGATAAGCCATACATGATAACTCAAACACAGAATAAGTCAGGAGGAAAGACATCCAGCAACACAGAAGTTCTACTAGGTGACAACAATACAGCCAGCTGTTATAAAGGCAAACATTTCAGTATGACAGCCACAGAAAATAACAGCCAAGGTCCCATCTATATGGAAAGTGTTTTGCCAAACAGGGTGTGATATCTCCAGAGCCATAAGGCATTTTCTCTTGTTGGTTCCCCTGTTTCTTTCATTGGATAACAGTCCCAACTGATTTCATCTACTCAGATGATCTGAACAAGGAAATCACTTTTTCATTTATTTTTCCTTTGCCTAGGAGGAAATTTTGCTTTTCTATTAAAAGATGGTTGCATGGGAATGCCAGTCAACAGTCTATAAAATGAGAGAAAGAGATAAACTCTTCATTAATAATTCAGATAAAGATGTATCCATAGCTATTCTTCTGGGTTTATCCTCTCAGTAACTCATTTCACAAAACACAGAAGGAACAATGTCATTCTCACTTGAGTGTGTATGCGCATAACTTCTTTCTATGGGAAACAGCCAAAGTCATTCATCCACATGTCAAAATGCCTACAGTGACATAATCTAATGGAAATGTATCCCCTGTTCATTTGCAAAGTAATCCCCATTTGAGGGAGGACAAGACTATTTTCACACTATAAGGATCTGACTAGCCTCAGCTGACACAGTGCTGACATCCATGGAATTTACAAACTTATTTCAATATAATCCACCACTTTGAAGATAACAGGATGGTGTGATGCCAGGCATATTTGGGTAATGTCCTAAAAAGACACTGAGCCATGTTCCAGATTGGTCCCAAGAAGAGCTTGGCTGGCACAAGCGAGAGGCAGAGCAGAGCTGGGAAGCAGCAGCTAGGCATGAGAAAAGAATTGTTTAAGCAGGCAGAGCCAACAACACCAGCACAATGGTGAATTACAGCTTCAGGGAGATTTTAAGTCTCCTTCGGTTCTCTCTAGAGTGAGTGCAAAGAAAGAGAAACCTTTAGAAGGTGATTTAAGACATCCAAGTTATGTTTTACTGCACATAGCCCTCAGACTTTCATACTCTCTGAATACCTCAGAAGATTAGCCTGATATTTCATTAAGTCAGACACTGACGGTAAGCCTAAAGATAAAGCTGAAGATGAAACTCTTCCTCCATGCCATCGTAGCGTATGTAACACTTGCACAGTGCTGAGAGTCAAAAGGTCCAGCTTCCGTTTGACTCTGGTCATTAATCATCAAAATCATCATTAATCATCAAAAAAATCATTAAGAAATGATTACATACAAGACAGAACTTAAAACTCCAGAGTAAGGACAATTTATTCTGAGCTCAGAACGCTCCCAGCTGATTGGCAACACAATTCTGTATGAAACAGATACTCAAAAGCATTTAGCTATTTGAGGCATGATCTTTCAGCATAATGAAGAAACGTGTCAGAAAGAACAAAATCACCTCTTGAAAAACAAGATCTGTTTTAAAATGTCTCTACTGATACCTCAAAAATCACTGCTGCAAGAGATCTCTGCTCACATAGAGATCTTCTCTCTGATGGCAATAGTTATGGGATTTCTACCTTACTTGCACACTGGTGAATTTACAAGCAAATGCAGGCAGCATGGTCCTTCTCTTCTCATCCTACCTATTCTTATTCATAATTGTCTAATCCTTATCTGAAACTCTCTAAGCTATCCACCTCAATAATGTAAGTTTTATCCATAGTCTGGGGTTTGAAGAAACACAGCACAGTGTGTCCCGCAAGAAAAATTCAAATGTGTTTCCTTGTGGCTGCAATTTAATCTATTCTAAGTGGTGTCTCTTTTCCCCAGCGCATTGCTTGCTGGAGGTTAGCTCCCTAGTGATGAAAATAGATACTTTAGCATATATGTGCAAGCACATGCATATAGGAATGCAAATCTGTAAAAACACCAGAGTTCATCTGAAATGCTAATGGAATTACAGAGCTCCTGGTATAGGGCTCCCAAACTGAAGAACACAGAAGCTCATTGCTCCTTCCCAAGCCTAAGAAGATGTACTTACAGCTGTGTCTTTTTCCACTGGTCAGTAGAATGGTCTTCACTTTCTGTCATTGCATAAAGAAAGTTTCCTTGAATTTTATTGTGAGGGTGTTGCTTACGTTCTTGATCTCTAAAGGAGTTCCTTCTTGATGTAGTGGCCATCATTCTCTGAATGCTTTTGAATGTGTATTCCTGCTCGGGTAAATCTTTACATTCAATTTACCAGTTAAAGCATTCTTCTACACATAAAAAGGTAAGGTACAAAAATTTTCATTTCCCTCAGGAGTATTGCAGTGAACAGAAATAAAACCAGGAGAAATCTACCACAGTGTCCAAGGAAAAGTAATATGCCAAGCAATAGTAAGCTGCACAAGCAGAATGAGGTGCCTGGGGGCAGTTACCAAGGAGGAGGAATTCTTCAGAACTGCAAGCTTTTGTTCTTGAATGTGCAATTCTACAGCTGTGGCATCCCAAGGGTTACCAACTAGCCTAAGCATCGTGCATCCTTGTGTGCACACAGTATTTGTATAACATCAAGTAATGAGTCGCTTCTGTTCAAACACTGTCTGAAAAGTGATCTGATTTACAGCAACCTAATTTGACAGAGTTCCCCTCCTCAGCATCCCTAAATGACACTTTCTTTATTTGCATGGTGCAGCAGGAGCACACTGCCAACAGTCTGACAATCCAGTTTCTGCTTCTGTCTACTACTGTCTGTGAGCCAGTCAGTTTTCTCTGTACCTACTTCTAACCAGGGAAATGATCACAGTATCATTCAACCTCACCCTCCAGCACGGTTTGCCAGTTTAACTTCTTAAGTAAACTAATTTAAAATTCCTGTATAAGAGCTCTCAAAAATAGGCAAGGTTTTGAGCAGTTCTGTATTTCTTGCTTTGTCCGCAACAGGATGCAAACTCGTTCAGCCATCATAAAAACAACTGTGAGTATCTTCCACAGCACAAGGGCAAGATATGCAGAATAGGCTGATCTTGCAACGTATAAAGTAGAAGTCCTGTTGAAAATAATATGTCATGAGGGTGAGGAGAGCAGGGAGGAAGGCTGTCTGGAAAACGGCCATCACAAAGATCAGATTACTTCTGAAACTTACACAGGTGAACAGGGGCTGAGAAGGCTGCCCAGGTCACCCCTTGCATTTGCATAAGTTACCAGCTTGTGATGTGGTGATGTAAAAGCACCCAGTTTCCTTCACAGAAGGATCCTAGAAGGCACACCGAGGACTGAAAAGCATTGCTACCCAATAATAGTCTAAGGTGAATTGTGGATCCCTCAAGAGGTTCCAGCCACATAATTGCAAATATTTTATCTGATTCTCATAACTCTAACTTGCAATGATTCAAATGAAATTCCCATTTCAGATATGCAGGAACAAAAGCCTTAATAACAACCACTAAATCTCAAAAATAACATTCAGTCTCTTTATTAACCTGTTTATTAAAAAAAAATAATAATAATCTGCAATCACATTACCAGCCAGCCAAGGGGCTGAAATCTCCCAAGGGAAATATTGGATTAGAGAGAAATTTTACTTAAAAAAGAAGCTTGTAAGATCAGGATGTGAAATCCCAATCAAATAAAGCAACAACATGCTGTAAAACCTACCCACCATATTGATTAAAAAATAGGTTATTATCTCTTTAATATCTGAACAGTTCATGTTTAAACCATCTAGCAGTGCAAAAGTTCACTATGGTTTCATCTCTCCTAAATGGAGGTCCATTGCATTGTTACAAAAGTCACTTCAGGCTGATCATGATGAGCTCAGACTTCTTTGTTTGTGGAAGCACCACTAACCAACCTAAAGCTATTTGTTGTATAAGTCACACTAGTAAATAAAATAATCCCAAATATGAACATGAAAACAACGCTGTGGAGTGCCTCATGCCTGCACAATCATCTGAACAGCAGTGGTCATTTGAGTGAGCCAGGGTAGATTTTCTTCTTTAATAAACCGGAAAAAGAAATGCAATGTTGAAGCTGATCTTACTAAATGTTTTCAGGTGGCTGCACAGAACCCTCACAGCATGGTGAAACATCCATAATAAAGCAGGAGCAGACTCAGTTTTACATGGCTGAATAGCATCACTTGAGCTTTCATTTCTTTTGTCAAGTCAAAGCTGCTTTGGAATAACTGCAGCAGTGCTACTTATTGCAAGCAGATTGTAGAGGCTGGTGTTGCTGGTGGCAGCTTTGGTCAGAAGAGGTTAACTCAGTGGGTCAGAGACAAGTTCGATTCAGAGTGGGTGACAAACAAGAATCTCAGCACAGGAAAATGAGAAGGGAAAGGCACTATCAGTATAAGATAGAGCACTGCTTCTCCTCCTTTGTGTCCTCAAATATCACCGCTGAGTGATGCTGCTCCAGGCAGAGGACAGGGAGCATTCTGAAGTTTTGAGTACAGTTCCTTGTCAAAATAAATTAGATGTTCCATATGATGCTCACCTTCTGCACCATTTGCCTGCATCACCAGTGGCAGGGCTGCAAAACTTAGGTTATTTTAAGTAGGTCCAAATACCAGCAACAAGAGGCTCGGTCCAAATTCCAGCAGGCTCACCACCAGGTGACAGATGCTTAGCAAATTGCTAGAAATGCTGTCTCTGTGTGCCTACAACATGTGAGGCAGTGTTGCTTGGCCTAAAATAATGTTAGATTACTTCAAAGGTGCCTGGCATTTAACCTTTATTCCAACCACTTTGCCTTTTCTGTCAGATGTTGAAGCTGCTGTACACCAGGTCAGTGGGGCAGCTCTACACCTAAATACTTTGTTATCTTTTTGATGAACTGCATTCATTAAATCTATCACTTTTTCCTGCAATTTGCCAAGGATTAAGAGGACTTGGACAATAAGACAGTTAACTAAGACCACAAAGTACCTTCTCAAGGTCTTCATTTTACATCCTCAATTCTCTATTGTTTTGCACAGACTCTGAACTACAGAATGAGAGGGCTTTTTCTTAATGAAGTTTTGAATGTAAGCATGAGTACCACTAGCTCTCACATCTTTGGAACACCCACCTACTGACAGGCAGTGATGAAGCATGAAGAGAAGGCACATCAGCTTTAATTCTCTTGGATGGGAAGCTCTTAAGGCTTCCAAAGTATGCTCCAGTGTCTCCAGTTTTCTTCACGCTGAGCGTACCAACAGCAGAAAGGATGCTTACAATTAAACAACTCTGCTAATATGTTGTACATAATAATACACATGCATTAAAGCCACAACATTAAAATTTAGATATGATAAAATTTAGGGCTGCTCAGAGCTGGAGTTTTACTTCAGCACCTTGAAGAAGTCTAATCAGAACTGATTCTGTTTTTCAAGCACCCAAAAACACAGTGTCTTTTGCATACAGAAATAAATTATTAGAGATGCAGGGATGTCCTATCAGCAGAGATCAAGATGAGGAGTACAGCATGCAGCGCTGCAAATCATGTACTGGCACTGGCATTTATTGATGTAGGAAAATCTGCTTAATCTTCCCAACTCAGTCCATGGCTCTGTAAATCAGGTCATTTTAGATGTGCCACTATTCAAGACCTTGCACTGCCACATTAATCTGCTTAGGCTGCTGCCTATCCCCAAGACTTAAGTCACCTGCCTTTTTGTAGCCTTAAGTCTGACCCCTGTAGTGTAGAACTACTTCTGCACTTACTGTGCAATTAGTAACCAAAGTAATTAGCTTAAACCTCTACAGGGTATTTTTACATGAGAAAATGGTACAGCACAGATATAAGATGTGACAGAGTACTATTGTTGCCAGCATTGAAGGAGCATCACCATAAGTAGTTCTCAAACAATATCCAAGTTCCCAGAGCACCCACCTGATAGGACTGAGCTCACCTAAGTTATAATACTCTACTCAGCCTTTTATCACTGATAATTGGGTATTTTTTTAGTGCAAACTCTAAAGCAAGAATATCTCCTGACAGTTTTATTTTCCATTTCTTACAATACTATTTTGTTATAGACTTGTCTCTGAAACTCATTATCTTAAAACCCAAATGCTATCTGATCTTCAGTGCAGACAAGTATTACAAAGGAATGGCAAATTGCTTTAGGAGATTAATAATGCAGTCCAAAATAACTTTTGCAGCATCCAAGATGTGTAGACTTTCCTCTACAGAAGGAGACCTCATTCTCCTTCTGTACAGCGATTAATATTTAACCTAATATGCAATGTAATAATAACAAGGAACAGTGCTCTAGCTTCCATACACTGATGGGAAAAGAGATGACTTCAGCAAGAGCTGAAAATCACTACCAAAAGGTTAAAAAAATAAAACGCATCTGAGACTAAGACAGAAAAAACAAAACAAAACAAAAAAAAACCAACAACAAAAAAAACCAAAACACCAAAATTTCATACTGACAGGGAATTTGACAACATAGAAGCAAAGGAATCCATGACAGAGCCTGAGGAACTCCATTTGCAGCTAAGAAGATGTTAGACTGTACCTTTGGTAGAATTACCTGCCCCTGCCTGCTGCACACATGGAATCTGAAGAGGCTGAAAACTTCACCCTCAGAATTGACAAGTTCTAAGGGTTGCATGGTCAGCATAGCAGAGAGCTCTCAAATCCCACAGAACTCGAATGGGTGGTAACCCTTATGTTCTGTTCACAAACAGTAGTATTCCAGCCTGACAGGAGCTCATGTTGCACAATATAAGGAAGAAATAGTTTTTTTAAAAATCCTCCCTGTTTCAAGACTTGCTAAATACCCTTTTGCGAGAGATGTTGCCTGAATGTCAACCTTGAATTTTAACACCTTCCATATCCAAAATTAATGCTTTCAAGAATCTAGCCAATGCTCAGTTTGTATTGAGAGAGTACAGCTAATATCAGTCACTTTACACTGAACGTATGATACTGGCAGTTCTGGTAGCATACAGCTCATGAACACCAGTCCACACCTGGGTTTATTTACCTGGAGCATGCTACACAGTCCCTCACACAAGCAATAGAAGCACATAAACTTAATTTCCAAGGATAAACCTGAAAACACATATACCTAAGATTAAAAAAAAAAAAAAAAAGTGAGATACATACATGGCAGCTCAGTAAAAATGACTGCATAAATAGTCAAATTGTCCTAACAAGTAGTACAACTACTAATTTACAATCAAAATTATGCATTCTATGATGTTCATGGAATACATTTTCTTGTCTATCCAGAACCTAGAAATGACAGGAGAGATCTGATGTGAATGAAGAAGAAATCATCATTCCAAGGACAGACGCTGTCTATTGGTTCTAATAACAAATACTACTGGTTATACATATAAAGCCCTACTTGCTAAATTGTAAAAAAAAGCACACAAATATGCAAACTTAAAAGAAGCCACTGATGTCTCCACCCAGAAGCAACACAATCTGTAACGTGCCATGACTCGGTCAAGGCCTTTTCATTTATAACTACAAGATACTAAAACGTGGTGATTTTTTCCTCATCATAGTCACACTGACTGCATCATCTCAGTGGTGGCAAAAGGTGCAGGAGTGCTGCTGGGCCTGATAGGCTTACATGCATGAGGAACGATTTTGAAGCAAAGCATTCTGGAGATGGCTGCAAAGTCTGTAATTGCCAGTAACACTAGTGGTGCAGAAACAGCTGCCCAGACCTGCCAATCAATTGGGGAACCAGGAAAACAGCATAGGAAAACTCACACAGACACTGCAGTGTAAGTAATAGCTGTAACTGCAATAAGGAGAGTTCCTCAGTCAAACACTGTGTCATTTCTGGGCAAGGATCCCTGTACTGACAAAACAGAAAGACCTTAAATTCTTGAATTATTCCCACCTGTACACCAAGTAGAAACCACTTGGCAAAAATAGCTCTTTTAAAAACTAAAAGGTGAGGTTGAGCTAGTGCTGGAAGTTGTTGGCAATGCTGGAGACACTCAGCAAATTCTGCACTTGCCATCAAAACCAGAAATGAGTGGGAAACAACTATGGCAGGTCCCACTGTCTGCAATTTTCTACCACTGCTCTTTGACCCCGGCGTTATCCAGTGCCTGCAGGGAGCAAACCAGCCCTGTCTCACTGGGAAGTATCCCACAAGGAAGCCAGTTGATGTCTGTAACACAAACCCTGTAGGATACCCTATTGCAGTATGAGTTTGTTCTTCAAGGACAATTCTGCAATGGCCCAGGTCTTACTGTAGTTATCAACAGTTACAACCTTTCCATATAATCACAACAGTTTCCTAATTCATGAGTTGAATCAATCACCTGCATCTGTCTAGGAGGTACAACACTCAGAGCACTAAATTTTTAACTGCTTTCACTGAGCCACTATTGCATTACAGTGATTTAATGCAATACTGCTACAAACAGCAGTTGAGCCAGCAACCAAACCAGAAATGGTCTGCTATCCAAATCTGAGTTTCACTTCCATGTAGAGCTGCAGCAAGAGCTATTATAGGAAGGCAGAAATCAGAGAGGTACCCTTCAGTCCTTATCATCCTGACCTGGAAATCAGGATTTCTTTTGTAATCTGAAATCCAGGAAGAAAACTCTTCAACTCCCATGAGGTGTTAGAAAAAGGCATTCCTTTATTCCTCATGATGAGCACCTGGCAACTTGACAAGCGAGTGCATCCTCTCAGAGTTCAGGTTCTACATTTGAACACTTAAGACACGCATATGCAGAATACTGGCATACATATTCATTATTTTTCAGTGTCTCATAGATATGTGCTGATGTCCCTCTGGCATACTCAGTGGTATTTAGGATGATTGAGTGCCCACCTACTTCTTCCCCTTTTTTCACCATCAGCTTCATCACTGAAGCCTTTGACCTATTTCCATTCACTTTTCCCCAGTTTGGAAAATATCCATTGCTTATTATGCCATAGTGGGCCACTTTTAAAAACAGTGTAGTGGAACCTGAGGAAGATGTCCTTGCATACTTTGAGGCAAAAGATAGAAGTATTCTATTGTGACTCCATTACTTCTTCTGAGGCAAAATCACTGACGTAGAAGATAAGTATTATATTAAGTCTCCATTGCAAAATTGAGAGTAAACAAGGCTGTTCACCCCACTAAAGCTGACAAGGAAGTTTTCAGAACTATCAGTTAAGGATTCCTTTTGCTAAACTAACATATTGGTTCTTAAACTAATGTATTAATCCCTCTTGCTAAACAAACCAAATTTTACAAGTCTAGTAGCAGCAGCAATTGGTAAGAGAGAACCAAATGTCACTAACTGTTCTATCAAGTAGATTAGGATACATGCATGACTAAATGTAAACACCAGAACACTCCAGGTGGAAAACAGCTTTAGGCCTGTCTTACTGCGAGCTCTGCCAACCAATAACTCAGGTCCACTGGTGAGCGTGGACTCAGCCAGGAAGGCAGCCAGTGATAGAGATAGCTGATAGAGATCAGCTTCTTCAGCTGCACTCACCATTTTGTCAATATTTCACTTACTTGAGGAAGGAAGAAAATAACATTTAAATAACAGCTTTGCTCTGAACTCTAAATAAATTAATAATAACCCTAGCAGTTCTGGGATTATGTCAGCCTAGATCAAGGTTACCTTTCTCATTTGCTTCCCCCCCCCCCCCCTCTTTTTTTCCTTTCTCAAAAGACATGAACTTACTCTTTGTTTAAAGTTCCCTGACTCTGCAAAGGATCAAAGTGATAATAAGACACTGCTGTAAGGACAAGCAATTGTATTTGGGCAGAGTACATTTAAACACAGGTAACAGCTTCTGCTACAGGATAATGGTGCCACAGTTTCATTGTTTCATCTCACTCTGTCAACTTGGTAGCTGAATTATAGCTTCAATATCTCCTCTCTTTTCCGACTATGATTCGTTCATTGCTGTTTTCCTGATCTGCACTTCACAATGGTGCTTTGTTAGAGACACTGAGCATTGCAGACTGAGCATCTCCTCACTGCCATTCATACAAATTATGTACAGATGTGCCTACGTGATCTACACAAGTTCTAAACATCCGAGTACAAATTCCTGTTAAGAAAAAGATATTCTAAATTAAAACCAGCAGCATGTTCCAGTGTAATACTTTCCCTACTTCACATACTTATATCAATTTAAAACACATCCATCCTCGACTTAAACATTTAACGATTAATACACAAAATATAACACTGGATGAATGTAGCCTTTATTCCATAAATACTCCCCACGAGACTACACAGATGCATAGAGCTTAATACATCAGTATGCAGCAGGTCAGTCTGTACTATCAGCCTGCATTACTAAGAGAGGATTATAAATGCACATTACTCTTCAAAATTCAGGATCAATCTTGCAGAGTCTTTCTAAGCTGAGCTATTACCAGAGTCAGCCAGTGTCCTATGAATAAAGGGCTTGAAAGTGCAGAGCATAATTAGGAGAACAAAACCAGAAAGAACCTTGCTAAGACAACATAGCTCCTGACTATGAAGATTTATGAAGGTAAATAGGTACAAGAAACAGTAGTGCATAATTCCATTTGATGCAGCACAATGGAAGGGCAGGTGTAGCAATGTTCTTAATGAAGAGTAAAATCTGAGAAGAAGCTGTCAGACTCTAGAGACCCTTCAGTTCTCCTGAGCAGCTACCTTCCCCCAGCTGAGTAACGTGTTAATACATTGTACAGACCACAGCGGGACAAATAATGGCCTTCCACTCAAAGTTCAACAATCCTTCCAACATATCTATTCAGAAACAATGTGCCCTAAATTGTTTTCCATATATTTAACCTGCATCAGTCTTAGGGATAACTTTCAAAAGCACATTGAGTTCAGGTAACTGAACAAGAACTTTAACAACACTTAGTCCCCTAGATTATTAGGGAGATCACTCCATTTGTTTCAGTTGTGTTTTTAATTATCTCTCTCCAAAGAGTGATTAAGATTAAGAACTGAGGAGATAAAGAATAACAGGATGCATCTCGTCATAGCAAGAAGTGTCAGGATAAGAATCCAGAAGTCTTGGCAGCTATTCTGTCTGACCTTGAAGGAGTCATTTATCCTTCATGCCTTTTTACCTATAGTGCGGTAGTATTAACCTTTGTTCTGTGTGACTTTCGAGAGTAAGTAATGTTTTGAATGCATTTTGCAGTTACATGGATCAGTGCAAAATGTACTCCTCTATGTACAATTTTGAGGCTTTAGAAGACTTTTAGGTATATGCATGCTTATGCACCTAATATTCCCCATCTGTAATAACTGGAGATCAATGGAAAAAAAATACTGAAGTTCACAGACATAAAGTTTCTTCTGTTAATAAGACTTCAGTGTTAACAAGTTTGCAATTGTATCTTCTTCATAACCAACACTCACTGGAGAGAATGAAAAATTCACCTAGAAGTTACAGAATTATTCAACAGACAACATAGTGGAATGTAAAGAAACAGACCTGGAAGCACTAAGCGATTCGTCCGATTGCCTTCACATACCTATCCCCACAGGAGCAGGAAAAACCAGCTACGTTTCAAGTAAGCTACTGGTATGAGAAGGACAGCTTTACCAATACAATGAAAAGCAGTATTTGAGTTCATAGAGCTTGTACTTCTTGAGAAGGCCTTTAGACTAAGGTACTGATGTTCTTCAACATTTACACATACACAGCATTAACTTAAAATTAGTGCCTTTTTTTTTTTTTTTTGAGCTCTGAAGCAGCCCCAGAAAATTGAGAGAGAGAAATCTTTCACCATAGATACAGCCACCTGAAACAGTTCACTTCCTCACCAACAAGGACAAGATCAGTAGCAACACTAACGTTGTTCTTTCAAGATAATGAGATTTTCAGAAATAAAATTATCTCAAAACACTGTGTTCTGAATAAACCACAAAATCATTTCTCCTTCTCCAGTAGAAATAGTACTCCAGCAGTAAGTCATTAGGAGAACAAAACCAGAAAGAACCTTGCTAAGACAACATGCAGCATCTTTAGGACAATTCAGTAACAGAAAATTAGTATCACAAAATCAAGCCAGTGAATGAATGAATAAATACTATGCTTTAACAAAAGACAGATAAATACATGATGGGTTAACAGAGTGTGGATGTGACAAGCTATGACTTCTGAATGAAGGTATTTTCTGAAGTGTCAAAATGACTCATCAGTTTGAAATGCACACTGAAAGAGTTCCAAGAGCCAACACATTACCAAAGAAAACTGATTAATAGATATAGTGTCAATCTATCCAAAGAGCACAATGAGTTCATCTTTCCTTTAGAAGTTTCTTTCCACAACAAGACACTAGGAATTCTTCAGAACTTCCATACGAAAATCATTAAGGAAACTTAATAAAAAGATAAAAGAAAATAAAGTCAAGCATTTACTGTAAGAGTTCCTGAGACTTCTACAGAATTCATTTCGTGTTCAGAAATAACCCCAACCTGTCCATCTAAGGGAATACATCCTCAAAATGCCAGTTCTAAATTGTGGGTTTGAATTGTTCCACTATTTAATGTCTCAGAGGTACTTACTGCAACTCTGCAGGAGAAAAACATCAAATAAACAGATGCAAATAGATATATAAGGATGTAGAGTGTGTTAACAAACTACATCTTTGTCTTAGAAAGCAGCAGGATCATACACAGGAGAAATTAGACTCACATTATTGTTATATCTGGACCAAAAAGAAAAAGCAAGTCTATTAGGAAAGACATCACTTAGACATCTAGTCCCAACCCACGCAACAGTATGTTTCAGAGCAGCAAACAGAGAATTCCAAGTAAAGAACTTCAAGGTATCATAAGATACAGTCAACTTTACCTCTAGTACAGCAATAATAGCACAGGGGTAAAGTCTTTAGCTACTATAAATGATAACAAGCCCAAGCATAGCATCCATAGGCATTTAAACAACAATAAAAAAAAAACAACAACAAACAAAAAACACACACACACACACACACACACACACAAAACAAACAAACAAAAAAAAACCCACAAAACAAAACACCTTCTTACCTTTGGAAGGCCTCAGATCTCCAATAAGACACCCTCACCACCACTGCCAACCCTTAAATGAGGTCTGAGAAGGGGTGGAACCAGGATGCACCCCTTGTGGTCACTCAGGTAGATTGCATGCGCCTGAGCTCCCCTGGGTTGGCCCTGCCTTCCTACCAGGTGCTCAATCACTGCTTCAAGCCATGACTTAGCATTTCTGCTACACCTCCACTATAAGAAATTACTGTCAAATACCAGGTCAGCTTCCTTCCTGCTTTTCAGGTAGAGTACTTCCTGCAGCCCTGCCTGTTCCCAAACAGGCCCTTATGTTTCTGGTGGAGAGTTTGTATGTTTATGCATATATATGCATACATGCACATAAGTAGACAATTTGTAATGTTGGTTAATTGAATTTTGTTGCATTTCCAGATGTTTTCCTATAAGGTTACTGCAATTTGTTGCAGTTGCTGCAATTATAAGGAGAAAACACTCACAAGGCAATCTGCAGTCTATGTATGCAGTCTGCACTGAAATGCACCCAAATATGGGAAAGTGGATGTTGCTATTTAATAGCACATTCAGACACACAGTGAGTAAGAATAATTATCCATCTTCAAGTATAAAGCAAAATTAGGAAGATGGAATGTAATTATGCTAATTGAAATCTAGCCTATGCACCAATACCAAACTTTGGAAATACAGCTGGGGCTTCTTTGCAGTCACAAGTGTTACTTATTGTTTCTGTCTCATCCTAAGGAATTCCCCTGGAATACAATGCTCTCCAGCAACTTAGAGAACCAATGTGTATAAAACCTTGTCAGGAACAGACGCCTGTCACACTCTTCACAACCTGGTACCTCATAATGTATTCCTCCCCAAGGTGGTTACGAAGTCTGACACAGATGAAATTATATCTGCCTGCAGAGATGCTATAGTCAAGACTTAGAGTGTTTATCTGTTTCACAAGATTTTCAGTCCTCTTTTCTCCACCCGGAAGTCTAGTGAAAAGGCAACTGATCATGGTTTCCTACTATGTTTCAGAGCACAAACTACAAGAGCTAAGGATAAAATCAGATCCAAAATACATTTTTGTTCTGCCTATAGAACACAGTCTACAGTTTTCATTTAACTTATATTTATTTAAACTTACACAACAGCAGCCACTAATAATACTTAATTTGTATGCACACTTCTGATCTGACATGGACACCAGCCAGTCACTAGCAACTTTAAGCAAGAGATCAATCCATTTCCTAATTAGAGATGTGAATTAATGGGAACTGAAATGACCTTTTTAAAAGCAGCAGGCCCTAGACAATTCTTTAGATGCCCTATGCCCTAGAGTTTTTCTTTTGTATTAATTTGAAACTATTCATTCTCATCAGTGATTTATGGAGTCTAGGTGCTACTTGGCAGTACTTTCCACGTCTGTGCTGATAAAGGAGAAAACCTTTACTGTATCTCGAACTGTCAACAACTTGCTTTTGAAAAATTTAGAAGAGTTCTTACATTTGTCCTTCATGTTTACACAGTCTAAGAAAGCCCCTCAGAATACCTGCATTTTTGTGGAGAGTAAGGCTTTAGAAGCATCTCATTAATGACTCATGTCAGCTTTACCCACCAGCAGAATATGCTAAATTCTATTGGCCTCACACCATAGTTCTCCAACCAGGTACTGAACCTTACTGTGACAGTCCAATTAGTTCTGCTGGCAACATTAATGAGATTCTTATTATGTGAGAAAGACACCTAGCAAGTATGAATTCTCATGCAGCCCTCCGGTTAAAAGTATTATTACAACTTTCATAGAAGAAGGCATCAAAACCCACGCAAAGAAATTTAACAATTTTGTTTAAATTTAATATAACGTACAATAAAGAGAAGAGCTGGAGTAAAATCCTGCCACTGCTTCACACACAATGTTATTTTATGGCTCTGCATAGGACCAACACCATTACATTAGCAGTCAGAACTCTGAATATTTTCTGACACAACTGTGTTGGTCTATCTATTATCACCAGTAAATCCTTTAAAAACAAATACCAGTTCAAATAATTATGCTGTTCAACATATTAACTTCCTAGACATCAGTGAGAGGAACCACAGTGATAAAGTGCCCTGTTTTAGGGAAGATGAGTTAAAAGATTTATTTGTATCCTGGGCTTCAAATAAAATACCTTTAATATTGGGATCACACTTTCCACTGAATAAATGTCAGGGAAATAAACTTGATAGAACAATATATATTCCATGCTCTAAAATTATGAATTTTAAAAAAGACTGAGAAAATGAAACCACAAAGTCTTTAACCTCTAGGGAATAAAACCAAATATCAACCAGGTCAATAGTAATCTAATGTCAACTGTTACCATAAAAAATGGACAATGATAAATAATGAAATATCAAGCTGACAGGGAGGCAGTTAGTGGGAACTGTGAGCATCTGTGTTATTCTTATTCTGTGATGTTCTTTGTATATCTTGATTAGCATTTCAAGGAAAATGTAATGTTCCTCCCTGTACTATTTCACAATCATTTATAACCCAGAGCATGAAAACTGTCAGCCTACCTCTTAAGATTCGCCCAGAAAGTGTTCTTATTCAGTTTGGGTGCTTGCTGGCCCGTTTGCAACATTACTTTCCTGAGAAGAAAGATATAAAATAAAGCAATCAATAAAAGGTGAATCTTTAGGTCGGAAAGGTTTAGTACACAATGCAGATTTTGCTTATCTAAAGAGGTGGTGTTTTCTTGATTACATTTTTCTCCTCTAATGTTGACAGCCTAAATAAAAGACTGTTTTATGCAGATCTCTGCTGTGATTATTATTCAGCTGACTCCCAGTTCCTGCAGGATGCCCCTTCCACTCCCAACTGATCACTAATTTGTACTGATGGGGAATACGAAATTAACGTTTACCATGTAAATTATTTTTGTTTCTTGAAAAGGACCAGCACCAAGCAGCAAATCACTGAATGCTAGAACATTTAAACAATACGAGCTGTTCATTCCCCTTACACTCACTGCATCACTCAGTATTCACTTCCTTCCTTATGCTGGCAAAATTGTTTTGTTACATTATAGGAGTGGCACATAGAAGTCTCTATTTCAAGAGAATCCACATCACTTGAGCTGCTGCACATAATGAAACATGAGAGAAGACAAGATTCATGTCCCAAATATCTCAAAGTCAAGCTAAGACCTCAGCGAGGCCCCCTTTCAGCATCTAAGGGGGGCTATAGGAAAGAAGGGGACAGGCTCTTTAGCAGGGTCTTGTGTGACAGGACAAAGCAAAGTGGTTTCAAACGAAAAGAGGGGAGATTCAGGTTGGACATAAGGAAGGTTTTTACATTCAGGGTGGTGAGGCGCTGGCACGGGTTGCCCAGAGAAGTGGTGGATGCCCTCGTTTTTCACAGATGATCGCTGCCTGAGGAGCAGGGACGGCGTGAGGACGGCAAACCCAGCGCCACAGCACGGCGCCTCGCGCCCTCCGCACCCCGCCCGCTCTCTGCTCCGCGGCCAGGCGGGGCGGGGCGGGATGCCGCTGGGGCCGGGCCTCGGGCCCTGCTGGGCCGGAGACGGCGGGGGAAGGGAAGCAGAGCTGTTTCTTCGCTTGTGTAAGGCTGCATCCGTAAGTACAGCGCACGGGCCCAGCGCCACGCAGTCTGGCTGTAAAGGAAGGCCCCAGCGTGTGGTTACGGCATTCTGAAGGGGATTTGTTAGATTAATAACTGAAGGAAGGACAACGTCTGCCGCGGTGGGGCTTTAACCGGGAAGTGGATGTAGAAGGCTTTCCTGTTGGCTGTTACTTGCTGTAACAAACGGATCGAGTGCCCTCAGTAAGGATACGAAGCTGGAGGAAGCAGCCGTCTGCCTGACGGCGGGAAGGCCCTACCGAGGGACATGAGCAGGCTGGAAGTCAATTGCATGAGCTTCAAGAAGGCCAAGTGTGAGTCCTGCACGTTGGTCACAGCAACCCCTTGCTGTGCTGCAGGCTTGGGGCGGAGTGACTACAAACAGGTCTGAGGGCGTTGGTTGGCAGCCAGCCGAACAGGAGCCAGCAGCGTGCCCAGGGAAACAAGAAGGCCAGCAGCATCCTGGCTTGCATCAGAAATAGTGCAGCCAGCAGGAGCAGGGAGGAATCCCTCCATACTCAGGTCCCTCTGTACTCAGCTCTGGTGTACGGCAGCTGTTGGGTCACAGCCTGAACTGGTGATTGAGCACCTGGTGAAGGGGCTTGGCCAACCCTGGGAGCACAGATGCAAGTAATTCACTTGTGTGACTGGAAGGGGTGGACCCCTAATCACTTTCAAGGGCTGGCAGCTGAAGGGAAAGCATCTCCACTTGGAGACTGTCTCCTTTAGAAGTATTTCAGGGAGCCCTAATCCTTGGAAAGGGTTCAGCTGTTTCTTTTTGTTACTGAATTGTGACCAGTATCTTAGGTGATTTGAGAACTTGTCAGTGGCAGCTATATCCTCTTATACTTTATACAGTATGTCTCGTGAGGCTGCGTCTTGAGTACTGTGTTAAGTTTTTGGCTCCTTGCGACAAGAAAGTCTTTGGAACCCTGGTGTCTATCCAGAGGAGGGCAGTGGAGCTGTGAAAGGTGTAGAGCACGAGTGTTACAAAGAGTGGCTGAAGGAACTAGAATTCCGTAGTCTGGAGAAGACTAAGAGAAGTCAGGAATATTTACTGTTCTCTGCAACTCCCTGGAAGCAGGCTGTGATAAAGTGAGGGTGAAGGTCAGCTTCTTTTCCTTGGTAACTGCTATAGGACAGGAGGTGATGGTCTCAAGTTGTGCCAGAGGAGGTATGGGTTGGATTTTAGAGGAAATCTCTTCTCAGAAAGAGCAGTGAGGTGGTGGATCGAGCTGCACAGGGAGATGAAGTCATCTCGAGAGGTTTTCAAAAGATGTGTAGATGTGGCACTGGGGAATATGGTTACTGGAAATGGCAAGGATGGGTTGATGGTTGTCTCCTCTATCTGTGCAGCTGCAGCTCCTTAGGCCAGCTGTGGCTCGAACACTGACTCAGTTTGCAGCTCCTGTTATTTTTCTCTGTTGGATCTCATCTAATTAACAAGTCTGAATTAATGTTGGTGTAGTGAACAAAAAAAAATGACTAAGTATTTATTAATATTTAAAGGTTAGATCAGAACTATTATTTGACTTCTGGCACATGCTAAAACAAAGATTAAACTTTTAGTCTTAGGAATTGGTGTTAAATATTGCTTTTGGAAGTCAACTGTTGGGAAAAGCCCTGAACTTTTTAAGGCATGCAGTCTGTACACAGTTCACCAAAGGACCTTGGTGGCAACAAGGCACGTAGAACAGACAGCAGTGCGCTTCAAGGAGAGAAATAGCTAAAATCAGCACCTGCAAAACTAAGTTCATAGAATGGCCTGGGTTGAAAAGGACCGTAGTGATCATAGAGTTTGAACCCCCCTGCTATGTGCAGGGTCACCAACCTCTAAGCCGGGCTGCCCAGAGCTGCATCCAGCCTGGCCTTGAATGCCTGCAGGGAT
The DNA here is from genome assembly GCF_019238085.1 of Lagopus leucura. Lineage (NCBI taxonomy): Eukaryota > Metazoa > Chordata > Aves > Galliformes > Phasianidae > Lagopus > Lagopus leucura. The sequence continues at coordinate 9,506,620 of NW_024962270.1, read as the reverse complement.
GGGGCATCCACAGCCCTCCTTGTGCAACCTGTTCCACTGCGTCACCACCCTCTGTGTGAAAAACTTCCTCCTAATATCCAACCTAAACCTCCCCTGTCTCAGTTTAAAACCATTCCCCCTTATCCTGTCACTATCCACCCTCGTAAACAGATGTATCCCCTCCTGTTTATATGCTCCTTTCAAATATCGGAAGGCCACAGCAAGGTCTAACAGGAAGCCTTCTCTTGTCCAAGCTAAACAGTTAATGAACACCAAACTACAGTGGCGTAGCTGAATTCCTGGTGGATGACAGGTTGGCCATGAGCCAGCAGTGTGCCCTTGTGGCCAAAAAGGCCAATGGCTTACTGGGGTGCATTGCAAAGAGCGTGGCCAGCAGGTCGAGGGAGGTAATCCTCCCCCTCTACTCTGCCCTGGTAAGGCCTCATCTGGAGCACTGCGTCCAGTTCTGGGCTCCCCAGTATCAAAAAGACAAGGATCTCTTGGAAAGAGTCCAGTGGAGGGCCACGAAGATGGTAAAGGGCCTGAAGCATCTCTGCTATGAGGAAAGGCTGAGTGAACTGGGTCTGTTCAGCCTTGAGAAAAGGAGACTGAGAGGGGACCTGATCCAGGTCTATAAATATCTAAGGTGTGGGGGGCAGAATGGCGAGGCCGGACTCTTTTCAGTGGTGAGTGGAGACAGGACAAGGGGAAACGGCTGGAAACTGCAGCATAGGAAGTTCCGCACAAACATGCGCAAGAACTTCTTTACAGTGAGGTGATGGAGCACTGGAACAGGCTGCCCAGGGAGGTGGTGGAGTCTCCTTCTCTGGAGATGTTCAAGACCTGCCTGGATGCTGACCTGTGCGACCTGCTGTAGGGAACCTGCTTTGACAGGGGGGTTGGACTCGATGATCTCTGGAGGTCCCTTCCAACCCCTACAATTCTGTGATTCTGTGAACTTCAGGGTGATGATTCCTTTGTTTACCCACTTTCATCACTCTGGGGTTCTGTTTTTTCTGATGGAAGAGCCACAGGTGTCGCTGCTGTAAGCATCTTTCCAAAGGCATGCCACCCATTCATTTATTCTCCTTATGAGATCAGGAGAAGAAATGGGTTGAAATTATTTAGGAGAGCTGTTAGATTCAAAGGGAGAATGGATAGTGAATCACTAATAAAAAAAGAAAAGAATAAAGCTTTAAAGCTTGTCAGTTATGTGGCAGCTACCTGTCTGAGGTCTGTTTTATTCCTTAAACTTTGTTCTGGAGAGCTTTTTTTTTCCTATGCTGTGAGCATGGCTATCTTCATTTTGAGAACATTAGCAGGCTTGTGCTTATTTTCTAGTATTCTAGACAAAATCTAATCTAACTAAGGAGAGTTTGCTTTTTTGAGAGATAGGAGGTTTAATCTAAGAAAAACAAAATCTGTTTTTAAAAATCACCTTTGTTTTCACGAATGACTGAATTCAAGTGTTACCTGTAATTCATTGCATTCAAACTCAAAAGGAATGCTCATCAAAATTCATTGGCAGTGCTTGATGGTAATTGTTACTGTATGCTTACCCAGCAGATTTTAATGATGCGTTACTTTGATCAGCAGTAGTGCTTTCAAGGGTGTTGCATTGATGTAACATATTAAGTAGTTATTCCATCCACCTGTTTTGGTGGCTAAATAGGATTTGAGCTGAGCTATAGTGTTTGTCCACGTGTTCCCCATAGCTGTAAATAATTCAGTTGTTCTTCCTGTGTAACTGAAATTGCAATATGCTTTTATTCTGTTTTTATTTGTAGTGTAACACCATGACTACTACCTCATCAGATGGCTCTGGTGACTGTGAAAAGCAGCAGGAGGAATTGAGCCAGAGTTATGCTAGCTTTGTCCTCGACTATTCAGAAGACACCTGGGAACCCTTCAGTGAGGAAGAAATAGCCTCCTGCCAGCATGAGAGCAAATCATCTGAACTGTACTGTTCCACAGAAGATACAGAACATTCTGGTGTGTTGGATCCAGGGGAAAGCATGTTGTGGTTGGCAGGCCAAAGTCATACAGGTATGGAGAGCTTACCATACTTCAGACCTATCACAGCTTTAGATCTGGGCACTGGACACTTGAATTTGCAAAAAAATGTGAAAACTGAATGGAGTATAGCCTTGGAGATCAGTGCTTAAAAAAGCTGAAAAAGATTATTGTTGCTGTGATGTCTTATTCATGCTACATTTCTATAATTGAACAGTGTCTAATGGATTAGACTGAACAGTTTGGCTTGTAAAAATTAGTTTTTACAAATGATGGGGTTTATTAAACCTTTTTTTCTGGATATACAACAACATTTTGAAATGGTTCCATATCTAACCATTGAAATCCTTGTTTTTTGCCATCCAGAAGCACGTGCTTTGTTTGTGGAGGTGCTTTTAGTAAGTGCGACCACTTTGTATCTTCATGAGGTTAATATTCCATGAAATTATGGAGTTGTTTGAATGCTACTTGTTAAATGAAAAACCAGGGAATAATGCATAGAAAAAATATTTTGGGAAGTTGATAGTTTTCTGCAGTTGATACCTTATAGAGAGCAGCATATATAAATAACTATGTAAAACCTATACGCTGATGTCTCCGTTACCTTCTATAAGCCTACTGAATTTGCTATTGCTATCCTGAAAACAGATTAGAGAAGACAGCCAGTGTCTGGAGCCATGCCGTACTTACCTCTCTGTCAGTGGCACTGATTTTTCAGACTACTTCAGTCTTTCATCTTTTCCAGATTCAGTTCACCTATGCTCCCATGAGTATTTGTGCTGCCACAAAAGAAGGCCCTACGTGGGCCTTGATCGAGGTTAAGTTAGCACTGCAGACAAGATGGAATCTGCCACTCTCTTCTTTCCAGCTTATCCTGTAATCTTTCAGTGGAGTGATTAGAAATGAGCAGTGAGATACTTCAATGGGACAGAAACTTCCTTGGTATTTCAGCCTGAAGTTGTTGATATAAATGGTAAAGCCCTGTGGCTCGAGGCTTCTTTTTCAACACCGGGGAAAACTCAGCCATATTCTAGTGAAGAATTTGCCTCTTGGTTTAGTAGTCTTGAGGGTTTTTTTTTTTTGTTTTGTTTTGTTTTGTTTTGTTTTACAATATATGATCAAATATTTCTTTTTTTTTTTTTTCCATTGTAGAAGAGCAGTCTGAAGTAGTTGATTCTGCAGCTGCAGAAAGAGATTTCATTGGAAAGTTGATTGATGTCCTAAAAAATAAGGAAGCTGGCATTAAACAAGATAAATTCGTCATCAAAACTCATGCTGGTGAGTTCACTAACTTAGGTAGAGTTGATAATTCTTCTTTTGACAGAAGAAGGGGATCAGAATTCTTAACTAGACTAAAAAGTCATGTATAAGCTATTAAAGATAAGCCAGGTAATTAACCAGACTCAATTAGCCAGGTATATAAAGCTTCTCTTTTCTGCTTTCTTGGAAGAAAAAAACAAAACAGTTTGTCTGCTGTAACACATAGGTTTGCTGCTCCTGATGCAGAGACATTTTACTGCTTATGTGTTATTACAAGGTGTGGATAAATCTGCAGAAATTTAAAGCAGGGATAACTTTTCTTTAACTGTAAAATCTCAATTTTACTGGACTGTTTTTTTTCTCTCCAGCTGTATAGGTGCTGGGGTGTGTTTTCTCTTTAAAAATAAACATGCTTTCAGAACAGGTGAAGTGTTTTCACCCTGCAGATCATCTGTGTTAATTACTGAATCGCCGGTTGGCTATGTTTTACATAGGTTGCTCCTAAAGTAATGCCTCCTATTTATTTGCATGGAAATGACAACAGGTACAAAGACCACAATCACACTATCTAACAGAGCAAATTTTCAGCTACCAAACAGTTTTTCAGTAAGTCACCAGCGTTAGCTAATTCATGCAGGGGAGCTAACTGTGATGCTCTTTATTTCATGGTGTCACAGTTATGCGTGACTGTCTTTGTGTTGCTACTGCTGAAATGAAGCACCCACTCGTCACTGTGTTGACATCCTCTGTTTGGTCTCTGTAAATCTTCAGCAAGCGTCAGTGAATGTCAGTGAGCGCAGTTTTTTCCACAGAGGAATTCAGTGGCACACCTTGGTTTCATATGCACTTCCATGTCAGGTGCCATTCTGTCAGGCTGCCCCCCTGCTGTCATCTGTCACACAGCAGAATGTGATGGAACGTTGATGGGAAGGCTTAACCTTTACTGCCATACCACCAATATCTTATTGTTGATGTCATGGGCCAACATAATAAAATAGGAGGCCTTACTCACAGAGAAGCCCTCAGAGTTCCTTTTCTAAGCTGCAGGAGGCAGCAGGGCTCCAGCTTTGGCAAGAACAATAGAACAACTTCAACCAACACAATGATGTAGTGTGTGGAGGAGGAGTGGGGAAAAGAGGAAAGGAGGAGGCTTTTTGCATGCACTGGTTATGCAAGGAAATGTGAGAGCAGATGGTGGGATGGAAGTACTGCTCAAATCTCTCTAAAAAGTGGGTCAGAGATACTATTTTTAATTTAAAAAAGAAAAAAAAACAAGAAAGTTGTAGTTGAGCAAGAAAAATAATTGAAGCAGGGTATCTTCCTTTGCATGTATGTGGGGAAAAATATCCAAAGTTTTGTAGGTCTGCCCTAAGACTGATAAACCAGGTCCAGGTACTCTGCATAGAAGCATCCTGAAACTCCCCACACACCACGGGGGAACATGCCCTGAGATCATTCTTATGCTTCTCTTAATTGCATAGCTCATTCACAACAGTGGTGACTCAGTGTTATGAGTTCCTAAGTCATCTTCAGCTGTTATTGGGTTTCTTCATGAAGTCAAGTGTAAAGACAAGTAATGTGCATTATTTTTAGTAGTGAGGCCTCCCCTGGTGAGCTATGCTGAGATAATCTTCCTAAAATACCTCAGAGTCTCATGATCATTTGATCGATAGGGAAACTGAAGAGAACCTGCTGAACTCAGATTCATTTAACAAATTATAAACAGCAATGTAGCATTAGGAATGTTTTAGGTCTCTGCAGGGTTTTCCTTGAAAATTGATTGGCAAGACTTCATCCTCTGAATTCTGCTCAAAGAAACGCGGGTATAGGCAGGCTGGTGGCTGAGTCTTTTAGCTCGAGGTGATGTGTAAAATGATGCATTGCTCTCTATCTCTGCTCTCCCTGATCATCGAAGTAGTTCAGCACTCTGGGTACAACGTGCCTCCTCGCTCTGTCAATATGAAGGTTCGTGCTTAAGCTTCATTTGTATGAAAACAATGCTGGCACACAGTGGACAGATTATTCCCAAATTATCATTGTCGATATTTAGTCTACTTTTATTAGAAAAACAAAGTACACAGCTAACATACATACAGAATAAGCACAGCAACTTCTGTATGCTGATACCTATGGATGTCTCCTCTTCTTTGACTTAATTCAGCACTCAGTGGGCTCTGAGCCCCTTATTATTTTATCAACTTGGTGTTGTCTAAAGCATAATAGAAAATGAGATCTCCTAGAGCTTGACTGCTGCACAGTCAATTCCCCTCTGTAAATTTAGCAAAATGAATGCTGTATGCACTGAATATGCATGTCACTTTTGAATTCATCTATGGGTAATAAAGCAAGAGTTTTTGTATCTTATTATTGATACAGTTAAATGAGGAAAATCTTGCTTTGCATATAGGAATGCCCTGGAACATCAGTCTTATTTTGCTAGATTTATTTATGGCTTACAAGAAGAAAAACCTTGATGCTTGCATCAGGAGAAGTGAGGAAGTTTTTACTGTAACTGTTGCTTTCTCTTCCTTGGACCTTTACTTCAGTTGTGTAGCAACTAGTTGTTAGAAAAATGCATCAAAAAACCCCACCCTATTCTTCTAAGTCTCCAAATCTCTCAATTATTCTGAAGACAGTTAATCATCTTTGATATTTACTACAGGAGACTACAGTTCTTTGGTTCATGTATGTCTGAAAGTTCAGGTGGAGCTTTTAACAGCCTGGCTTGTGCTCCTATTGAGAGATTCACACTTAAATTAGCTTGTAAGATGTTTGTGTCAAGTGCTTTGCTTGTTGGGGTTTTTTTATGCAGTGTTACCACTGCACTGCTGCCAGCTAAAGTAAGAGTTTTGGTTGTTAGTGCATGTTATTTAGAGGTACAGAAATGTTTGAGCAGAACTAGGCAGCTCTGTGGCTGAAATACTAAAATGCAGGATGTCAGTCAATTTTGACAACTTAAAGTACTCTGCTTATTGTGGTACTGGTATCAACACTGGGAAATCTAAAGGTAAGAAAGTCTAAGTTAGATACAAATAGCTGCAGTTTGTGGTGTTTGGGTGAAAGGTGCTGCCATGTGTGCATAGGTGAGTGCACTGAGGGAAGCATAAGGATTCGTTTTTCTGTATTAATTTTTGCCAGTTGCCCAGCTACTTCTTTGAGTAGATCTAGTGTGTGCATGCTTTGTGAACAAATTTCCAAGTGTCCTAGTGTGTAAATTGGCTCAGCAAATAGTGTAAGTAAAATAGTGAAATAGTGGAAGTATTTGTTAAAGTAGTAGTAGTTGCCTGTAAAAACTGAGGAAGCTGTAACTGTTGCGTTTGCAGGAGGGAGCAGGTACCCATTGGTCTTTGCTGGCTTGTTTTTAATCCTGTGCTTGTTGGCACTTCATCTTCCTGCTTGGTAACGTGCACAAGGTGTGGGACTCCAGCAGGCTGAGGCCCTGGCGTTTCAGAGTTCTGTCTTTTCATCCACCAATCTGTTAGAAAGCTTTGCTGTTCAGTAGTAAAATAGCATTGATACAGGCCAAATGGGGAAATTCCAACCAGCAACATCCATGTGGGAATTGAGAAAGAGTTTCTCCTGAGAAATATGAATTCTGTGAGATTTTGTTGTTGTCTCTTGTAATGATTGTTGGGTGGAAACTGAGGAAATCCTGCACTGTGCAGGAGAACATAGTTGGCTTTGAATTCATGTTTCTGTTAAATAGCTTGGTTTATCAGATGGCTTGTTATCAGTGTTATGCTATCTGAACAAATCTTTTGAAACTTATGCTTGCTGATTGGGCCATCAGTGTGTTAATCTGAATTGCTATACTCTATCGCATGAATGCAATTTAGATAATTATGAGGATGTTATCTTGTCGATCTTACTGAGTAGCAATCAGTTACTGACTTTCACAATTATCTCTCCTTTAGCCATTCCACATTTTTTCTTCTTACAGTAGAAGACGGTAGGCTTCTGTTAATAATAACTGTTGTTATTATGCTTTAGGTTTTTTCTACTTAATCAAAATTAGGCATCAAAGATAAAGGAAACCCAGGAAAACAGTAGGTTTCTTTCTTTTTTTTTTTTTCCTCCATCACTTCTGTAGATTTAAAACCTTATCCTTAAAAATGTAGTTGCACACAGGAAGTAAAATCTATGTAGGTCATTTAGTTATAAGGCACGTGCCAGGTTTTATAATGTAGATGTGGAGATTATTTTATCTCCAGTGGTGAGATACTGACTGCTTTTATCAGAGCAGCTTGTTGGTTCAGTTTGTGCTTTACTTTCTAAACAGCCTGTGCTTTGTTAGCCTGTGTCTGTGTGATACATGGTTCTCATTTGATGTCTGTTCTGGTGTCTGGTTTTGTTCTTCTTAACACCTATCCCTTCCTTATCCTCCAAGGAAGATGGTATGGAATGCACGACTGGGGGCAATGAAGCATCAGCAAAGCATGCTTCTGGAACAATAATTGGCATTGGCACTGGCAGGTATTCTCAATAGACAGATATACAATGACATTTAAATCTGCCACCACAAATGGAGATTGAGCATTCAAGCATGTCTAGTCCAAAGATGGAAAAGAGAGAAAGACAAGAAATGGAACTGAAAACCAACTGGTTTCAACATGGGTCCTGTTGCATAAATCTCACTTCCTTCAGCAGAAGAACAGACAAACCTCTTTTACCTAGAATATCTGAAAGTCTAAATAGTTATTATGCAGTTAAAATACTCTTCTTTTTAATTCTCCCTGAATTTAACTGTGTGCTTACTTCTCTTTCCACTTTTGGTTCTTATTTCCGTAAAATTGTAGTCCTGGATCTTTGAACATTTCTATTCCCTTGGAGTTTATTTACTGATAAAGTTTAAAACTTCCTCTTCTCTTTGCTAGTGTCTGTTCTAATGTCTGTAGGTGTCTATGAGCAAATGGGTGGATGCCTGGCAGCACAATTAATGTGTGCATTATTAGAAACCAGTTCTTCATTCAAGTGCACTTTGATGTGTCAGAAGAAACTTCATGGAATGAGTTAGTCTGGTATTAAATTGTCACAAAGTATTCAGCAACCCCATGTATTTTATTTGTGCATTGAAGTTCTCAAGTTGGTATTTTTAATTGATTTTTTTTTTTTTTTACCATCACAGTAATGTGTTCATTTTTTTATTCAATCTCTGTGCAACATAGGTGAATACGTATCTGTTTTTTAATATAGTTAAACCAAATACTGGTGCATGTCTTACATGGTTTTGCAAGGAAGATGATCTGATGGTGTTTACCTGTGCAAACTTTCACGATCCTCCCCAAGGAAAAAAAAATATTAAATTGCATTTTACAGTACCAGTAGTTCTTATTCATCCATCTATGAAGTTTCACTGTGTCGTTAGTGAATTCGATACACCAGCTTGTAAGGAGGAATACATTGCTGTATGATGATTGATTTTTGAACTGTGACAGTTGCACTTAAATCACACATTTTCCATGTCCATAAGGCAAAGCTTACTGATTTCCACTCTGCTTAGTCTTAACTGTGGATCCACTTAATCTTCATAAGGATTGAGTGCATTTCTGAAGACATGCCTGGCTTCCTTATGAAATTCCACTGCCATGGCTTGCCTGCTTCAGGTGCCATTAATCACAGCATTTTTAGGCAGTGTTTTATGTTTATGTTGTTCATTGTTGTAAAGACTTGTGTTATGGTTATGCCAAGGTGCATTTAAGTATAGTTTAAGTACATTTAATGAGTTTAATGACAGTGTGCTGGTTGTCACAGAAGCACCCTGAAACATGCAGTGCTTGTCCAGAAAAAGTAAAATTGAATCTAAGGAAAATTACTGACAATGAGCGGAACATGTAATAAGGAAAGACTGCTTAAGTGGTGTACTCTGCGTTTGAGTACTTAAGTCAAAACAAACCGCATTTGTAGTATTATGGTCTGCCTTCCTTTTGGCTGTCAGAGTGTGGCTCTGAAAAGGGAGTACTGTGTTAGCATTAGCTATATGCAGAGGCATCCATCAGACTTCTAGTAATGATTACTGTATTTGTTTGGTTCCCTTGCTTCTCATTTCATTGTAGACAGTCAAATATTTCACCGGGCTTCAGAAGTTGCATATAAAAAAACGAAATTAGTGTTATAAAGGTAGAGAAATAGGATTCCCTCTTTAAATAGTTGAAAAAATGGTATCTCTTAAGATCACGTAGTACAGCCCAGCGTCGTTACGTGCTTAAGCTCATGAAATAATGAAATTGCAACATCAAAAAGCTTACTCGTGTTGGTTTCTGTATTGATTGGCTCTGTTTAAACAAGTGGAAAATCTCCCTCAAAGCATTGCGTGAAGTTTTAAATCCATCCTTGAATGCCCATCTGAAATGAAGTCTGTTTATTATTACACATCATTGGCAAGGGAGGAGATAAGAGTGAAAGATCTTGTTTAAACAAGGTCACAAGGTTTCTTAAAGGATCATTGAAGCCAGAGAGGAAAATACTTTTAAAGTAATTGCATTTCCTCAGGAAAACAAAACAAAACAACAAAAAAAACCCCACAACTATGGGTTGTTTGAATTGTTTTCCAGAGTTCCTGCAATAGCCTCTGATTCAATACTTGAAAAGTAGTACTAGATTTACTAATAACTTCATGCAGTACCATTAGGTGGTATAAATCTTTAGGGTTCTTATCTTTTCTCTTTGGAGACTATTCAGAGGCATCTGTTATGTAAGTGCCTGCAGTTGTTATCCAGATTCTGGTTTAAATTGTTATTACTTTATTACAGTCATTGCTTCCAGGCTTGACATTGGGTTTGTTTTTTATTAAATAGATAATATGAGGTTTCACAGATAGAAGACCAGTAATTCTCTTCCTCTGTTGTAATAATTGACACTTTGTTTTGTTAACAGAAGTTACTGAGTTATCAGAGGAAGAACTGGATGCTCTCCAGTCTTTTTGCATCATTAAGATAAGGAGGGTGCTGCAGGAGCTGATCTCTAAGCAGGCAAGTGGTGGCAAGTCAAGAAAGCAGCAGCGTGGGTTCACATCAAAGGCATCAGAGGCAAGTGACTTGAACTGCATTGTTCCCCATCAGCTGATGAACAGAATCCGTCTGAAAAACATCCGGGAGACCATTAAACAGGTACTGCATGTGATGGTAACGGTGGTGATTTGGGATGATCAGGTACTGCAGTCCACTGTATGCCCCAGAAGCCTTGTTTTTTGGTTACATTTGCACTTGTTATTTATGGAAGTATTCTGTATGTTGCTAGATTATGTAGCCTTGTTAGCTCTAGTATTGAAAGTATTTCAGAAGGCACAAGCCACCCCTTGCCCCCAGCTTTCTTCCCTTTAGATAGTAGTAGTATTGAAAATTAAAGCATGTCCAATAGGAACTTGGTTTCCTCAGCTCCTTTATTAAAAATCATTTACATCATCTTTATACAGTTTGATGCACTTTTCTTTCTCACCAGCCCAGTATATTCTCCCCCTCTGTCATAGGCAGACAGGCATTCTGACACAGCTCTTCAACTCTGCATCTGCCCTGAGGGTTGAGGCTGGTAGTATTTGGCAGCGATACTTGCATTCTCACTTTGTGCATGTAGATGGATTGGAATATGTGCTTATAGCAGTCATCACCTACAGATGCCTTTACTCATAAATCTGGGCTTTGGCAAATGCCTGTGCCTTGCTTGAAATTGGTACAGAATGTCTGTATTTGCCAAAGTGCTTCTGATTTAAAAAAAAAAAAAAAAAGCTTTGAATATCAATTATGGTCATTTATTTTACTTTCATTCTATCATATGTGCTGGCTTTAATCTGTTGCCATACAGCATAGCAAAAGTGACTGACATATTACTCTGTTAGCTGGGTGAGCAGGATAGAATACTTTAAGTCAGTTCTGGCATAATGATTCTTTGATGCTACCTGCTGAAATCTCAACCAAAATAAATAAGCAACCTACATTCTTTTATTCTATTAGCATTAACCAATCCACCATTCTGTAGAATTCTTGTTGCCTTTTCATTTGCACTACAGTGTAATAATGCATTTTTTAAGGAAAGTGAATTTGATTGCTATGTCTACTTCTGTGTTTATACCACCATGTGATAGCACTTTTATGCAGAGGAAGAGAAATCGAGTTAGAATACAGAGGCTTGAGATGTGGGACTGATTCCACTGCTCTTGCAGTAATGCCTTAGGCCTATATAACAAGATGGAATCTCTGTAAATAAAATCAGATAAAAATTATTGATTATTCATAAACATATTGGGATTTGTGTAATGTTATTAAATATGCTCAAGGTTTCATGGAGAATAAACTAACAAATTAGTACCATTTATTTTTACAAAGAGAACTGCTAATAAAATTTTGTTTGTATTCTGCTTTAGAGTTGCATGTAGATGTTTGAACCAATTGCTTCAGAATTTATTTTCCTCTTAAAATTTGTGGAGATATTGTAACCTCCATGGCTTGTACTTGAGGCCTTATGTTTATTATCAAAGAGGTTCTCAACAACAGCTTTGTTACAGACAGGCTCTTGCATTGGTGGAATTATTGCTGATTAACAATGGCTGTTACTCAGTTGAGATGATCAAGTCTTTGTGCTCTTAGCTTGCTGAAAACATGGGATAAAACACATTCATTTAACTTAATTGAGCCTTCAGGAATTAATATATTAGCTGTTGTGGAAGGCTGGATATCATGCACAGACTAGCTCTCTGGAACATTAATTACTCATCAAGCAAGAGTAACTAATGGCTGATGGTTCTCCTAATGTATTTGACATTAGTCAAGTCAAGTATGCAGAGATTACACTGGTGAAATTGAAGTTAATCCACCCATGACTTATCTACTTAAAGCATTTTGTTGGCTGGTGTAACTGCTCACAGACATGTTAATTTGCAGTCATAACTTTTTTTGACTATTGTAGTTAAGGTAGAAGAAATCAGGGCTGTGTACACAGCCTCAAGTGTCAGGGAAACTTTTCCTGTTACAGAAGAACTAGTGCAGTACAGTTCAGTACTGTGGTTCTGAGATACAGATAATTGTAAATGAAGCTGTCTATGTTATCAGTGCTGGAGAGGGCAATACGTAAGGAGAAGCAAATATATTTAGTGTGAAGGCTTTCAGACAGACTTATCAAGATGACATAGTAACAAAGACTATGGAATTATTTACAGCTGCCTACAAAAGAAAATGTTTATCTTTAGATGCTGTCTATATCTGTATTTTTATTGGTTATTTTTAATGGAGTAGCCATCTTGCTGGGACAGACACTGCTCATTGCATCAAAGTCTCATCCTTCAGGTGACAGAAGCTCAAGTGCACAAATCTTCACTGTGCCCTGACTGTAAGAAGAAGAAGGCAGAGCTAGCCAAAATTACTTTTCTCAGACAGAAGAAGATACTAATGGAAAGAGCTCTACTCCGGGAAAAATTGGAAGAACAGATTTACTCCAAAGTAAGCAAGTGTATCAGGGTTTTTTTGGTAACACTTTGGTACTTACTGTAACTAAAGAATTCTTAAGCCAGATTTTGCCGTAGTTTATAGTAATGTAATCAAATTGATCTGAATGCAGTACAGTTTGGAATGGAACTTGGCTCCATGTTGTTATGAAGCCATGAGGCTAGCATGCTGATCAAGTCATTTAAGCTTGCTTGATTTATATAAGCTGAAGGTCTTTTCCATGCTGTCCTGCAAGTGTTTTGGGTACATTTTGATTAGTTGCCCGCAGTTTTTTTGATGGATTATCCAAAACAAAATGGCAAATAACAAAATGATGTAGGAGTTAGCTCTTCTCATTCTCGTCTTTCTCCAAATCCTTTGCCTTAAGAACTGCTGAATAAGATACTGCAGTGTGCAATGGATTTTATGGAGGCTGAGGCAGCTTGCTCCTTACAGTCTGCTTCTAAGGCTTTTTCTTAACCGTGACAGGGATGTGATTTTTTGTGGGTATTTTTTTGTTTGTTGCTTGAATATGATAACACTGGGGAAGTGAATGTGAAGAGCATTTGACTTTCTGCAAAGATACAGTCTGAATGCCAAAGTTTTCCTGTTACACTATTCACAGAAGCATAGATACACTTGCTTTGTGTGTTCCCAGGTTCTAAGTTGCAGTGATATCAGCTTCAGAGTAGAGCTTTTGCTTTTGTACCTGCCTGTGCATATTGATTTTTTTTTCTGGTGACGTATGTTTTTGTTTTTTCCTCAAAATTGACTTAGTTTTGCCAGGTGACTGTCCCTTCTTCCCAGCTGAATATGGCAGAGGGAAAAAGTAAGGCCTTAATTAAAAATCTGTGGGAACTTAGAGAGCTGGAGGGGAAAACGTAGCTTTGCAGCAAGTCTTCTGTTCTCTTTTCAGAAATACTTTGTGTAATGTGTCACAGCCACATTCCTCTAAAAGTTCTGTGTTTCTGCATATACTGTGGTAGACTCTGGAAATGACTGATCTTTATCATTCTCTACAGATGTGGTGACACTTCTTTAAAGTATTGTCTTCTCAATGCTAACATTCATGCATTATAGTTACACAATCTATTCCAGAAGGATTTTCTTTAATGTAAGCTGGAATTCATGGAATCCCTGCCTGTTCTGTGGCTTCTTCAGGATGCTCTTTCTCAAGGAAGAGTTGTACCACTTCTTGATACAGAGTGAAACCGCAAGCAAGTTGTTTCTGAGCAAAGGATAGAAATGGCTCTCTGAAGCTCCAAAACTTTTTTCTGTGTTTGTGAGCAGATTGGGAATTAGTGGACTGTACCACACATTCCATTTTTTCCTAATAATGCCGGCCTCCTGATTTTTATTTTTATTTTTTTTTATCCATTTTATCTGTAGTTGAAATTTGAGAACTTCAGTCTCAAGTCAGGCTTCATTTTTTGCATTTTTTTTTCCTTCTCTGAAAAGGGCAGCAGATTTTTTTTCTTCATGTCCCTGGGGAAGAACCCATTGGGGAGCAGCTGGGGTAGTGTATGAGCTCCACAGTACTATCGAGCTCTTGGTCATCTATGTTGGCAGCCTTCCACAGAAGGTGGAAGTTATGTGTGGTCTCTTGTGACCAGCATAGCTTTCTGCTTACATGCTGTGTGGGCCAGATCACTGGCCACGTTGGTCAGCAAAGTTTTTAAACAAGGTGCTTTAAAAATCCAGCAAAATTGTGATGATGGATACAGCCTACCTAGTTGCTCTTGAGGGACTGGATATAGTTTCCAGCGGCAGACCTATGATACAAGTACATGACAGGTGACTGGAATCCAAAACCTAACAATTTTCATGTCCCCTTTTTATTTCAGGATGTGCTCACGCTTATAGGAGAAACACTCAGAAGTTTTCCTAAACTTTCAGAGGATCCCAGGAACTTATGGCAAAAGCTGAAAGGCAAAGGTCAGAAAACTTAAAGCCTGAAAATAGTAAACAAAACTCAAGGACATAAAGTACTTGAAAAGTCTTCTGTGAGCAGCCACATACTGAATGCCAGCTATTGCGGATGTAACTTGTTTTGTCAGTGATGAATTGGGTGGAGGTTTAATATTCTTGCAGGTGGAACCAGATATACCCAGTGTGCTGAGGTCTGGGTTATGATTCAACTTTACACTTCCTCAAATGCAAATATTGTATTGTAATCCAGCTAGGTTGGCTTTTCAAATTATGAAAGCCAGCATTTTCTGTTATTAGTCTGAGAAGTGATGAGGTTTTTTTTTTGTTTTATTATTACAATTTTTTGTTAGGATTGCTTGTGAGATATCAGAACTGCTTCCATCCATAAGAAAAATGATTCTGTTTTTTAGAGCAGGGAGGTGTAATTATTGGGTTTCAGCTCAATCTTTGCCTACTGACTTGTGTTAAATTGGAAGTGAGAGTCCCAAATGAAGGAGAAAAAGCAGGTTGCAAAGTAACTGTACAAAGAAGTAAAATGAAGTGGGGTATTTATAGAACTGAAATAATGAGGCTATAACAGAAATTAATCTGTAACACTGAGGATGCCAACAGGACAAAAGATAATAAATTAATCATAGAACCTGTCTAGGCTAGGTGTCTAGGAGGAGAAAATATAAGTTTAAAATGGCATAGGGTATCAAATAATATTTTTGGCAGTTTTTTAATATACTTTGGAATTTGTTGTAATTTTACAGTGGTTTTCAAGATGGCAAAGACTATCTTTAAAGAATGCACCTGGATGGAAGTTGAGTATTCGGTATGCATCCAAATGAAATGGCTGGGGAGCTCAATGGGTTAGACAACAAAATCATTATCTTCACTGTAGCCTAAAAAGATACTTGCTGCTCTTTGAGTGCACCTCAGCTTTCTGATTATTGCTGACAGCAAGAGCTCATTGCATTGCTCATGCGGTGACCTTGTGGCCATTGGACTTTCATGAGTCACAGTTACTGACTCTCATCAGTCTCTGGTTTCTATGTAGTTAGATCTCTTGAAGGCTGTGGAAATCTTGAAGGAATATCCTTATCTATAAACAGAGTGCATAAAGGATATTGCTGCTTAATAGTTCAGTTGCTTAATAAGAAAAATAGGGTAACATTTCACTTTAAAAAAAAAAAAAAAGCAAAAACAAAACACCATTTTAGGACATGAATGTGAATTGTTGCAGTTATTTTGTATTTTATGTCCTTTTAATTATTTTCTTAAATATGCTTATATTGTTTTTAAGAGTGCTGTTCAGCCTTTTGTTTTCATTTTCCTCAAGCCAGTGAAGAGCCTGAAAAGAAATGCTGGGCTATAGCTAGATAGACCCACCTATGTTAGCAGATACCTACATTTTGGTGCTTAAAAACCTGCCTTGAATGAATTGACCCTGAGGAGATTGAACCCCAAGTGAAAACATAATGCAACCCTAAATTCTTCATAGCTAGTCCTCACTGCTTCCTTTGTGGTTTGTTCTGGATTCTTGTAAGCCAGTGGGTTTTGTAGTCCATTGAATGTTCCCTGAAAGGTGGCTTTAATTTTTAAATTGTCACTGCAGGTTATATAGCTACATACATAATGAGCAAGTTCCTGCTTGGTTTTTCACATTACTCTCTGATCCTTAGAAATGATTGAATCCCTTTAAATCTCCTACCTCCTAATCTTTTAAGCCTATTCATTTTATATACACCATCTCTGCTCCTTATTTAGCTTTGGATTGCACTTTGAATCTTGAGTTTCTCTTGAGTCTTTTGAAGTCTCTGGTGATCTGCATAGGCAAAAGGCATACAGTATTCCACAGTAATCTGTGTAGATCCTCATGAGGGATGTCACATACATAGAACTGGTAATCAGGAATAATTCTTTGAAAATGTGTTTTTTTTTGTTGTTGTTGTTGCCAGTGAAAAAATCTTTCAGCCCTTACAAAAAGAATTTTGAGATTCTTGAAGATGGGCTTTCTTTAGGGGAAAAAAAGACATTTTGGTGTTTTGCTTTCAGTATGTAGATCTTTTTATGGGAATACTGAAATATTTCTGTCCAACTCTTTCCTCAAGCCTTTCTGTAAATGCATTGTTACATGAGTTATGCATTACTATTTGGGCTTGGTGTTTGACAACAACTGTGTCTGTAAAGTAGGGCTCACATTCCCATCTCACAGGCTGTACTGTTCTATGTTTGCATAAACGTCACAAAAGCAACTCAAGTAGCTCCTCTGAAAAAGTCAAAGCCTATACTGCCTATGTCTGTTGCTTGCCTTTTCCTACTGCTCACTGCAGTTATTTCCTTTGACTCATTGACCGAATGCTTGTCTTGTGTTTTCCTGTAGCAGCTACTTAAGGACATGAAATGGAATGAATGATCTGGATATCTCAATTTATTTCATAATCCTGTAGTGTCAAAATCCTGTAGGATTATTTCATAATCCTGTAGAGTAGTGATCCAAAAACTCTGACATGGTGGCCAATAGAAAACAAAGAAAGTAAATTGTCTCTGCTCATAGGAGCTTCCTCTCTTGCACCATCCTCAGCAGTAGATTTCTGTTTTGATCCAAAGAAGCACTGTAGAACTATGTTCCAATAAATATTAATTAATATGTAATGTAAAATATCCCTTGTTGGTACTTTCTGGGCATATAAAGAGTAATGTTGGATCAAGGGTGATTCATGTGTTAAACAGCTGTAGTACTGCAAGAAATTAATCTGCCTGCTGCTAGAAGTTCTGGAGATTTGCTTTCTAGCTTTCATGGTACACATAGTTGCGTTATGTCATCTAAGAAATTATTGGTGATGTAGAACAGATTATCTCTGAACTTTGCACTAACTTGGAAGGGTTTTTCATGTATGCGTGGTTTTGTTTTATATATGCTGGTTTCATGTTGTTATTCTTTATTATTGACTATGGATAAAATTATGTTCCTCCAATTACCATAGAAGTCAGTTTCTTATGGACTTTGGCAGTATGATTACCACTTTCACTCTCCTCATGTTTCTCTGTAGGAAAGCTGAAGCTGGCATCTAAGCTCAGTCATTCTGTGGTCTTGTTCTCAACCATCTGTTGGGGCATGGGACTTCATACTTGTTTCTCCCCAAGGATAAACTGCCATCTCACTCACAATAGTTTACTAACGCTCACCGAATAGAAATGAAGCTTCATTGTAATTAACTTGCCTGGATATGGATTTCCAGATACCTGTGCTTTAGTCACCTGCCAGGTTACACCACAGCACTGTGAAATACATACTCACTGAATGTTTGAAGTTGGGAGGTCATCGTATCCCTCATTGTGCAGGGCTATGTGGAGGAGGTGGGACCTGGTTCCACAGCTCCTGTAATGCTTACATTAATCTTGCATCTTTAAAGCTGTATTAGAAAATGAAGAGCTTCAGGCTCCCTGGGGACCGCTGCCTTTTCGTAAATCCATCTCAGTCATAATTCTGTTGCATGACAAGAATTTCTACAAGAATTTCTTGTTTTTTAAGCACGACCAATTTGATCAGGTTCCAAGAAGAGGGTCTGAAACCCTTTTGTTTGTACTGGGAGCTTGACAGCACTTTGATCTGGTGCCGTTGAGGACAAGTTGCTGTTGGAAGGGATCATGTCTCACTGCAAAGCTGCTAAGTGACACAGGATGCAGATTCTTCTTCAGGAAAAATCTGAACTATCATTTTCTGTGCAGTTACTCTAAATCATATATGTGGGTGTCAGGAAGAGTGCTTACAGCTCTGTATATTTAAATATACATGTGTTCTCCAAATTGTGATTTATTACTATTCAATATGATTTTCAGAAAATGACTTTGTCTTCACTCAGTAAAAACTAACATAGGTATAATATGTGCAAACTGTAACAGCATGCAGCGGTTAGTGTTCTAAATACCACTGTTTAGAAAAAGTATAAATGAATTAGTGAGTATTTATGAGGACAGGCTGAGGGAGTTGGGTTTGTTCAGCCTGGAGAAGAGAAGGCTGCGGGGTGACCTCATTGCAGCCTATCAATACCTGAAGGGAACCTACACCCAGGAGGGGAGTAAACTCTTCAAAAGGGCTGACAACAGCAGGACTAGGGGAAATGGTTTTAAGTTGAAGGAGGGAAGATTTAGGTTGGATGTTAGGGGGAAGTTCTTTACTAGGAGAGTGGTTAGGCCCTGGAACGGGCTGCCCAGGGAGGTTGTGGATGCCCCGTCCTTGGACGTGTTTAAGGCCAGGTTGGACGGGGTCCTGGGCAACCTGATCTGAATGTGGATGTTTGGTGGCCCTGCTAGGCAGGGGGGTTGGAACTACATGATCCTTGGGGTCCCTTCCAACCCGGGTGATTCTGTGATTCTGTGATTTATAAATCCTACAGATGCTAAGTTAGCAGTCTTTTTATGCAACCAGCTAACTGTTCCTTTTTGCCATGCAACTGAGAGCTCTGGAGCTCTTTGCCTGCACCAGCAGCAATGTGATCTGTGTGGGGAGAGGCTGGGAAATGAGGGGGAGTGTTTCCTTCTGTCAGTGAGGTACCAACTCCTGTCATTTGAGGGGTCTATAGAATTGGTCAAAATACCTTTAAAAAAAAATAATTATCCAGCTTATGGGCATGGATATCCTTTGCTTATTTATTCCTTTATTTTGTAATAAAATAGTACTGTTTGTTCTCACATAGACTATCGTGTGATCCATAAATACGTTGTGAAGTATATCTGTAGCATGTAACAGATCCCTTTAGAATATTCTGTGAAAAATCATATCTTTAGTTGATCGCACTTTAAGAACATTTACATCCTTCATCTTGACATTTTTAAATAGAACATTTTTTTGCCTACAGAAGTTTACAGCATCATCACAGTATTATAGCTTGTTTAAAAATACATACAGCATCAGTGGTAATTGCAAGCAAGCTGTATACTTGAGCACGGATTTTGTTTGTAATTGTACATGTTTTATACCTGTTTAAACAATTACATATATTAGTATTACATCCACCACTTTGTTAGAAAATATTACTTATATGCTACTCACAATAGAGCTGTCATTTTTCTGAGACATATTGCAGGCTATGAAAATAGAAACACACCATTGTATAGTTTGGTTTAAAAATAATTACAAGCCCAATTGAAAAAAAGAGTTATGTTAGGCTTGCTGTTGATAAGATAGGTTCCATTAACATCGGATGTCCTTAATCCACTTGTGGTTGGAATGCCTCTAGCACCTCTCAGCACTGGATGATCAATGAAAGAAAACACTGACTGACCACTTGCAAGCAAACTCAGGGCTTGAGCCTGCATGCATCTGTCACTGAAGGCAAAGTTCTTCAGTTATGGGCTTGTGGGGCCAGGCTGTTGCTTGCTGAATATCTATGAATCTAAATTACTTAAGGTTACAACTGGATTTCAAAATCTTCAGGTGGATGATTGGATGAGTGCAAGGCAACACATCTCCATTGACTTGTTTCAGCTGTGTTGCGAGCATTAACCAAAATCTGACCTTTTGCCCTCTGTGGGCTGATGGATTTTTGAAAAGACAGGAGTGACAGAGTTCAACTTTCTGTGTTGGTAATACAATAGAGATTAAAAATACACGTTTGTGTTGGTTTTACTTTGCACAAATGAGACTAAATATATAAATATATATAATAAAGCTGTAGGAAATCTCCAAACTGCTAACAACTCTTATAAACGAGATAAAATAAGGATATATTTGCTTGGAAATTTCATAGTTGGCATTCTTTTTATTATTCCTAGGTAATGCAACAATATTTTGTTGGATCCTTTTTTCTTTTTCTTTATGAAATGAGTCCAGGCGTGCTTTGAAAAATGCTCCTTTCGTGGTCTTTCTGATATTCCTCTTGTGCTTTCTGCAGTTTTTTATCTCTGAGTTTCCACTTGTGAAAACAGTAGGTTACTAGGGATGTCATTATCAAAGAGAAAATAATAATCAGCACTACTATCAGTGCAATAGTGGATGAGAGGGACCCCTCCAGCTGCTTATTTTCAGTGTCTCTTGTTGTGTTTAATTTAGCAAAGTTCTCATATTCTGTTGAGGCCAAAAATGTGGGTACAGCAACTTCTTTGAACTTGGGCCTCATTGGGATTCAGTAGCTTTTCTCACTCAGTCCAAATTAGTGAAGAAGCACGACCTATGGCTCCCTTGTCACCTGTGACATTCATAAGACAGTTTTCTCCTCAGGTTCTCCAGGCATAGATGAGGCTCAGAAGTTCTGTTTGTTTTGGAAGCCAGATAGTGTGGGAATAACAGTAAGTGTCACAAAGCTAACAGCAAAGGTCATCTATATCCAGAGTTCTGAAGTCAGAAACCTTTGTGCACTGCCCTCTTTTTTATTGAGAGGTGAGGGGAAGCTGCTTGCTTGACTGCCAGTTTGTGATCCTTTGTCTTTTTAAACAGATAATTGAAGAAAATGAATTAATTTTCCAGAAACATTGTGGTAGCAGAGCTTATCCTCAGGCTTAAAAACAAACAAACAAACAACCCACAAGATCTGCAACAAGTGTAGTTTGTATCTTGCACGTGTGTTCAGCGAGGGGTTTTTTTCCCCCCAAATATTCCTAAGAGATGTGAAATCAAAGGCAGATTTTTTTGCTGAGGGGTAGGCTTGGTTCTGCTAACATCATAGGCAGAAAACAGCTACAAAGCAGCTCTGATGTTAATGAACAGGTTTCTTTTTTATATTATTTTTCCCTCTTCTTTGATATTTGCTCGCACGCTTGGCTTGTCCAGAGAGGATTTTGGTTTGGGAATTTTGTCCTTGGTATTAGGAGATGTCCTTGCTGACTGCAAATCTGGAATCTAGAAAAATGACCTAGGTAAAAAAAATGACATAGGATTACTAAAGAGGTAAACTCCCCTACAGGCACTGAATTAATAATTCTGACACAATTTCACTTACATTTAAGTTTGGCTTTGATACATGCTATGTGTGACAATTCCTAAAATATATATATTCATCTGAGCACTTCTGAAGTTAAAAGAGCTGGTACAAGGAGGGGTTTACGTTGCCCTCTGCCCCTCATGGTAGTTCTCATCTTGAAGTTAAACCTGATGGGGAATAAGCCTGGCCCATTCTTACTGGTTTCTGCAGTGGCTCAGGGCAGTAGGTTTGGCCGAGGTTATTTTAATTTGAGGAGCTGTAAGCATTTTCAGAGCTATTTATTTCAAATAACAGATTGTTCTAAACCCCCTCCATCCCATTCCCAAATGCTTTGAGGCCAAATTTAGGTTTCAAAGATCGTGCAGCATAACTGTTTGGAGATGCTCTATTTGATAGGATGCAATTGTAATTCATCCTCTTTATCAAAAATCTGTGGCTCATCCCACTCAGGCTAGCAGAGAACTGAGAGTCTCTTTTGCTAATTAGCAGAGTTTTCAGCAGCGCATTCTTGTTAGTAATAAAGACTGTTTACTATAAATTAGTATTCTGTTGATGTTAAAAGATGTAAATGAGCAGTTCTTGCCAGTTTGGAACAATATGTTCACA
Organism: Lagopus leucura; assembly: GCF_019238085.1. Classification (NCBI taxonomy): domain Eukaryota; kingdom Metazoa; phylum Chordata; class Aves; order Galliformes; family Phasianidae; genus Lagopus; species Lagopus leucura. The sequence continues at coordinate 9,484,512 of NW_024962270.1, read as the reverse complement.
CAGTCAAAAATAAATGCTGATTTTTAAAGAAGGTTTAACAGCCAGATTATACTGTTGTTTAGGACAAAAAATACGTGTTCGTAAAGCTGATTGAAAGCTTTTCATTTAAGAAAACAAGTGCAACAGACCATAACTTTAATGAATGTCTACATGTTGTATTACTGACAAGGGGTATATAAGGAGATTATGAGCAATAGAATATTTTAGTGCCACCTTGTTATGTATTCAGCAGCTTTCTCAGGTAGCCTGAAGAAATAGCAAGAAAATAAGAAACTGAGTAAATGCCCTTGTGTTTGATGAAGTAGCTGTGTCCACCACCTACACAGAAGTCCAAGAGGGTGGAATGTCTCAGCACTAATGAAAATCAGATGATGATGTACTTGCCTGAACCTGTGTTTCATCTCATCTGTATCCACAGCTATCAGATTCCTACAGGGAAGAAGTGCAGTCATTAGACATCAGGTACTGCACAGTACTGTTCCAGAGATGTGGCTGGGTGTTAACTGTAATTCCATTTCAGAATCCGATACACATCTTCAAAAACAAAACAAAACTGCTTTGATTTTTAAGGTCTGCAAAGTATTACTTGGGCCTAACCTGCATTTGGGGAGAAGGAGGCTGCATTTATGGACAAATCCCTGCTTCAAAACATATTGACTAAGGGTACAGTTTTGTGGTTCTTCTGTGCCACGAGTGACTGTGACCAAACCCATCAGTATCTGCCAGTAATACAAAATCATTAAGGCTGGAAAAGACCTCTAAGATCATCTGATCCAACTGTCAAGCCATTTTCACTAACCCTGTCCCTTGTGCTGTATCTACACATTTCTTGAAAACTTCTGGCAATGGTGACTCTACTGCCTCCCTAGGCAGCCTGTGCCAGTGCCTCTCCAGTCCTTCTGAGAATTTTCCTGATATCCAACCTGAACCTCCCCAGTGCAATTTGAGGCCATTACCTGTTCTATCACTAATTACCTGAGAAAAGAAGCTGACCCTCCGCACCCCCACAGTCTCCTTTCAGGGAGTTGTAGGGAGTGGTAAGGTCTCCCCTCAGCCTTCTCTTTTCCTGACTAAACAATCCCATTTCCCTTAGCCTCTACATTACATCTGTGCTCCACATAGCTTTGTTGCCCTTCTGTGGATGTGCTCCAGGGCCTCAATGGTTTTCTTGCAGTGAGGGGCCTGGTACTGAATATAGTACTTGAGATGTGGCCTCACTAGAGCTGCGTACAAGGGTATAGTCACATCCCTGCTCCTGCTGGCTGCACTATTTCTGATACAAACTGGAATGCCATTGGCATTCTTGGCCACTTGGGCACACTTGTGGCTCCTGTTCAGCTGGCTGTCAATTAACAGCCCAGATCCTTTTTTTCTATACAGTTTGCTAGTTACTCTGCCCCACGTGGTCATAGAAGGAGAGGAGGGTGGTTGAGCAGGACCCGAATCTATGCTGGCTAGACCTGATCCTCTGGATCACACATACTTTGTCATATCATTCAAGATATCTGTTCCATGACCTTTGCCAATACTGAGGTCAGGCTGACCAGTCTATAGTTCCTTCTTCCAATGATTTATGTAGTCAGGCATCACATTTGCCTTGTTTCCTGGAACCTCCCCAGTTGACTAGGACTGTCTTGGCAACCACTTCTTCCAGCTACTTTAGCACCCTTGAGTGGATCCCATATGGCCATATGGACTTGTGACAGTCCAGGTAGAGTAGCAGGTTGCTAACCGTTTCCTCTAGAACTATGAGGGGTTTATTTTGCTCCCCATCCCTATCTTCCAGCTCAGGAGGTAATAACTGCTAACTCTCCTTTTTTGTTTATTTTGTTTATTTTTTAAACTTGTTGGGGTCAAAGATTGCTTTACCTCATTCCTTGATATTATTATATTTTTCTCCCAATGAAAGCTGTAGTGTCATTGAGAGCCTCACACTCTGCAGTAACGTGCTGTATCTGAATCAGAAAAAAATACAGGGATGAAAAACTGAGCTTTTTTAATCCACTGTTGTATTTTCTGTCATAAATGCAAGAAACTCAGAGAGGTGGGAAGTAGGATTTCTTTCAAGCCAGCACACTGCCCAAACTGGTTTGAGCTTAGTAGCTGTTGTGATGTCATCTGGTTTGAACAATGACTGAATAACATGACAGTTTGTATGCCTGGCATAACTTCTTCAAAATCTTGCAGATGTAAGAGGAGTCTTAATCTTCACTTGTACTGGCTGAAGGCCTCCTTCCTAATCAAATTGGTAGAGTCCTAAACTAGTAAGGGCTGGAGAACTGTGAAGGTTGGGGCATGGTGAGGCTGGAGAAATGGGTAGAGGGGAAGTAACACAAAGTTTAACGAGGGGAAATGCAAAGACATGATCCTGGAGAGGAATAACCTTATGCAAAGTGTGCATTGATGGCCACCCAGCTAGGAAGCAGTTTTGCAGAGCCTGGGGACCTGGGGTTCTGGTGGATACCTAGCTGAACGTGAACCAGCTGCATGCTCAAGGGCACCCTGAGATGCATTATAAAGCGCATCTCCAGCAACCTGAGAAGATGGTTATTCACTTCTACACAGCACTGGAGAGACAACAGTAGCAGCAGTGGTAAATGTCATAGCATAGCTCACATTACAGTATCCGAGACTTTGGTTTCTGAAAAAGAGTCAAGCCTCTAGCATTATGTTTAAGTTTAGAGAGGACTGTTCACATTAACTGTAATTGTTGTATTAAGTACACACACACTGAATGCATGTTTCAAGTTTCCAACAACTGAAGACTCATTGTCTGCATGTTCTCTTGAGGAAATTTTCCATTAAAAAATACCCAAAGCATTCTTCAGTATCTATGCTCTGATTTAAATCAAACAGAGAATAAATTGTTCTTACATTGTTGGGTTGTTTGCATGTGTGAGTCATAAGTCTACAGTGTGTTTTGTCTGAGAATTATAAATATGCAAACTAGTATCTGAGGAATTTCCATTAACATTTAATAGCATATATTAGAATGGTTCAGGTATTTACAAAAGAAAAAAAAGTGATTTTTGGCCAGGAACAAACAGTGAACTGGGTTTGTTTGAACAAACTTTTAATGCTTTTAATGAAAGCACGTTAAAATATCTGTAAGCTAATTACATGGTTTTTGTCCTCACCTAGACACGTGTGTTGGCACTATGGCTCATATTTCCATATCTTTGTGTCTTAGCAAGCTAATATGTGATGTAAAGCAAAAGTTGGTATAAGCTCAGAAGGACAAAATTTGCTCCTCATTTTGTAATGTCCACGAGACAGCCGTTGCCTTCTGTTTGGTTTTCCAAGCTTGATTTCTGAAGGTTACATGCAACTTACAGGGGAGAAACGAAGGGCAAATTAGTGACAAATTAATCTCAAATGTTCTTGCGGTTATTGGTGTCTGTCAAATGCTGAATTATGAAAAGAAGAAAGAATATTGATCATCAGCTTTTTTTTTTTATTTCACTGAGAATCCTTGCCACTTTAAGTGGGCAAAACTTACCTCTCTGAAAGTGATTTGGTAATGAATAATGTTGTCACTAGTGTTGTTAATGAAAAGAATAATGAGAACTTATACTGAATCCTTAAAAGCACATGAATTCACAATGCTCATTTGGAGGCCAGACTTGCACTTGTATGGAGTTTTAGTTGCCAATGTTTTTTTTCTTTTTTTCCTGTTTGGATAACTGTTTTGTGATTCTTTGTTTCAGCTGAAGGAATGACTGCGTTCTGTGAACATCTGGAATCATCAGCTTCATTGAAAGAATGAGGACCGGAAATTTTAAGTGAGGTACTGCAGTTTTGCTGTTTTAGTAGGAAGCCAATTGTTAATCTTTAGGTTAAGTCAGACTTCTTTCCTGTGACTTTTTGGTTTTATTCACAGAGGAAGAAAGGCTGATAAGCACATGTAAACCAGTAGAAAGCGAGGCGATGTTATGATACTGTTCTCAAGTGAACAGAAAAGCATCTTTTCAAAGATCACTGACCTGAAACTATAAACTTACTCCTTGTGAATTAATATCAAAAATCTCTTTGATTCCAGGAGGAGGAGAATCTTTGGTTTCTATCTTGTGTGTCTCTTTCATGTACTCAAGCATTCAGAGCGTTTTCAAATCAAATGCTGAATTCCTTCTAGCATTTCTATCATCTTTATTAAGTATTGGCTTTTTAATGTAGTTTTAGGCTTGCTTTCTTTCTGCCTTCAACTTGTAAATTTTTTGCTGCCTTTCAAATTGTATCTTCTGTTTTTATTGCATTACAGAAGATTGTGCTTCCTCTCTCCATATTTGCATCTTTTTGATGTGAAAACATTTGTATGAAATGTATCCATCATATACTAAACCTGATATGTAAATGATTCTTTTCCTTCAGAGCTAGAGTAGCAAGGCAGTCTACTAATACATTTGTGCACAAAATTGCAGATGAAAGCTGGAGTGGGAGTGAGAGCAAATGAAAGCAGAGATGAGGGAGGAAGGAATGGAAGAACAGCAGAAGGGAGGAAGGGCTTCAGAAAGTGAGATATGGCAATGAGGAAGGACTTCAGAAAGTGAAGTGTAGCAGTAAGTTGCTACTTATTTTTCACTACATCATCTGTAAACTTCTATATAAGAACAAGGGACAGATTTCATGGGTATTTTAAGTATGTAAATAAGACCGCCGAAGACATTTGACACTTTTTGCATTATCTAACTGGACAAGAGGAATGACTTAGAAGTAAAAGAGGGGGAATTTAGGTAAGATGTTAGGGAGAAGTTTATTCAGAAGGTGGTGAAGCACTGGCAATGCTGCCCAGGGAAGCTGTGGGTGCCCCATGCATGGAGGCATTTAAGGCCAGGCTGGATGGGGACCTGGGCAGACTGATATGGTGGATGGCAATCCTGCCTGTGGCAGGGGATATGAACTAGATGATCTTCAAGGTCCTCTCCAACCTAAGCCACTGTATGATTCTTTGATTTTCAAAATGCTCAAACATACTAGTGCAGATCTGTCTTTATCTTTGAATGCTTAAAATACAGTTGGAAATCTTGAGGTTTCAAGTCTGATCAGATTTCAGCTGAGAGCCAGCTTGGTTTCATAATTCCCAGGTTCTGTGCACTTAGGGTATGGGCTTAAATAATAAAGATTGGGTTGCTGCAGCACAGCAGCATACTTCAGGTGTGTTTATAACACATTGCTGGATTTGTAAGAGTTAAGCACCATAGATTTATTGGAGTGATCCTAAAATGAAACAACCTTTTTGTTTTTGTTAGTCTTCCTTGTAAATCTAAAAACAAAATCCAAATTTGATCTGTATTAGATATTTACACTGAATCATTCCTCAGAACTTAATTTGCTGATACCCTTACTATTACATGCAGTGAGATAACAGGCAGCTTCAATGCAAATTTAAACAAGTCGGTCTGTTTTTTAATTAAGGGTATAAACTTCTGCCCCTGTCTTTTACAATGCTTTACCCAATTTATATCCTAGTGAGCAAGAAAACTCTGCTTTTAACAGTTGTTCAGCCTGCTCTGTCTTCATCTTTGAAAAGATGCTTTTGTGTTCACTTGGAATACGCTGGTTTTTTGACTATCTTTTGGTTTTGAAGTTTCCTCCTTACCGATGCAAGAGGAGGAAAAAATCGCAAGTTTTGGAAGCACTTGCATCACCTCATTCCAGCATTGATCAGATCTGTAAATCAACAGAAGGTTTGATCTTGTTCCTGTAAAAGGAATGATGTCTACTGGGATTCTGATCCTCCTTAAAGCTGCAGAAGGCTTTGATAACTTTGAGGGATAGACTGTGTATGACAAAAACAACTTTAGTGCAGATCCTGATACCATCTTACCTCTGCACTGAGAGATGCTGAGCAAAACAGCCTCTGCTGATTTGGATGGAAGCTGCAGGCTGTAAGCTTTGCTTAGGATGTTTGCTTTTGAGTTATTCCGGAACAACCGACGTGGGCAGGTGCCTGTGCTTAATGTGGACTGTAAATGTGACATACTATTTTCTTGGGCATTCAGTTTATAAGAACCCATATGGAACTACTTCTGCTTTTTTTTTTTTTTTTTTAATGTTTTAATTTTAATTAAGTCATTGCTGAAGAGTAGGGCAGTTGAAGCAACAGACTCGTAACACTTAAGCTCTCTCCAAAATTGATACTTATCCCACTGCTTTGATTACCTCCTCCTCATGATAGTGTAACACACTCACTTAGTATAACTATGATTTGATAAATGCCAGTGTCTGTTCAGGTGTGATTACAGCCTTCTTGTAACTGCATGTTTTTGCAAATACTGCTTTCTGTGCCTGCACAATTCAAATCCTTGTGGAAGCTACCGATGCCTGTTACCATTAAGAAACTGCAACTAAATCATGCTGTAGATGGAATGCTTGACAAATTCCCATCTCAAATCAGTGCTAGCTAGATGTACTTGGTTCAACTATATAGTGGGGTAAAGAAAGTTTATCATCCTGATCGATGAAATCTTAGTATAACATTTTTAGGGTAGCTTTGAAACTGAGTATTAGAAGCTCCCAATTGGCATGGGCTGACTGAGGCTTATGAATGCTGCAGTAAAACATGTTGGGAAGAGACATCCATGGTCTCTTAGCCTTTTCAAGTGCTCATATGTGGGGAAGGGGTTGGAATGTACTTTTTTGGGTTTGAATTTGAAAAGCAGTGCTGTATCATAGTGCTGTTCTCTAAACAGTTGAGCAGATCTGTTCCTTTGTGATGTTCATTTAGAACTAGTTTTTTTAAAATGCAGTGAAACCTACGTCAAGATTTCTTTTCTCAAGACAGCACACAACATTCCTCTTCTCAGAGGATGGATTTTCCAGATAAGCCACTCTGGTTTTCCTTAAAAAATAAAGGAGCAATCTTCTATTGCCAGCTGTAAAATGTATCCTATTAAAAAAAAATGCTTTATTTTCCCTTTGAGATTTTTTTTTTGTGCTTACTTTTTTTCTAATTTAGTTGGTATTCATTTCTTTTGCACAACATTCTTCCCTGTTCTTCCCAAACACCCTTCAAAACTCAGGGCAGTCACAGCCTGTGACTTAGAGAGGCAACCTGTAAATTCTACCATTAGTTTGTATTTTAAATGTTATTATGTGAAAACACAAACCTTGAAGTACAACCAATTCCTTAGTCCACACTGATGCTTCAACTCTGAGATTTTTCTATTTGTCTGTTTCTGAGATCAATTTGTTCTTATGCTCTGTTTTACATTTTTTTTTGAGTCAGAGCAAATACTCACCAGTCAGGTCCAAGCAGACTGTTTAACTGTTCTTTTGAATCCCAGGATATGTGAAAATTTGAAAACAGTTTAGGGCTGAATTCAAATGAGCAAAGTCCTAAGAAGCTTTGTAAAACAGGATTTGAAAACAATCAGTAGGCTTTTCATTACAGCCTCATTTTCTTTGCAGGTGAAGGAAGATTCTGATTCTGGGCTAATTGGTTGTGAAAAGAAGATGAACAAATGAAATCTGTTTATTTTTTATCCCTCTCTTGCCTCCTTTTTTAATCTTCTCATTTTTTTTTCTGTTTCCCTACTGCTGGTAAGGAATGCAATTACGGATGGGACACTTTACAGCCTTTCTATAAAATCTGCCAAGATTGAAACTCCCGCAGGGATAACATTTTTATAAATGTACCGAAGAGCAGGAGATTGTTTGAACGTTCAAATGTTCATCCAACTCATTTAAAAGAAAACTCTTCTCCTTCCAGCCAGTGTGCCTGTTCTTGATGGATAGCTCCAGTCTAGAACTACAACATATTCAGCATTCTGGGGATTTTATCTTTAAAATTGTGCAAGAGAAATACCAAGTTAAAGGGTGGGAGGAAGCAGAGGGGGATAGAGGGGGAGTGATGAATGTCATTTGTGAAACAGCTACTTGGTACATTTCTGGAATAAGATCACATTTATTTCCCCACGACACGGACTGGGACAGTCTCTGTTGAAACTGAGAGTTCTAGATAAGCAGTGAGCGCCCTTCTTCTCTGCTGCCCTCTTCTCCCCTTTCCCAGAATTAAAGCACAGGTGCTTTGTCTTTTGGGCAAAAAGAGCCAGCTTGTGGTCAGCTGGTGCCTGTGCTGAGCCTAAAGGAGTAGGCAGTGGGGGAAAAGGGAATAAAGACTTCCTTTAGGCACTCAACGCTTATTAGTGTACATTGACTTTTGTTTTAGCTTGAAATCACATCCCAAACTAGGGGCAAGTTATGTGAAATGCATTTGAGGTAACACATTAGAGGCAGCGAGTGCAGTGCTTTAACTGTGAGTGGGAGGGGATGCAGGGCACTGAGGGGGGACCCTTTGTGTAGGTTGCAGGCTTTGGTCTGCGTGCACTGCAAGATGTACTGGCCCGGTGTGGGCACGGAGGGCAAGGAGCAGGCACGTCTTGTAGGTGAGCAAAGGGCTTGGGCTCCTGGGGCTGCAGGTGAACAAAGAGGCTGGGGGTCTTGAGCCGTGCTCCTGCAGCTCTGTATGCTGTGCTGCACAGTGCTGTGCCGTGCCAGCTCCGCATGCCGGTACCGCGGTGCCGTGCCATGCCAACCCTTCACGCTTGGGTACCGGCCATGCTGTGCCAGCCCTGTGCACCGGGTGCCGCACCGTGCCGGCCCCACGTGCCAAGCACCGCACCGTGCTGTCCGGTGGGAGGCTGCGGAGGGCTGAGCCGGATGCAGCTGCTCTCCAAGGCACCTGCCTGCCCAGCCAGGCAAGAAGCACGTCTGCAGCGGGCAGTTTCATTGCTCAGGCTTTCATTGCTGCCGTGTTTTGCACCCCATAATGGGAAAATCAGCTTTATCGGGAAAACAGCTCATTCTCTGGATTCCCTCTGAAAGACGCCTTCTGCATAATGTGGAAGGAAGGAAGGCTTTTGACTTTGTTCATTTTAAAAAAGATTGCAACGCCTGCCCCCTCCTCCCTCCTCTTCCTAATGAGACTCTGGTTCCGCACAAAGGATTTATCATAGCCATGCAGCACTCACCTTCTCCGGCCACATCTTCCTCAGCCTGCTGGGCTACTTTCAGAGGGGGAGCGCCAGCAGCGGCATGAAGCTGGAGCCTGACTGTGGAGGTTCCCGAGCCCCTGCTGCCTCGGTGCTCTCGTGCCCCTCGTTCTTTACAGCAGAGCAGCTGAACGGGCGCCGTACTTGTGCTGCAGCTGCGGGGAGGGTGGAACCACTCCACACACCCTCAGCAGCGCTCGCTGAGCGCAGCCAAATTTTTCAACTTTATTTAGGGGGAAGAATAGATCACATGGGGAGCTTCACCGAATGGGGAGGAGCATGGTAGTGCAGAATCAGGTCACTAACATAAAAACCCAGGAGTTAGTCACAGACACAAAGATTAACGCTGCTAGCATAATCCAGGCATGAAAAGCAAGCTGAGACAAAGGCAAGAGATGCTTATGGGAATGAAGTGCTTCTGTTTGCCTCCCTTATCTGTGTCATTACACAGGGTAATCTTTTGCTCCTTATATCAGGTGAGTTTTCCTACTTGAGTAAGAAATAGAGTGGAATGTGTAAGAAATGTTTTCAGCTTCCAAATAATTCTGAGACGATGTCCTGGGCTGTCAATTTGGCATTTCCACTGGCTTATTGTTTAGTATCTCAAATGCTTGGTTTGTCTCTGTTCTGCCATGTTGTATCAGTTAGGTCCAGGATAGATGCTACAGACCCGTTCCAAAACACACACATGCCCACATAAAACAGCCTGGGTTGGGCAATGGTCTCTGGCTCCAAGCTTTATTTTTTATCTCTTGCTCAGACAAAGGCAGGAAGGATGCTGGCCCATATTGTCCCACTGGCTGAGAATTAAGTTTCTGTGATGCTTTTTTTCTGATCTGGCATTCCCGAGGAAATGGTAAAGCTCCTATGAGGGGTGTATATAAAGCAGAAGGTGTCCCTGTGTGCCAAGGACTGCAGCAGGATTCCTACTACTTTTAATATCTGTGTTTATTTAATCATCAGTGATGCATCCAAAAAGCTTCTGCTGTACTTAGGTTATTTAGGGACCCAAACTCAAATGCAGATTCCTAAATGTGGTTACTAAAATACACATCTATCTTGTGAAGAAGTGGGCCTGACTTTGATAGGTGCTAAGCAACTGTTCTGCATTTCCGTCTGCTTTTACGTCACATCCCACCTTCTGCCACCTTCCTCCTGTCCACATTTGTAAAAAGAAATTAACTTGGAAAACTAGGCTGCCTTCTTCTTTGCTTACAGAATCGTCCTGCCCCAAAGAACCCAAATACATGATTCCGGACAAAGGGGAAATCAGGAACGCAGCGGCTTGCCGCTACAAAGAGGCTCCATTTGTCTGGTTTGTATAAAGCTGCAGGACAGCCTGTACATCTTGTGCCCCAGAATTACTCAGTCATCTAACAGTTGCACCTGTCTACAGAGGAATTGCACTTCCTTCAGCCTGCAGACAAATCAACCAGCTGTGGCAGTTAAAGGCTGAAACAAAATGCTGAATCCTGGCAACTTGCTAATGAAGGGCTCAAGTTAGTTTGTAGGAGCCTCTGGGCTGGGAGTCATGTTAATTGAGCTACTAAAGCAAGAAAAACAACCTTCCTGTCAGTATAAATCAAAATATGTAGCTCTAAATTCTCTGAAGGTAAATCTGTAGGGTGTAACTTAGGCTTCTTGCTCTCGTTTCCCCAAGCCTTGGGTGTAAAGGAGCAGCATGTGCCTGTTGCAGGCTGCCTGCGGTCTCTAAAGGAATGGAGGAGTACAGCTGCTCAGAGCAGAGCAGAGAATAGCAATTGGTTCCTTTATAGGGCAAATCACTGAAGTGTAGAAAAAGCACTTCGCATCTTTGCTACAATACAGATGTACTGAAAACACAGTTTGAACCTGTCCATGTGCTTTAAATTAAAAAATGGTGTATTTCTGAGCTAGTCTTGTAGGGAACCTGTTGCTTTTTGACCTGGAAATTGTTCCAGGTGGACAGACACCAGATTTTCAGCAGAGGTGTATGAGTTGTTTGAGATATTTTCTGTAGTTTTTATTTAAAATAATTTCTCTATTTTGCTTCATAGCAATGAAAAAACAAGCTTAGCAAGTCTCATTAGCCATTGTTTGTATTTTCTTTTCCAAGTTATTTTTTTCCTTACTGACAAGTTTTTTTTCTCTTATGCATTTCAGAAAGCTTCCTCCTGTATTTCTTTCTATCCACAGCTTTTAAATGAAGTTTCTTATGTCTCCTGGAAAAGCTATGTATAAGTGTGTACATATAGAGATGTAGGCATATGTGTATGTTTTTACATGCAAAGTCCAGGCAATACAAATTTCTATAAGTTTGTATTAGTTCAAAGATTTTTTTTCCTCCCTTTTTAGTTATATTTATCTTTCCCTGATATTTTTGCTTCTGAACTTATAAGTGAGCCCATATGGAATGTCTGAAAATGGTCCAATATGTTTTTAGGCTACACCAAGTCTTTTTTTTTTTCAGATACTTGTCCTTAATATCCAGTATTTCTAAGAAACTGAAATTTCTCACACTATCAGATTTAGCACTTTCTGAATTTTTCTGAAGCTATTTCAAGGCTTGTAAGTGGTCAGAAGCTATCAGGTATGATGAAGATTGTGGCCATGTTGGAGGGTTACTGTCACACTGAAAACAATCTCCGTGTAGTATAGCACTGTCTCCTGCAGGAAATCACCTATTTTCCAGGACATCAGTGGTTTGATAAATTCTTTATGTCATGGTTAATCCCACAGGTCTAAGTCAGCAGTGATATATGAAAGCCCAGCTCCTGCTGATTTGAATAGGACACAAAAGTACTTTGGTCTGTCTCCTGACAGTGAATGCTATTGGAATTTCATTGGAGCCATTAGAAAGGGCACAAGATATTCTAATGATAATTGAAGGAATAGGGGAAAAATGAGCATTTGTAACTCCTTGAGAAGTTCTTCAAGCTTTGAAAAATCGCCCAAAGCTTCTCCTCCAGTCTGCAGTGAAGTGCTCCTTATTCATCACTGCAGAAATCTCTGATGTCCCAGTCAGATTGTTGACACTTCCATTACTGCTTCTATTTTAGATGTTGTAATTAGTAATTTTTCATGTTTCCAGTTTGTCCTTTCTCTTAGAAATTTAAACTACAGTGACAAATTAAAGCACATCATTTACTGATGATACTGATCAAATAGTGTAGGTACCTGGTACAAAGGGATTATTCCAAGGTAATGTGTTTTATTTTCCTGCCTTCAGTGTTGTCAGTGTTATCTCACTGTGTAAAGACTGAACCAAGACCATTACGTGTAATAGGTCAGCATTTCACCTTGGTGCAGAGAAAGGAGCATGGCTTCCCTTATATAGAATAGAGCAGGCATACATTAAAAAAAGAATTATTACAAGCTATGTTTCTTATCACAGCCAGGCCATCAAATTCCTCTTCATCTGATAAAGTTAAAAACACTCCAGTGGAAGAGTCAAATTTATTACCAAGCATAACAAAATGAATATGCGTTATGCAGAAAGTTTCAATGCTTCTGTATTGTTCTTCTCTTCAATCCTAATGAGGAGGTTTGATTTTATGAGTAGAGATAAAATTTGTTTTTAAAAAATCAGTTAACAATACATTTCTTGGATAAGCACATAAAGCATGAGTGGCTTACTGTGATATTGCTGCTACATCTGTCAGTATCACTGATTTCAACTGAATGCAGCCTGATCATAGAACATGGAATGAGTGTTGAGATTTCTAAAGGTACTTTTGGTTGGATTAGCAGACTGGAGTTGAAGTCTGTGATCTGTGTGGGTCCCTTCCAACTTGGGGTGTTCTGTGATTCTGTGGCTGTTCTGCACCTGCTGTACATGAGTAGCTCTGAAATGGCTCCTGGAGGTGACTGACAGTCCCTGAATTCTGTATTCCAGAAGAGAGGAAGGCAGGAGATGATATGGTAGGAGAATATAAGATAAATAAAGCTGAGAAAGTTTTTTCAGAGTTCCTGATTTATCACTGCAATTTTTTGAGATTAGAGAGAAATGCAATGAAATCGGAAAGTTTTACAGATCCTATTAATGGAAGGAAATACTTCTGTGTGTAGCATGTTGTTCTCCTGTAGAATTCATCGGTACGACGAATTCCACTAAGGTTGAAAGCTTTGAAGGATTTCAGTAAGTGTCTATGGAAATGAGAGCATCCATAATTACAGGCAGCACGCTTTTATTGTGGCTTCCAGTTGTAAGATGAGTGCTACTTCACAAATGCAAAGAGAAAATTCCCTTTGGGGCAGGTTTTCTGTTTCGAGTTTCCTCTGTATGAGTAAGAGCACGAAACAGTTCTGGACTGTCCTTATTGCATTATGCCTCTACTAGGTGAGGAATTAGTTCTGGTTTGACAACAATAGAATCATAGAATGGCCTGGGTTGAAAAGGACCGTAAAGATCATCTAGTTTCAACCCCCCTGTCACAGGCAGGATCGCCAACCACCAGCCCAGCCTGCCCAGAGCCACATCCAGCCTGGTCTTGATGTAGAATTCTCCAGGGAGGTCAACTCTGGTGTATGGATGCATAAAGTTCTAGTGCTAGCACCAGTGAGTAGAGAGCCAGTGTGTGTCTCTCACAGAATCACCTCTCTCCTGAAAACAGCTTGAATCAAATAATAAATGTGCCAGAAGTATGACATGCAATGAGAGTGTTTTAATGCACACAGTATAGGTACATCTTGTCTCACGCTGCTGCATTGCAAAGGTCAGAACTGCTAAAGAAGCTGTCATGCTCTTTGAAATGACACGGAGTAATCCCAGAATAGATCTCTACCAGCACCAACCTTGTCACTTTTTGGATTTTCTTTTGTTGCTTGTCTGGCCTCACACAGAGTGCTGGTTGAATTTGAACATGCCTCTGCACGGTGTCTCTCATTCATGTAACGGCTGGTTAGTCACATGTGGACTTCCATATTCTATGCGTACCTTCCTGTGTTTTGTTTCTTCTCTATCTCTGCCTTTCTTTTTAAATGGAAAAACAGAAGCTTTCAGAGCATGACAAAGCTGTATGCAACAGTTGGCATATCTATGGTATGCCAGTCTCTCATTTTCTCTCACAGGAGAAAGACAACGGCTGCCTCGCTGCACAGATTGCCTGGAAGCCCAGCCCAAAGGCCCTGTTAGCTGGGCTCTGCTGCGGAGCTGCTCTCTGGGATGGGGCTGCAGGAAAAGGGAGTTCTGGTCAGCTGATCGTTGTGAACCCCACTTCTCCATCTTCTTATCTCGCTTCTGCTCTCACATCCATGTATTAGGACACAGAGGGGATTAGCATTGTGGATCATTTTACAGAGGAGGAGCTTGTTAAATACCTGGGACAATCTCTTGTAGTAGCTGCTGTGTGCTGGTGGACATGCAGTGCTTTTGTGGCCATGGTGATTGTTCTATCCTGAAAGGAGCTTGGATTTAAGAGGATGCAAAGAGGGCTCAAACTGATTAAATTCTCTTAAGCTTCAGGAGAGCAGCTCTCCACTCATATTCTGAAGACACTTGCTTCATTTCTTTTGAAGACTGAACTAGCTGTACCTGCTAGATGCTGCTGCCCAGGGTAATCTGTGCCACCCTCCCAGCACATTCTCTCTCATATTCCAGGGGCAGTCTGCAGTGTTATCCTGTGCATCCATCTCTGTTCTCTCTTCCCTTGCCAAGAGATCTGTATGTCTCTTCTTTGCACATAACTCTCATTCCCACTAAATCAGTGCCCCTTATAAGTCAAACCATAGGCATCTGTGTATCTTGCACTGTTCCCTGCTGGTTCCCTGCTTTCAGCCAGAAATGATATGGTTCTTTACACAGATGCTTGGAGGCAGAAGGACAAACAGAAAAATACCAGTTTGAGTGCATGGTATCTTATTTCTTATTATGGACTAACGGTCATCAATTAATTGTTCTGTTCCTGAGTCTTTTTTCAAGCTGTTTTTGCTGAGGCTCTGTTTTTCAATTGAATTCTTTGGAACAATTGGCCAAATAGGTAACGCTGTTAACTGTCTATGTCTGTCTTGTTTTGGTCTTTCCTTCTAAGGTATTGGTGCTTCTAGTCCTGACGTATGGAGCTGAAAGCTGATGATATTTATCACTGTTATATTTTCTTTTCTCTGTTTAAACATTTGGCCAAGCTATACATGTTAGTACTGTAGAGACCATGAGTTAACTAGCCTGTGAAGATAAACGTGCTGGTCTCCTACAAATGGCAGCAAACGTGGTCTCCTTCAGAGAGCATTCAGAGGGAGAAGACAATTTTAGTGACTGAATTGACTTATCTCTATGGGCAAGAAAGTTCAGGAAACTGTGTTTTCTAAAGCAATGCTGGAGCCCTGTGACAGCTTATTCTTAAGCCCAAGCTTTCATCTGCTCTGCTTATTCTCTTCATAGGCGCATCACTAGGTCTCATTATTAACACAGTTAAATGTGCTCTTGGAAAACTTGATTTAATTTCTGACTTTACTACCGAGATTCTAATGCCAAGTTGCTGAAAATGAAACCTTTTTGAAGTGTTCATTAACTGAATGTTCCTCATTTTCTGGATACTCAATTTGAGATGATATCTGATTTGCAGCAGTTCTATATGTTTAGAGCTGCAGCTGGAACTGAGTTTTCAGCATTTCAAGCACCATATAATGCTAAGCATGCTACAAAAAGAATGCTCTCATTTTCTAAATTGGATATCTCAAATTAATGAATACTTTTATAACACAGAAACTTTCTAATCATTTTTTCAACAATCTATCCAGATAAAATGGAAGTATTGGGGCAATAAATTTGTCAAAAACGTATTCCTAAAGTGTACCTTAGAAAAGCTATGAATAGATTAATCATATGCTCTCCAAGTAGAGCTTGAGTTTGGTGAAGCAAAGTGGGTTAAACTAAGCAGAGATGAAATGATCTTGTTCTCTAATAAGCATTCAATCAGGGAGTTGTTCAACTGTTTCTGAGTAACCCCCTGTGGAGACAAGCCATCAGAAATGGGCTGCACACTAAACAGCAAGAAGAAAACATATTTTGAATAGCTGCTCATTAACTGAGGATCATACATCCCCTACACGAGTCGAGGCAAGGGTCCTGCAAAGCAAATTGTGTTTGATCATGTAAGTGAAGGCGGTAGCACACTGTGTGACACCAACGATTCAAATTAGGATTGAATAGGCAATTTTAATTTCGGCACTTCTCAATTTTTGACTATTTGACTTTGCATTCTCAATAATGTTCTTTTAACTTGGAATGTTGTGTGTAATATATATAAATGTTGTTTTTAAATAAAACTGGTTTGTCTCCAAGTCATGTCATCTTCCCGCTGCCTGCTGTTACCATTTCTAAAGGAGAAGCAGCTGGTGTGCTAAAAGAAGTTATGGACTTTGAAATCCTGCAAGGTTAGGAACTGTGTGGTTGGAGGGAGATATTTGCAGAAGATGCCATCTTTTCTGGCATGTTAAATTACTCCCACTGTTTTCCTCACTGTATTTAATGTTTCCCCACTGTATTTAATGGAGCAAAGTATAAACATTTGCCTTGAGGTGTTTTGTTGCTGTAGTCTGCAAATAACCCTAAGAGTAGCTTAATGGTGCTCCACGGTTGGGGTTTCTTAGTGGTTTCTCTGTCCACTTCTTAAAAGGAAAGAGTTCTTCATAATAGGGAGCTGCAAGCTTGGCACTGGGTCTGAGAGTCAAACTGAGCTCGACTGGCTCAGCTGTTACCAGCAGGAAAGGTTCTGCAATCCACATTCAGTTAACTGCTCTGTTCACTGTGTTTAGACCACAACAGGATCTAGTTCCCACTCTGATATGGCTCTGCAGGCTCCGTTGTGCTGAAGAAAGACAAAATACTCCAAATAGGTGATAAGCACACTAGTGAGCAGGTGCATGTTTGACCACCAGAGCTGAGCTAGTAAGGAATAATGTGTGTTTTTTGCTTATTTTCTTTGAAACAAATTAATTTTTAAAGCATCTCTTTAGTTATTATTGAAACTGTAGTCTTGTAGTTTTGTTTTGTGCATTCATCTTTACATAGAACATAAATGAGAACTGGCAAGTTTCTCTTGCTGTTCCTCATAATATTGACACAAAAGAAAAGGCAATTTGTAGCTCCTTAAGGAGGAACACTAGATACATTACTGTAGTAAGGCATAAAAATAATTCTAGTTCTTTTAAGGGATTTCCCATATAACTGTTATTGGGTGTTCATTGTGTGCTGTGGCCAGAGAGTTCACTCAGAATTGTTCCTAGGACTGGAATACAAACTGACCAGGAGAACCAGGGAGAATGTTTTGTGCAGCACACTGCATTAGCTGAAAGGTTTGTCTTCCTTTACTATGAGTTTCATCATGTACACTAGCATATAAGGGAAATGTTATCAACTTTTAGACCAACTAAAAAACCAGCTTTTAGACCAAGATTATAGTGACATTGTTGAGACACTCTTTATTAGAATAGAACTCAGTGGCCACCACAGAACTTGGTCTGTAATGTGTATATATAATATGGAAGTGCTATATATATACTTTCAAAGGTATTCTTTGACCAATTCAGATGTTCCCTGCACTTATGCTGGAGGGAATGTTCTGCCTGTGGAGCTGGAATTCTGGAAGTCAGTGTTAGATTGCTGCAGAAGACTCAGTGCTTAGCTTATACCCTGGGGCATAAATTGTAGCTGGAAAGATGAGAAAATATAGCTGCAGAGATGTGATTCGGAAACTCACAAATTGCATGTGTTACCTCGTTATGATATATGTGCATATATATCAGAAAGAAAATGACTCTGTGTAGGAAGAGATGGTACTCAGTGCTCTGGGTATTTAAAAAAATCATGCATGTTTATAAATTACCAGGAAAGGTTTCTGAATCGAAACTGCGTGCTTCAGGTTCTGACAACGGCATTCAATCTCAGCAGTCCTTAACAATCTTTTTTCTGCTTTGGCTCAGTTCTAGGCACAAGTGGCTTCAGCGTTGAATTAGCCACTGCAGAAATAGTTTTGAGTTAGAGCTCTGAACAAGACTTTGGACACAGAGTTAAAGTACCCAATGAGATCGTGCTGCTGCTACTAGGTTCTGTTAGCAGTGCTGTGTTGATATTCAAGGTCATTGAAGATGCAATGCAGTCTTACACCACATTTCTGTTGACTTTTGTTTAGGCAAGGGGTGCATTTTCATCTCCCTCATGTGTGAATCATTAATGTAGAGCAAATGACCTAACACCGAGTCCGTTCTCCCAGTGAAGATGCTCCTTGCTGTAAGAGGTTGCTCTAAGGAGAATCACTGTCTCTTTGCTCTATCCAGCTTCTTGTTTTCATGAAATGTGGTTTTCCTTAAGCCCTTCTGAAATTGAATTTAATTGGCCAATGGCTTCAGAAGTTCTTATCAGTATGACAGTGCTAGGTGGACATATGCAGATGATCACCAAAGGAACCCAGACTACAGAGTGCTGGGACTAAGCCTGGATTACTGCTGCAGCAGTGAGCCCAGTTTTAGTTCCACAGCAGTATCTATCTCTCTGTGAAATGTGGTAAATGTGACCAGTTTTTGATTTGTTTCTGTTTTCTTCTTTGTCTTCTTTTCCCAACAGTTGGTCTGAAGCTGTTCAGGTACAGAGCTTTAATATTATACCCATGTGCTAGATGTACCTTCTATCTACATAAGCCTTTGAATTTATGTGTGCATGTGTCTTGGTCTTTGTATCACAGTTGTGTTTCCTATTCACGCTGGGGGAAGAAAAAGTAACTTGAAACCTGTGGTAATTTGTGAAATGTGTTGTTGGCTCATTTGTGCATCTATCACTTGTTAGATTTCACAAGCCCTAGTGTTTCTCCCCCTTATCAGATTTATTCTGAAGAGCTTTGTTCTTCCTGCTCCACACACCAGATGCTACTGTATTTTCTGGATGCCTGAACTCTCCACTCACAAAGCCTGTCAATGTCTTTTGTATAGCTATTACTTGTAGCTTGAAAGTGGTATTTGTGTAACGAGTTGCTCCATGGTATGATTTTTCTTTCTTTTAATTTTGCTAGTAGAAATTCCCAGTGCAGTTGCATTTGTGCTAGAACAGAATTTGTAGTGGTATAACTAATGTCAGATTTCGGTAACTGTCAGAGAATATGAGATGTGTGATGCAGAAGCCCATGTGTCACCAAATCTGGCCTTTTTGTGGCATTTGTTTTCCTCAAGCAGGTAGTTCTGTTATATTATACAAAGCACAATGTTACTGGTGCAGTTTCTTTCACTTTGGAGCTCTTAAGCAGTGAGGGAGGCCTTAGGATGCCATGGTGTCTGCATTTTTAAACCTGAAAAATAAAAAAAAAAAGAATCTATACTGGAGAGGTTTGCTGATTTTAATATTGCCAAGCTGCACATTTCTACCGAAGATGGAATTAATACCAGCAAAAGGAGCCATTTGACTGCTGGGAAATTTGCTTGACAGCACCACAAAAGGACATATTGGCTGCTGTGAGTGTTGCCTCCCAAAAGGGTTTGAGGTGTAACTAATAGGTGGCAGTTAGTATATGTTGCTTTGTTTGTAAGGATTTCTTCTACTGATGAGAATATATGGCAGTAGATTTAAGTAATAAGGTATAATTTACCCTGGAGTAAAGCTTTTCCAAAGGCTTTGCCTATAAAAAGCCAGAGAGCTGTGGGTGCTGCATCCCCAGAGGTGCTCCATGCTGGGCTGGATGGTGCCCTGGGCAGCCTGATCTGATGGGGACTATCTGTGCCCCCCACACAGGGGCTGGAACTGATTGGGCTTAAAATCCTTTCCAACCCAAGCCATTCTGTGATTCTATGATAACATACCTAGAGTAGACAAGTTTGGACACCTATTGTACAGAATATTTTTGAAATAATAAGTGGCACTGAGAATTTTTACATTAAGCTGTAGTGTGCTGAGATGCAGATTCAGGACTTTGCAAGGAGAGCTCCAGAAAATAAATATCAATGGTTAAAAAAAAACCTACCAGAATGCCACTCATCAGAAGACTGCCTTCTTCTGTAGTGGTGAAAAGTTTCCTTAGAGCTAAGTCAGGCTTCATCACGACTTCATCACGACGGAGCCGTGTAAGCTGGTATTTCACATGCACAGCCCATGTCTCAGCATCTGCAGAGAACCCAGAGCACATGATCCAGAAGTACACCTCTCTGAACTGAAATCAGCAGGCTTTCTGAGCAGTAAGAGGTACAAGCCTTTAAGCAGTTTAAACTGCTGCTTCCTACTGGCCTCCTTGGAATTAAATCACTTGACTCAGTAATTGGCGTGTCCTCGCTGCCTGGAGCCTTAATACTTTTAATGATGTCCAAACAAATTAGCTATTAAACATGTTATGAAGCAGCTCAGTGGGAACTAACTTGAGTAAGCTGAGGATCAAAGCATGGAGCTGTAAAATGAGTCCTGAAGTGCTAATAACTTCTAATAACTTTTAAAGAGAGAGAATTAGATTGTGGGAAGAGCAGCTGTGTCATATGCTGATGACTTGAAGAGCAGCACGGTTGGGATGTAGTACTGTTTGTATTCTGACTGGAAAAACTAGTGAGAAAGCATGACACTAGCATGTGTGGTTTTAGGAAGCTCCAGACTAAAGATGAAAGAAGCAGCAGGTGGGATGATCTGCTTTCTGTGCACCAGGCATGTGTGCACAGCCCCCTGAGAGATGATTAAATGCATTTTGCTTTATTTAATTACTTCTTGCCCTCAAGATGCAGCACCAGGGGAATGAGATCGGTCTGTCCTGTCCTGAAGAGCAGATGAACTCAGGCAAAACCATTGCCAGAAATGTGTTACCTGCTTGAATGAGGGCTGTTTGACCTGCACAACTTGAATCCTTAACAGTATATGCAAAATGAGAATCCAGATGGTTCCCTTCTGTCATACATGCTTAGAAAGGAAGCCTCTTTCTGTATACTCGGTGGACTTGATACAGTGCTCAAGGCATGAGACACAAAACCTTCCTTTCCCTTCCCTTCCTGCTCAGAGCCACCTCAGAAACTGGCGTGGCTTTTCCCTTCCTGCCTTTATTCCTCTTCATCCGCTCTCTTGTCTTTGCTCCCTCTAGTGTTCCCATATCGGTGCTGTCTTGTTCTCCTGCTCTAGGCCAGGAGATTCAGTATGAGGCTCTCAGGTGTGTTTTCCCTGCACTCTGCGTAACGCAGAAATGACATCAGCCACCTGTCATACCCTTCAAAAAGAGAAAATAGCACTAAGCCTCTGCAGCCTTATTTCACCTGCTTATATCACCATAGCAGCATGCCAGTGCCAACCTTGAGGCCAACATAAAATTTATCAGATTTTCAGAAACAAGCCTGTATCCTTTTGGCAATTTCCAAGCATCTACTTCATTCGCAGTTTGTGGTTTGGGGATTGCTTTTGACATTTTCTTTCTAATTTGAGGAGCTGAGAAATTAGGAATATTATAGAGTATAACATTTCAGTTCGGAGCCACAAGATCAGGTAACACTGCAACAGCATCCTGAATGTGCCAGTTCACCCCTTGACTTGCACTGGCTTTAGCAGCAAGAGCTGTCTTAGTGGTTAGAAATACCATCCTGCTTATTAGGTGAAAATTAGAAAATACGAAAAGGATCTGAGATCTCTGTGTGTCAGTGAATCACTACCGCAGAGAGAATGTATAATTAAGAGCAAGGGCTCTTCTTACACCACATTAAAAGATTTCCTACAGATTTTTGTTAACTGAAACTTAACTGTTTTATGTGCTGTAAAAATGTGTGATACTTTCATGTGTCCACACACGAGAGTGCCTGCATACTTCTTTGTGCAAAACATATTTAAAAGATGAGAAAATAGATTGAGGTCTCCCTTTACATCAAGCAATCCAGATCTAGATTGTAGAGACTAAACTCTTTCAGATTCAGGGCTTCATAGTAGGTGTTTAAGAAATGAATTTGAAACATTTCAAAGAACTCTCTTTAAAAGCACATGCAGTCTTCATTCATCACTGAAAATGAACTGACATTCCTGATGATAAGAAAGAAGACTGTGGCTAAATAAGAGCAAAAATTGAGCTTCTGCCTTTTATTTTAGGAACGATCAATTCCTTAGCTGTGCTATGAAGATAAGCAAGACAAAGAAAAGAGCTTTAGTTACTGCAACTGTGTAGGCTATGAATCTATGGTAAATTGTGGCAAATGTTTGAGTCAGACTGGTGTACAGTTCTTTCATTGGTACTAAATTTATTTAAAAAAAAAAAAGATACAATCAAACATTTGGAAATAGGTCTGGCAAAAAATTGTTAGATGGCATGATATTAACTTCTTGTGAACTGCTCTGCGTCCTCATGCTGAATTCTGACATGCCCTTTGGTTGGCATCAGGTTTGTGACTATGGGGAGGAATCCCTCCGGGTGCTGGGTAGGTTTGGAGCTGGTTGGCAGAGGATGCAAATCCTCTACTTTTACAGGAACAGTGAAGCAGAAGAGTTTCCATCGCAGATGCCCATTACACGGAGGGATGCTATCCCCAAGAGACAGGAATTTCTTCCTCAAGTTCCCAGGAGTGAGCGAATGGGTGAGTGACAGCTGAACAGCTGAAGTCCACAGTAGCCATGTTCTGCCAGCTGCCACCTTCCTCCACGCACCTTTTCAGCAAGCTATTTCCTGAGGTCTGTGTCAGGGAGTTCTGCCACTCGCCTGCTCACTCAGTTTTTGTTCTGCAGTGATGCAGTACCCCATCATGACCAAACAGATCATTCTCCAGGGATACTTGGATGCGTTACTTCTCGCTCAATGGAGTGACATTACTTCATGGTAGATATTTCTCGCACTCATTAAAAACAGAAGAAAACCAACGCTTTTGTAAAAGCACAAAATATTACCATACAGCATATGGCACCCCGAGATATGAGTAAACTTGCAACCTCCGCTTGTCACTGGCTTCCTGTGGTAATAACTGTGTTGCTCTGGGATTTGTAGTGCAGAGAGGGAGTTGCTCTGGGGCACGGAAGGTGTTTTATAACCCACTTGTGGATATGTGGTATTTTGGGCATTTGGGAGCAGGTTCCGGAAAGGAGACAGTGTGAACTGCACTGAGGACAGTGTTACAGGCCTGAGTGTGCAGCATGCATGGGTTTGTGCTGGGGCTGAAATAACTAGTGTTTTGCTGATAATAGTCAGTGACCTCTCTGCTTCCCAATAGCTGGCTACAGAAAGAAGCATGTGGTGAAACGGCACCTGCTGAAGCACAGAATGGCAGTCATAATCCAGGAGTGTCTCATTATCTGATCAGCAGTAATGTGTGTTTTCCTCTCAGTGCTGCACCCTTGGAGAACATGGCTAAATACAAGGTGCCTGAAGAGTTCAGAGGGGCCATTTCCAGCAGTGCTAATGGTGCCAGCAAATTGACATTATTGAGATATGATTGAAGAATCCTGGTAACAGGAATGAAAGGCTTAGAAGTGCTGCTGCTCCTGTTCTAACCAATCACTGGCTGTGTTAATGACACCTTCAGTGAGATGTGCCAGTAGGAAATGAGTATCTTTTTTCAGCATATGCATTCCTAGATCACTTTTTCCAATGGGACCACAGGGGGTTGACACAAATTATGGTACTGCTAGCACAGCTGTCCTACATAATTTGTTGTTGCATAAAGTTATAATTAACGATTTTAACAAGTACCAAGGCAGGCACATTAGGAATCTGGACTACAGAGCCTCAGGTTCCATAATCAGGCACATCTGTTATAAACAGTTATATCTTTTAGGTACGGCTTATTTAGCACGAGTGCTAAGCAAGGCTGGGTTTGACCCCTCACACAGAGATCTGAATGGGATTCAGTCTGCTTCAACAGCTGGCTGAGGGTTTTGTTGCTTGGGCAGTGCATTGCCTGCACCAGCTTATCCATTGTAGAACATGATGGTGTTGGATACGGAGTCAAAGTTAGTGTTGTGTTGTAGCAGTAGTTGGTCAAAAGGGCAGTTGCTGGCTTTGTGACAGCATCTGTGAGGAAAGGTATATCCTCAGCTTCCTTACAGCACCTATAGGATGCCAGGAGCATGTGGAAAGAATAAGTCTGAACCAGTATAACTGGAACTCTAACCGGAAGCTGTGAATGAGCGATGGCAGCCAGTGGATCCATCAGTCAAGCAGTTCCATCTAGAGAGGGGGACACCTTGCCATTTATTCACTGATTTCGTGAAAAATATTTTCATTGCTCAGTGAGATTAATTTTCTGAGCTCTGTGGATTTTTAGGATCACACCCAGAACAAACCTGTCAGGCCTGTTAATACACAGCTTGAGCTCTGGAAAATCTATGGGAGGTTGCAGGAAAGTACAGAAACGGTAGTTAAAACAATATTTATATTTTCTGCTCTAATCCTATTAAAATAGCACCAAAGAAAGGAGATGCATACAGGGAAGCTGCATGATGTTAAATTTTATATTAACTTAATGTTTCCTGTTACAGGGTCTGCTAAATACCAGCTCTTCCCAGGAAAAGGGAAATCAGACTTGTTTAAAATTGTTTTATTCTTCTTTAAACAGAGGAAAATAACAATCCTATCAGTTTGGCGTTATTTTCTAACATCTGAACTTTACTGACCCACAGAGAAATAGAAGAAAACACTGTTAATTTGGAGTTGAGGACAACATTCTGTGAATTGTAACTCAGAAGGGGAATGGAGAGGAATAGGTTACTTACATTCAATGTACAGTCTTGGAGTTTGCAGAACTGGTGTCTTTCATCCCTAAGACAATTGAGCATAATATTCTCATTTATTAAGTCTTGTTGCTGCTGTTGCGAATTCATCTTGGAGTTGCTGAGCACAGATTGCTGTAATTAGTAGAAATTCTGAATGCTGATGTTCACAACAGCAAAATTTTTGCTCTTCAGAGCCCTTAAGTTTGATCCCGCATGAAAAACACCTTTCTGTAGTCAGTAGGAGCATGGCCTTTGACACCTCTAGCTACAGATCTGCTGCAATCCCTGGAATTGGGTGAAGTGAGAATAGTACCTGGTTCCAGACAGAACGCTGTAGAGTCCATGCTGTGGGCCTTATGCTCTGCAAGCAGTGTAAGCCCCTAATACTCTCCATTGCCTTGCTGGGAGGGAATGAGACAGAAATGTCAAACAGTAGCAGGTTATTGCTCAGAGGAAGAGGAGGTAGAAGTTTGAGCTTGTGAAATGTTCCAAAGTTCCTTGGAAAAGTATTTCACCGTGTCTCATTGCAAACCGACCATTAGAAGGTTTACATCTTTATATCCACAGAGCAAATCAGTGCCACTGAAACAGCGGTTTCAGAGGAAGGAGAATCACTCCCTGAACAGTTTTCGATGTTAGCAGCAGCAAGACACAAACAATGCAGACACACTGAGAGGTAAGTTAGAAGCCTTTTGGTTCACCTACAAGCGCTTTCTTGTAGGGGAATACCAGCACGGTGTCAAGATGTGACTTTCTTCAGAATTTGTTTACTCAAGGAGTGCAAAGCAGGAACTCGGCCCGGTAACATCAGCTGCGCAGAACATTCTCATTTTTCACCTGTTCCCTTCTGTCAGATACAGTAACATACCATTCTCTGGTTCTTCCAGTCTCTACGCAAAGCAATTTAGTGATCAGTGCATTAAAGTAGTGCTTCCTAGCAGAGCAGGGAGGCCTTAGGCAGCCCCACTGTTGTACTGACTTGGTGCAGATCCTTAGCTGTCCTGTAGTACCAGGCCTTTTCTCTTGTACAGTTACCAGAGAAGGGCAGAAAGCACACCCAAGGGAGGCAAATACATTAAGCAACCTGAAAAGATCTCCTACCTGTCTCCTTTGTTATATAGCCTCTTTTTAAAGTAGGTGCCACCTAAGCCTTCAGGTGGATGGTTTGCAGTCATCTTAATGCTAGCAACAGTTACAGCAGAGGCTGGACTGTTTCCATGAGATACGATCCTTAGTGGACTAGACATGAAAGCGCTCTGGTGTGTTTTAGGAGAAGTGGGGTAAATTAATGGAAGTATCCAAGGGGACAGCTGGTTTCTTATGCATCAGTTCTTGGATGGATGACGAATCCTACTGGAAATGGTGCAGAATTGTGGTATACCCCAAACTCAGATCTGTTCATTAGATTTCTTTGGTGGCATGAAAACTATTTACTGCATCCCCTCAGCCTTACAAGCAGCAATTATCTGCCATCCACAGAAAGAATGTTAAATGGCAGCAGATGTTGAAAGGGCCAAATTTGTCAAGGTCAAATTTGTTGGTGACTGTTGCTGACATCTTTTACACTCACAGATATGCTATAGGATCACACTATTAACGGATGCTCCTTCAAATAATCTATTTTCCCCATCCTCCTAACCTCCTGCTTTGCAGGAAAGACTTCTGTTATCAGGACCAACATCCTGTTTTTCCACAGATGGTTGCAGAGAGGAGACACCTGGCATTCTTTGGGTCTCTTTGCATTGCTCAGATGATATTAATTACAGCTCCAAGGGAAGCAGCCACCTGCTAACCTTTGCCTTGATGCTGTTTGCATTATGAATGGCATGGAACACAATTCTTTCTCCACAGACAAGCGGTTTACCCTGCTGAGTGTAATTCATTGCCATTTTCCAGGTTTCCGGATACTCCATTAGTGTTCATAAGGCTGGAGAAAGGGGCACTCTGGCTGATCACAGCACAGGGTGAATGTCATGGCTCTCTGTTGCTTTGCTCCCAGCCTGATGTGCTTGCCTTCACAAAGGTGTATCTGTAGCAGAGTGCATGTACTGATGTACTCAGTGTGTTTTCCCCCTCCCTATTAGTGACATTAGACCACCCAAGGGCTTATTCTACTGAGTGCAAATCAAGTAAAAGCTTAACTCAGGTTATTTTCTCCTGAGAATCTAGATGTTTTCCCTTTCTCATTCCTCCATTATTTCTTAGGCTGACGGAAAATACAGTGACTCATTAATGTGCAAGACAGATAGAGACTTTCTAATCACAATTATGGATCTGAGGGAGAGCTGTGTGCTTCAGAACAGACTTGAAAAGATCTGGAAATTGGTTGCCTGCTCAGGTTTCTTGCATAGGGCTGTGGATCAGAAGTTGTTAATGTCTCCAGGCCAGTGGTGTCCTCTTGGAAGTCAGTAGCTGATCTCTCTTTGGTTCCCATAGGACTTAGGAGTTCATCTCAGTTATTCTCTTTTGTAACCAAAGAAAGGCTTTTGTTTTAAAGGGGCCCATGAAATGCTAGCTGCTGTGTTTGGTGTCTGGCCTCCCTTCAGTACCACAGCAATATCATCCCTCAGCTATTGGACAAAGGCGCTTTTGGGGGCTCAGTGCCTCAGTGCTGCTCTTTAGAACTTGCACAACTGCCTTTGTAGTCTCCTAACCCTCATGCCAGCTTCACTAAGAAAGTTGCTTCAGTTGTGAAATTACTTCCAATACTGGAAAAAAAGCAGTGTTTTCCTGGTGCTCTTAGCCTCTCTGAAGGGACAGCTGTTCTGGAGTCATCTTTCTTCCTTCATTTTTCCTCTTTTGAAAAATACTATTCTATGCTCTCCCTGGTTCTGCTTTCTTTGGAAATAAGTCTTTGTGTTGGATTTGGTTGAAAGATGTCTGCTGAGGCTATTTTCCTGATGAGAGTGTTCACTCAGCTACACCAAACCACTTCACAGGAGCATCTGCTCTTACAAAACTTTGTAGCAAACAAACATTCAGATATTCAAGAACTCTTTGTGCTGTGGGCATCGGTATTTCTCACTGGCTAAGCTGAAGACTTGTTTTTTCATTTCTCGTGTCTGAACGTGACACTTTTCAAGATGCTGGAATGAAATACTTCCACCCAGCGAAGTAATGCAGTCCTGTGGTACCATCTCCCGATCACCATTTTGAATGCATTTGTTTCGTGAGAAATTTCAAGACTTCAGTTTTCTGTTCTGGTTTGGGGTAGAAGAAAGTTTGTGGAGCAAGTATTGGAAGTTCTGTCATTTCTCAGTTCTAGATTTTAAATATATCACATTTAAATAAAAAGAACAACAACAAATCTGGAGAAATGCATGTAAAACTCTTCATGCCCTTTCACCGTTACATCCCTGTCCTCCCATACACTCTTTTCCATCATCTTCCCTTGCTGTGCTTTAATTATAGATGCCTTGAGGCAGAGACCTGCCAGTGTTTCTGTCAGTAAAGTGCCAAGCACATCTATGATGCTTTACAGATAATCAGAGCGAATGCATATGTTGTGAAATGTTTAAGGTTTTTTTCCTGTCTTTTAAAGGATTTATTTATATCCTACTGGGCAGGATTACATTTGGGTGCCATCCTTCTTTCAGTCAGATGTCTAACATCCTTTTCCTCTATTGTTTTGCTGCTGGCAAATAAGAGACTAAGGCCCCTCTCCCATCTTCCTTCATCTAAGAATTTTATTTCAAACCCTATCAGTCCTATTCCCGGCAAAATAATCAGGATGATTTATACAAGTGAGTTTATATACTGAGTTATATAAGGCACAATCACCTCCAATATTCTTTAGCTACCTCTGCAGTCTTTGTGTTTACTGAACTTCAACTCATTACTGAACACAGTAGGACAAAACAAGGGGCACAGTGTTTAATAAGAGGCTACATAGCTGTTCCTGTCTCTACCTAGAACTCCTCAGAGCTGCACATCCAGCACCTTGCCAAGGGTAACTGTCTGGCAGATCATCATCTGTGCTCATAGAAACCTGGTTTCCAAAGCCAAAGCACTTCACAGGTTGCCAGGTGCTGCTCCTACAAAATCCATCATCTCAACTTTCACTCATTTCCCAGAACAGGTTATTCCTCATAAAGAGCCAACAGACACACAGCGTTTGGGAGGCCAGCTTCTGCTTTCCACATTGCTAGCCTTCCTTTATGCTGTCTGCCAGAGCGTCTGCAGAAGTATGCACTCTCCCTCATGCAGTCCTATTAGTAGCGATGTTGACTCTGCTGGCAGCAGCATCAGTGGTGGTCCTTGCCCATCGTGTTGCTAAAGATGTGTTATGCAGGCTCAACAGCTGAGATTTAAATTGCTTCTTGTCACTATTCACTTAAGTCTGAATGCAGATGTTGCTGTTTACCATAATGAGGTTTTCCTTTTTCCTTACTCACTCTCTTCCATTTTGTGCCTTGTATAGTTTCTTTTGCACCAATGACACATTTCCACAGTGAAATGACATGTCATAGGGAAACAAATGGAAGCAAAGACTGGATGATCTCAAATCAAGTGAGAAACCCAGTAATGATAAAAGCTTCCCACAATCTCGGAGCTTACGCATTTGTGTGTGTGGGTGGGCATATAAGAAAGGAAAAATATCTTTAGTTTTGAAGTCTCAGATCCTTTGCAACCAGATAATGATTTCAGGCTGAAAGCAGCATTTGACTGATCTTCTAATGGAATTCTTGGACAGAAAAGATCTATTCAGAGGAGTAGAAATTAGAGATAGCTGATAACAACACTGACCCCGTGTTACATTGCACTGAAGCTAAGTCTTTGTGGACACAGTTCTTTTTCAGAATACTGAATGCCGTTTTCTGGTTACAAATCTAAATGTAGTTCCAAATTCTCTCCATAAAAAGAGAAGAAACGTTTATTGACTTTCTCATTATTATTTTTTTTAACATTGCTCTGCATGAATTTGCCTTTCTTCATCTGTCAAGAGACTTTCTTGAAACTAGATAATTTATTCAGGATGAGGGAAATGGTTTTAAGTGGAAGAGGGTAGATTTAGAGTAGACATCGGGAAGAAATTCTTTTCTATGAGGGTGAGGAGACACTGGAACACGTTGCCCAGAGAGGCTGTGGATGCCCCCCTCCCTGGAAGCATTCAAGGCCAGGCTGGATGGAGCTTTGAGCAACCTGGTCTAGAGGGAGATGTCCCTGCCTATAGCAGGGGTTTTGCAACTAGATCATCTTAAAGGTTCCTTCCAACACAAACCATTCTATGATTCTGTGATTCCTCTTTCCCCAGTTAGGATTTGGGAATAAGTAGTTTTTCTTGAAAAGCTTTATTGGTTCAGCAGTTTCATATTAGTACAACTGTGTTACAAATTAAATTATACCTTAACTTACAGAAGGAACTTTAAACAGATTGTGATTCCCTTAGTTGTTGTCACAAGTGTTTCTGTGGACATTTCCAGACCTGCAAAGTTTGACTTTCCAGCTCAAAGTGACCCAGGATAGTGACATTAGGAAACCAAAGTAAGAAAAAAAAAGTCCATATGGAAATGAATGTTACTGATTGCTTTTATAAAAATAATTGATTAATCCCATGATGTGTCACCAGGAAGTCCATGCCTCCTTAACTGTTAGGCTACATAGCTATAAGTTGCCCAAAAGTCCAGCCTATTTAACCATGTGTGCTGCTGATCTGCAGTCTTTCTGTATGTCCCAGTATCCACAAGGGTTGATCTGTACACAGTGTCTGTAAGTGCTAAAGATTCAGTGGCCTGAGCGTTATTCTGTGGAGAGAAAAGAGATAGCTCTTAAGTCACGCAGCAAAATTAAAAGATGTGGTGAAAGATGATGGTGACCACAGCAGAAAGCACCCAGTATCACTGCAGAACAGCCTTCTCCAGGGGGAGACACCTGGTGATTGTGCCTTGTTAAGACTTAGATGTTACTCATCTTCATGTGCTGATCATTCCAAAACTGCCGAATTCCCAAGCATCTGTACTTCTGAAGCAATCTCCACTGCTGGAGACAGAGTGCTTGAGACAAGCATCTGGACAAAATGCTGGAGACGAGCTGTGAGCACATCCAGTGAATCCTTTCCTATAGCTCTTTTTTCAGTTAGACATTTGCTTTCCCCAAGGTGAAGCTGACATATTTTCTAAGCAGAAGCCTTTCATAAACAAAGAGTTTTGACCCATGGGACCCAAGACTATGAAATATTAATATGATGAACTTCTGAAAGTGACCGAGAACAAAGAAAAGTGTTGGACAAAGCATCTCTAGAAACCTCCTCTGTCATCCATCTTACTAATATTCTATCTTATGCTCTTCCTGAGAAACCTAAATCTTTCTGTGATATGATTTTTGCCAAAACTGTCATGTGAGATTAGTGGAATTGCTGAATAATGTTATCAGAGTTGTGCTTGCTATGATTTATATCATGACAGCCTTCAAAATGTTGCGGTGTGCCAAAGGCCATTTAAGGCAGAATAAATGAGCTTAAATGAGAAGAGTGCCATTGAATGGTAACTCGGAAGTTTCACTCCAAATGTCCTGAAAGAGAGGAGCCATTCTGCTCCAGAAAATGGAAATTATGTGTCAGGCTAAGAATGTAAATGTTTGGGAATGCTACTTTGAACAAAAGAAAGGAGAAAAATTGAGCAGGTTTCTTTTTTTTTTTTTGTGGAGGTGTCCAGTTTCACAGAAGTTAAGGTCTTTCTCTTAAGAGTACCCAGGTTGTATTTGCAGTTTGCAAATTGTGCCAGGAGTTCGTATGGTTAGTGCATGCCTCAAGGATTTGCGGTGTCAGCTGGGAAAGAAATTTGATAATAAAATTGCATTTTTGTTTTTGTTTCTCTTTCTGTAATCTTCTTTCTCATTAAATAATTAAGATCCTAGCCTTTTCCTTTTCCTTTGCTAGAACTAAATTGTATACTTTCACATTTAATCTGCTTGATGTTGAGCAAATTGAACTGAAGCTAGCAGACACAAAGCAGATTTGTTCTCCAGTGAAAATATACTTGTTTAGAACAGTAAATGGAGGAAATGCCTTGATGTGTTGATGTGATGCCTTGAGTTGAACCTGACAATTGAATGTGTTTCCTACTCTTCAAGAGTGAATCTGAAGACTGGCATTACCAGCTGTGGAGTGCTAGGAACAAGTCTCTGTCAGTGGAGATCAACAACTCGTAAGCAGGTATTGTTCAGTCGTCACAGTGAGCTGTAGAATTTCAAAGATAATTGTTAAGAATATGAAATTGATTAAAATTAATCATGTATTTCAGCGAAATATTTTGATGATACACAAACAGCGGTGCGGCCAACGAGGCCTTTATTTCCCATGCATGGTTTTCCATGCCTTATACAACTCTTCATAGTAGTTTTTCATTAAAACCCCAGTAATTAGATCCCACTTCACTAGGACTGTATGTTCTTCAAACAAGCCAGCAATAAACAGGACCTTCCTGCTGATTATTGTGTGACACGTTGCTAACATCCTAATGAAAGCATCCAGACAGAATAAAGGCTAGTAAGGGATTTCAGAGTCCTAGGATCTGGATGGAGTCTGTCTGCAATGTCATTACAGTGGCAGCAAGTGGAGGGAGAAATTCTTTCCCCCTTTTTATGCCATGTCTTCCTAAACTTGAAAAATTTCTGAGCAAAGGTGTGTCCCCAAGGAAAGAAATATATAGGTGTTGTAATTTCAGTGGGATAAAAAAATTAATTTGCTGTATTTGTGTGCTAATACAGAAGAAGAAATCTGTACTGCTGAATGTGATGCAGTTTCAAAGGCAGTGGAAGCTGGAAGATGCAAGTTAAGACCTCGAACTACAAAAATAGCTGTAGAAGCAAATACGTAATGTGACATTACACAAAAGGATTAGTGGGAGTGAGAGTAATGTTAAACTTTGCTCTTTAATAGGCAGTGTGAGACACAGTCATGCTCAAAAGAACCAGATTCAGATATAATCACTGCATCTTCATCTAACTGACAGACCCCATGCTTATAGTTGAGCAGAATGGCTCACCTTTGAGTAGAGAAAAATTGCATTCATCAGGTTTGCAGTCAGAGCATAGAACTGGACGAGTATCTTTGAAAAATGCCCTTACAGCTTGAAGACACTGAGAAAAGCTGCGGTGACCTACTGATAATATTAGCTGAGAGCAACTACCAGCAATTTCTTTCCTTATGTAAAGAGGAAAACACGGGTATTTGAACAATGATCTCTGGAGGTAAGAGATGAGAACTTTCAGGCTGTAGAGAGGAAAGCCAAGCAAGGAATCAGCTGTCATTCCTGAAGGCAGGACATGGTGGGGTGACATTCAGCTGCCTCATCAAATGGAGGAGTACCTCACCACCCAGCTGGAAAGTGTTCATTCAGCAGCTAACCCACTGGCTGCCTTTGATTAGACGAGGATTGTCCCATAGAAACAGCACTGCCCTCCTGCTAATTATTTCAGGGAAATTACACTCAACAGATCGTTGGAGAGAAGGGGCTTCGTGGTGTAAATGCATGGCAGTAAGAGGCATCCCTCATCTGAGCAGATGGAGAACTTGTACTGATGGCTGGAAGCACAGGAACAGCCACTCAGGAGATTCAGACTACATCCCAAAGGGGCAAGGCTGACTCAGACACACTGGCTGTCATATTGCAACAGCTTACAAGTAAGGGCAGGGAAGCAAGAGCTTGTTAATTGTTATTCTCCTTTGACCAGAAAGTAGGGATCTGCCCCTTCTGCAGAATCCCTCTTCCTCCTTGTCCAGTATGAATTTCCATCTGTGTTTTATGTGGGGACAGAAGCTACAGACAAAATATTCAGACCTGTGTCCTCAGAGTAGTGCAATGTGTGTGAACACACAGCACATTTCTGCAAGTTAAATTTGTTTCTAATTCTGTACTTGAAAATGAGCTTAAATGCTAGTGGTGATGTAATGTTCATTTACATTTAGATTCTGTTTCTATTTATTTTAATTCCTATTAGCTGGATCTAGATTCTAACAATGTGGGTTTTTTAATCCATCCAGGCTCTCTTTGACATGAACATCTCATTTTTTTCTTATAGGCTGCCAAATTTCATGCCTTATTGATTCAATAAAGGAAAAAGAATGACAGGTAGAAGGGGAAATGGATGCTTCCTGCCCAAGGGGAGATTTACAAATTTCATATGAACTGTTCCCGTAGGAAATGCTTTCTCTGATTGCCACAAAAATGGCTGTGGAAGGAAGGAGGTTAGAGGGTATGGTTCACTTCAGATTTGTCCAGGATATGCATAGCTGAAGCACTTTGGTTTTGAGATAACTCCTGTGCCATATTCCATAAACATGAACTGCCTGTATGTGAGATGGCTTAAAAATAACTGGAAATCTCTCATCTGCAGCCTGTCTCTTTGCAGTTCTTTGCTCTTGATGCTGCTGAGTGCTCAGACACTCCAGAGAACAATGCTGGAGGTAGGAGCTACCAAAGAACACTGCAAATAGTTATGCCCTCTTCTACAAACAGGCACACTGTTTGAACCTGCATTTAGCAGGAGTTCAAGCAGTTCTCAGTCCCTTAATGGCCACAAAGCATAAAGCAAGGACAGAGGAGCCGGGGCATAAATTAACAGATGACACATGGAAATCCTGACTCAGAAAAGCATGCTAGGGGATCAAAGCAAGGCCCAAAGTGCTTCTGAGCACTGGGTTCATTTATTCACCAGGAAGATCAGGGAGATTTATCTTCAGAAGAAGCAGAAGTAATAACATGGTCATCAGCAAGATTTCTCCAAGTACTTACTCCCATAAATATCCGCTGGGATGGCAGAGTTCCCTAATGGGATGGTGTTGAAAGAGTTGCCAGAATAATTAGTTTTCTATTAGGATACACAAGACATTTGATGCCTTTAAAAACTGTTGTTTTGGTCTCTCCACAGGCACAAATACAGTGGTTATTCTGGATTTGCCTACTTACACTTTTCTTCAGAGCAGAGAGGTTTACAAGAGCTCTATTTTTAATTTAAGATCCTGAGATAATTACATGACTTCAGTAGGCAAGAGACTCATTGTACTGTGACTCAATCCAGGCAGGCGTGCAAGTAAGAGACTAGACAAGGCACAGCTAATAAGAAAGCTCTTATTTGTACACAAAATGTCACATTAAACTCGTATTAAAAAGGCTGGAAATTGAAGAACTTGGCAATCAGAAAACAGCAGAATGGAGGTTGATTCTACAAATGTTAATTAGCCCTTTTGCCTATTTATATTATTATATACCCCTTAATTACCTGATCAGATCTTTTTCCAGAGGACTTCTGTCTTGAGGTTGGATATTATTGCCAGCTTTTTCTATCATTAGCTTACTTTTTAACGGGGAACATGAACTGAATGTGGCAATTGCTTTCCATTAATTTTTCTGTTTTCTGGTAATCTGTTCTTATAGTACAAGGCTGCAGGGAATCCCAGAGAGCACACCCCACACAAAGAACCCTATCCTACAGCTGTCCACAAGTCTGGCAGAGAAGGTACGACTTTCTGTAATTTATTTGTGATATTCTGTGATACTAGTAGTCTCAGAAACATTGATCTCAAGTAACCAGCTTTGCTTATAGTAACGAAAGTTGCTGTGCAATTACTTGTGTGCTTGGGCATTTCCAGTCTTTCAGACATAATGAGCATATTTACCAATGGTGTAAATGAAGTAGCTCCTACAAACCTCGGAAATTTATGTACCAAGATGAAATTTGATCCTTTTGATAGATTCAGTCAGATTCACAGGCAGGAATTGACCAAATCCTGAAAGACAGTTTTGCTTGTAACTTTTATTTCCTCACAATTTTTTTTGCTCACAATCGAGCGTGTCTCAACCTACCTGCCTCTTTTATTTTCCACTTTCCTCTTTTGCTCCTCTCTCTCCACTGGAATTAATGAACTCATGGGGGAAGAAAATACACCTTGTGTAACAAGCTTCCTTATCACAAATCCCTCCGTATCCACTGTGCATGCTGCTCAGATGAGCATGTGAACAGGACAGCCACAAACACTGAGACCCACGGTTTGAGATGTGAGTGGGAGTTTTGTTCACTACATACTGGTCTGAGCCTGGCCACATACTTCCTTGTGCTTCTCAGTAGACAATGAGTCCTCCAAATAGCTGATACCCTGTCCTGCTTTTTGTGTCACATATGCCAGTCTTGAGCTGGAGCGGAGGGCAGACGCGGAGCCAGACATCATCCTTCACAGAGCTGGCAGCCTTCCTCCCTCCTGGTCTCAGCCCTCTTGCTGTTGTTGGACAGCATGGCGCCCTGCTGAGGGGTAGGTGCAGAAGTCAAAGCAATGTTTCTTCCAAGGATTGTCTTCTTTTTCTCTGCTTCCAACACCAGCTTGAGAAAATCAGCTGTCTCCCTTTGATTCTTACAGACATCCTGCCTGAAAGAACCTTGTCTTTCATTTGATGATCATTTTTGCAGAGAAAGAAAAGGACTGGATTGTGTCTTTGCCGAATGCAGACAGAGCAACAAGCACACATAAGAGGAAAGGCCATGTGTGTGGACTAAAAAAGCCAACAGCAAACAAGGACATCTAATTTACAGAAGAGTCCCCAGGACTGATTCTCTTCTCTTTTCCAGCCCTGCATTTTGTAGAATGGGGCCCTCTGTTTTAGCCTGATAATGAGTCCAGAATGTAGTGCTAGCACTGCCAGACAACAGACCTTAAAGTTCTGTCAGTCTTTTAGCAGACACAACAGACTTCCA
Source organism: Lagopus leucura (assembly GCF_019238085.1). Lineage (NCBI taxonomy): Eukaryota > Metazoa > Chordata > Aves > Galliformes > Phasianidae > Lagopus > Lagopus leucura. Next base: position 9,448,221 of record NW_024962270.1, on the reverse strand, counting down.
GCCCTTTTGCCTGAAGCTTTGATTAAACTCTTACTAAAGTTTCCCTTTGTTGATATATTCCCTTTCAGGCAAAGGTGAAGAGTAGGGAGAAAAACAGCCCACGTCTGAGCATGTCGGCTCCCATCCCTGTGCCTAGTAATGCCATAGAGATCTAAGCCACTTGTTTCCTCTCCCTGCTCCATGTCTTGTCTGGCTGGTCATGTGGCTTATGAAGTGCCTTGCTTAGAGAAAGGGCACTGACTGAGATGACTGACAGCTTTTCTGTATCAGAAGACCAAACTGCTTCGTCCACCGCAGGGAACTTTAAAGCCTTTGGAAAGAGCAGAATCTCCACTGCTTGCAGGAGGCCATTAGTGATTGTCTGCTTTTGAATCTACGTTTAGGATGTGCCGTTAGGATTCCAGATTACCTTATCAGAGATGTTAAAAGGAGTTAGCAAGAAACTCCTGCTGTTTGATTCTCATATGACCACAGGAGCAAACAAATAAATAAATAAATAAAAATAGATGTAGATAGAGGGGAAAATACCACCACATAAAGGGCTCTAACATGCATTAGTAGATACCAGATGGCAATATGTTAATAACAGAGTGTCAGTGTTTATCAGGCACTATGTGGTGGATGAAAAATGAGATCACGGTGCTGATAGTGAGTTCAAGAGACATGTTCTAAATTGGCTGCAGATTGTAATTAGCTTTTTCTCTTGCCCTGTTTTTTTTATCTTTCCTCCTCCCATTCTGATATGCCACTCACACATCTGCTGCTGCCAGGATTCAGGGGTGAAGCAGAGCCATTTCTGATCTTTCACCATGACTAGTCATTCCCGAATCTCGTTAACGTTGTCAGATCTTATCAGAAATGTGACACAGATGTCTGCATCAGCCCTCTGCCTGTCTGCGTCTGCTGCCACACAGAAATGTGGGGACAGAAGGCTGTGGCACCTCTGCCTGTTATCTTTGGCTAGCAAAAGTCATGGCAGAAAAGGTGTGTTAAACTTTTCCCGTGTATAATTCTTGCAGAACTTACATGGTGCTCTAACATAATAGAAAGAGGAAAGGTAACTTTTTAATTTATTTGCAATTGAAGGTTTCTTCTTGCAGGTAGCCATCAGTGTAAGACGCAATTGCTGCTCCATTGCAATATGGTGTAGCTTAACATGGATGGAATGCTGCTTGGCTGCAGTCACAATGCAGTGAGAATGCTGCTACCATTTAATCCTAATTACCTTATGTGGTGTTACTACATCACGTTAGCCTCACTGAACTGTGTAACTATACCCATAACCCAGATTTCAGCTTACTTAGTGCTAAATTCTCTTCTTGCTACCCTGTAAAGGAGTAGTTCCACTGAGCTCTGCAGAAGGATTAGGCTTTGTAGGTGAGGCAAAAACTGGGTTCGCAGCTAAGTCTCTGCTTGCTTTTATCCTTTTTTTTTCTTTTCCACCTAAGTCTGCTTCTCTTCAAACTAATCCAAGACCCTTAGTATTAATTCTGAAGTGTATAAGGGGTTGCAGCAATAGGATCTGGGCTTACGAGTCTCAGCTACCCATCACTGTGCTTACAAGATGAGATAGCTCTCACTTCTTACCTTCTGTCCATGTGTCTGGATGTTTTAATGACCCAGGAGAGATACTGGAATGTATTTGGATGAGGAAAGAAGATAAAGATACAAAAGGAAGGTTGGGAACGTGTACGCAAGAGCCTCTGTGACAGCTTATTCCTCTATCTGCACAGTAGAGCATTAAGTAAGACTTCCAATCTCCTGGAAGTCTAGCTGCACCAGGCTCCTTTTTAAAAAACCTTAGTATTTCACTGACCACGTTAGGGCAATGTTTCAGACCTGAGAGAGGTTCCCAGATACTTGTGGAGAAATCTAGTAATTAAAACATAGAGTTTAATCAGAAGGCAGAGAAAAGCATGAAATTTGGAATTCATGCAGGCTGCAACTTCCCAAACATGATGAATTGCTGGTACTTGCTCAGGAAGAAAGAAACCTTGTTCATACTGCTTTAGTCCTAGTGTCAGTCAGTGAAAAACAATGATTTTCCTGCAGTTCCCTACTATGACTGTGGATGTTTTGAGGGGAGGGCAGAAGCAGAGGAGATCCTTTGTGCTGAAACACATAATGAAAGCGTTGAAGATGAACAGTCACAGAGGTTCTCCAAAACTTCGCTTCTACCTCTGAAAACAGTGATAACATAATTATACCTTGACAGCTTATCTAAATATAAGGAAGCAGATACCAGTGATTGAAATGTCTGCACAGAGCAAAGCGAGCCTGAGAGATTTTACAGGTTTGAGGAGTGTAAGCATATATCAGTGCCCTGGCTGAGCAACCTTGGGATGCTGTGCTTGGGAAAGGAGAAAGATTACTCACTATTAGCTGTGAAGTTTATTGCAAGGGATAAGGTAGCTGAGGAAGGGAAGAGGTGTGTAAAGTGGTAGGGATGCCACCTCTTAACAAAGCATATGAAATAACTGATTTCTCCTTAAGCAATACTCTGCAGAGGCTGTCTGCCTCCATTTTCTTCTTAACATCTCACTTCTTATTATTCATGTTGTCTCTTTGTCAGTGGCAGGAACACACTGCAGTGCAAGAACGTGTTCTGTCTACCCATGGTGCATGGCACTGTTAGCTAAGAAATGAGATGCTCAGAGAGGCATACTAAAATACAGGAGGATTTTGATGAGCATTAAATTTCTTTTAGAGGACAGCAAGCTTGCATACACCAGATCTCTTCACCTTGAATAGAAAGCAAAATATCAATCTTTCCTTTAAAAAAGGATTTAAATTGTGAGACAAATGAACATGAATGCCTCCCTCCCTTTTATTTTAGGAAAAAAGACTGACTAGGAAGCTAATTAAGTGGTTAGTTAACTTTATGCATATAAGTAGCTTCATTTGATTTTAGGTTAAGTTGCTGCAGCTTCCTATTTGAAAGCATGAGCAGAAAGGCAGGCAACTGAATCTCCATAAAAATGCTATTAATCTTGAGAAGACCTTGAATGGCTCCTGCATTCCCCAATGGGGCCTTTCCTGCTATTTTCTTTAGAGAGTCTCAATTCTGCTTTGCACTTTTGCTCGTGTGCCAGTAAAAATACAGTAATTTGAGAAGAACCATGAACCTTCCTTGAAATAATAATCTGCAGCTCCTGTTGAATAGAAATAGAGCTGGGAAGCACGTTATGAATGTGATCTTGGCTCAGCAGTGCTGCAGGTGTATGGACAGTACCAGCCAGTAGCTTAAATGATATGCCTGTCAGATTTCTTTAATGCATGCTAGATAAATTTTGGAAAAATGATCCGTCATATGAGATTGCTGGAGTTCTGCAGTAAAGTCTTGCAGTGTCCTTCATCACTAGCAGCATGGTCTTTTTGTGCAGGAAGACATAACCTTGTGCTTATTCATAATAAAGAAGAGAAGAACCTTTTTGTGTGTTCACTTAGATTCGTATCAGGGACAACTGGTCAATCTATACTATGTAGATTGCTCCAAAAGTAATGCCTCCTATTTATTTCCATGGAAACTACAACAGATACAAAGGGCACAACAACTATTTGATAGAGCAAATCCTCAGTTTTCACAGTCACCACCATTAGCTGTGCATTTTCACCAGTAATGAACAAGAGCCACTGTTTCACAGTGTTTCACCACCCACCACCTCACTGTGCTCACATCCATTGTTGGTATCCATAAACGTTCAGCACACGTCCATGACCATCAATGGGTGCCATTTTTTTCACATTGAGGAATTGAATGACAAACACCTTTGCTTCAAACACACTTCCACGTCAGGCACCATTTTGCCAGACTGCCCCTCTGCTGCTATCTGTTGCATGGCAGCAAAATATGTTGTCAGGAAGGTTTAACCTCTGCTGCCATACCAGCAACATCCACCTCTATCATCATGGGCCAACATCATGAAATAGGAGGCATTGCTTTTGGAGCAGCCCTTGTGTATTTTGGATGTGAGCTTGGGTCAGCAGGGCCTTCCTGTCTGCGTGGATGCAGGCTGAGCACTCTGGTGAGCCCGACCTCATCTGCCCTACAGTGGTGTCACAGAGCTCAGGCCATGGGGTAAGAAAGCATGGGGGTTACAACAGAGTTTTAGGATTTTCAAACAAAATGCAAAATGCTTTAGATTTGCATCCAGTCAGGTTGATATGCTACAACGTTGAGCAAATCGCTCAGCTCTCTTTCGTGTCCTGTCTTGCACAATTCAGGCTTTCTGGGCACAGATACCCAGAATGTTGTGCCGATCTTGTAGGACTTGTCACTCTGAGATGTCACTCACTTGTGGCTGTGTGGGTGGCTGCTTGTGTAGGGCAGGTGGAGAGACTGTGGAGCCACAGGTGTGAATCCAACGATCTGTAATCAGCAAAGCAGAAAAGTTAGCAGAAGGCAGACACTGAGCCAGAAGGAGCAACAATGCAAAAATATATTCAGAGAGAGTGACAGCAAAGGGAGAGGCAGAAAGAAGATGAGGGAAGTGTTGGATGGAAGTGAAGGTAGCAGTGGTGATGGCTCCTCCTGGTGTGCTCAGCAGGACCAGCCATGGACGTACCTTCACCTCTGTACCATGACCATGAACAAAGATGCCACTGACGTTACCAATTCATTGAACTTTCAGGAGGATTTAGGACGGACACTCATTCCCACAAGCCCCCTCCTGTACTGTCTGTCGCTGGCAATGGGCGAGCTGCTAGTCATTTGTTTGGTTCAGCTGTTTTGCCTGCTGGTTAGGATTAGTAGAGGTTTTCTGTTTTTTAAAGAAATGCAGCTGTTGTTTTGGTGGCAGTAAAAAGGTAAGGTTCCATCACAGTGCCTGAAATGTCATCTCCAGTTTAGTTTTAATCCTGGGCTGTGTTGTAATGTGGGATGGCAAAGACTGAAGAAGAGGGCGATATGCTAACTTTATGAACAGCTGCATCATTACCTGCATAGTGTTCTCTGTTTCCAAGCGCTGTCTAAACCTATGTGTGTTTAATTTATTGTATTTCTTTGAGTACACTTCATACCGTTTGTGTGACTGAAGCTGTCTCTGGGAACTGTACTGAAGGAATCAGGCAGCCTTCTCCTCCCTGTCCCCTTTTTGCAAGGTTTTGTTACAGTCAGTTGGGAGCAGTTGAGAAGTTGTGCCTCCCTGGGGAAAGCCTGTTGCAGTAAGGCTCTGTTTTTTTGTTCTTTTATACTCATATCCTTTATTGTAGGAGTTGCAAGGTGCCAGGCTCTCAAGTGTCAAATGGCCAGTGTTTGAGATGGGCACAGCAGTTCAGCCATATGTCTGGCTGGGCTTTTTGGGTAATCCTGCATGCTAGAACAGGCTGGTAGAAAAGGTTGGCCAGTGACAGAGAAATCACTCCTGCACTAGTACAGGTGGCACATTATTTATTTCACATTTAGGAAAACAGGCCAAGTTTACCAGTCCACACCAGGCCAGTAGCACTGGTGGTTGATAGGTAGCAATCTTGATTCCTTGCAGCAGCCATCTTTACTGGGAGGAGCTGATGCTGTCAGGCTGTGCTGATGTCAAAATGCTGATGTTTCAGAAAGTGCAGGTGGTCAGGTGGCACGGATTTAAGGGTATTTTAAGTCCAGGGCTTTGGCCTCTTGTCAAAGTGTGCTGATACATTACACTGTCCTCACACACAGCTTCATTTTTAATATATATTTCTCATTTCATTGCCTCTTTCAGGCTGCTACATGTAGGCTGCAGGTGTCTGCCCTCTATGAAGTGAATGGAAAGCAGAGGATGCAGACTGGGGTCTGGATGGTGATGTGCTGCTGCTCCAGGTAAGAACACCATGTGTGTGGCTGCCATGGGTCTGAGCCCAGGCAGGAGGAGCAGCTTGAGCCTGCAGAGAGCTCAGGGGAGCAGGGCAATGGGCTGGAGGGCTGGCAGTGGTCTGTACTGCCTGCTGAGAAGGAAATTCATCTGCAAAGTGAGTTTTGATCTCAGCAGAGATGTTTCTGCTGGGACCCTGGGAATGATGTCAAGGTGATTATGGGGTAGATGTACATATAAATGAAATCAGTGGCACTCCGTGGCTTTAAATTATGTAACCTTATGAGTGTGCATGTACATGGCGAGGAGGAAATGAGAAAATACTGAATTTTCTAGAAACAGTTGTATGCAATTGCAACTTACTGTTATTTGAAGCTTACTTTATCTCCAGTATTTGCTAGCGCAGAAATCTCAAGAAACACAACTTCTCATTCAGCATATCAGTGTTTTCAGGATCGTGGATGTGTGGCACTGATATCAATTGCACATTCCTGAATTAAAATGTTCTTATTTACTAAACTCCTTGCTCATTATAGTCCTGAGCTACTGGAGAGTTTGAAGCTCATCTGTTTGTCAAATGTGTTTTATGAGTCAATTCCTCTGTCAGCATTACTGTGGATTTGTATCCACTGCTAACAGCCCAGGAACCACCATTTTACTCAGAAATGGATCCTTTGACTTGCCTGTGCTCTCAAAGATTATACAAATAAACAAAAACTTGAGCTGTTATGCTAGGAACAGGAAGTCCAGTGTCACCCTTGTGTTAACAACCAGCATTACTGACTTATATTCCTTACAGATGGATGCTCATTATGAAATGTGTTGCTTTGCTTTGTTGCATTTGTTTTAGTTAACAACTGCTAACATACTGAACAACCTGACTGTTTTCAAACTGACTACCACTCAGGACCCAGAACAATTTACCTTCTTAAATGAAGGCAAGAAGTTACTCTTCCTAGAATCTCTCCAAGATTTTTGGTAAGTCTCCCATGGTGAAGTGGGATGAAAAGTCAGATATCATTAAAACTTTAGCAGAGCAGAAGTCTGCAGAAAAAGACTCATTTGGTGTTCTAGTTTTTATAAGCCTTGCTTTAGCAGTGTGTTTACGTGTGGGCTTAATTTTCTATTTCTTTGAGTCCAGTCATATGCTTAGGCTTTCACTGAGTCACACATTGATGAGATTTCTGGGAGTCTGGTCTTGGAATGCCAGGAGAATAAACTTGAAAAATGGAGAAATACAACATGTTTTCCAAGACTGCAATAAGGTTGTGAACCTGTGTCTCTGTCTCCTCTACACTGAGCAATAAACGATGGAAGAATCTGTCTCTTACAAAGTGATGGCCCTGTAGAAATGAAACTGTGCTGAGAAAGGCACACATAGTGCTCATCCAGGATGCTTGAGATTTGCAGGGCGGCTGCTTGCAACATCTGGAAATGGGTATCTTGTTCAGCCCTTTGTGAACTGGTGCTGCCTGCAATTACTCACCTGCAAGATAAACAAAGGAATCAAACTTTTTTTGCTGTCATTTTTAATAGTTTCTTTTCCAGAACCTCTCCTGCCCCTTTCCATAATCTCAGGTCTCCCTTCCTCTTATGTAAAATAACAGCTGTGTTGCAGAGCAGCAAACTTGGCTGCAGATTTTGGATGCTTTTTGATACCCTCTGTCAATGTCGACTGGGATTTTGTTCCCATTTTAATCCCATGGCTGTGTTTGGCAGTTTGTAAATCACACATGCGCGTCACTGGGAAGGAGTGGATTGCTTCTATCTTAATCTGCAGCCTCTTGCTTTTATGACTCCTTTGTATCATCAGTCTTTATTTCCATCACAAGGAAAAAATGTCCTCCTCCAGCAGTGCTTCTGGATGAATGTGTTTTATTCTCAGCAGGATCAGAGGAATGCGATTTACAAGGGTTCTGGGCACTCGGAACGCACAAGCATTGGTACTTCTGAAACATGCCTTCTCTATGATGGATGGGGCACATTATCTAAATGCTAATAAATACTGAGCCACAAATTGGCTCCATTTTTCTTCATTCCTTCACTGCCTGTGGTTGCTGAATGATGCTAAATCCAGCCTCAGACACATTGCGATACTAATTAGTTCCGATTTCTTTCTTTGTTCTTTCTGATAGGGCAATATGGATGTGCTGCCTCTGGGCATATTTATGTTCCAGCCTCCCTGGCTCATCTCCACAAAGAGTGCATACAGTTGGTGTGAGAGGGACAGGGAATGACGGTGGTATAAATCTCATCTGGCACAGAACACTCGGGAATCATTTAAAAGGGTCAGCTGGATTATGTCTCTCAATAAACGCTATGGGACTTTCCCATAAGGCTGAGGCCCTTTCATCACACACAGATGATACCATGGACTCTGGCAGATGAATACCTGCCACAGCATTTTCTGTGGCAACTCTCAATTGTTCTCTGTAACCTTCTAGATTTTAGATTCTTAAAGATAAGCTGATGAGTATTGGCTTCATCGCTTCTATGTTTGTGGAGTGCACTTACAATTCTTTGTATTGAAGATATTCTCAGTAAGAGCACCTGGTTTTTTTTGGGCCAGAAGACAAATAAACAAACCAGTTTGCACTGATGTTATATATGCATCCTGGAAATCTTGCATGTTGTTCCAAATTAAATTAAAATATAAAATGAAATTGTGTCATAGGCAGCCCCTCAGAAGTTCCTCTGACATCTTCTCTGAACTTGTGGTTCCAGTGCTGATTTTGTAGCAGCAGAATATTTGGAATAACCTGGCACTTCAGTGCTGGGAAATAATCTGTCCTTTCTTAAAGACTGGGTTATTAAAGATTGAGAGTCTTTCTGGCCCTCTGTGAGATCACTAGCAATTTTCCATCTCAGAGAATTCAGATGTTTGCCCAGTAATTGTGGAAACACTTTTCAATTCAGTGTAATGGGAATAGCCTTTCTGAAGCAAAGGCAAAATGAACAAATACATATTTAAAATATCTGTGGCTGTCATACATTTATTCTCGAAATATAGCAGCAAGCTTTTCCTTCAGGTGGGCTTTGGTCTTCCACCAAAAGACTCCAGAAACTGAATGTATTGAACGTGGCCAACAGACGTCATGGGTGATTTGGCAGCAGTGCACACAAGGAGACAAAACTTGATTCACTCTTCAGTGTGGCAGACAAAAGCGTGCAACAAGCTGATTTGAAGCAAGGCTGGAAGTGGATTTTTGTTTTTAATTATGCCAGTGATTAATTACAGGAAACCTTGTCCAGGCATTGCAATTACTTCATACCACCATTGTTTTTGGTTGGGCTTGCCCTCCATTCTGTAACTCAGACGAGGGGTTGTATCAAGGATGTAGGTTATGGTCTTTGTTATAAAGGAAATGAAACAATTCAAACGGTTTGTCCTCTAGGGTGAAAAAAAAAGTTGTATGCATTTATCCTGGGGAGTGGATGATGGATATTCTATAAGTGAAATGTAAAATGCTGGGGAGCAGGAGGAAAGACCAGTGGTCACGCTGTAGTGCCCTACCATCTCCTGTGGTCCTTGTCTGAAATACACTTTTAATTTAATATTTCTCTAATTTATAGAATAGATAAGGGAGGAGATTTCATGCTTTTCTCAATTTAGGCATTTTGATAGCTTAAGAGAGTTTGTCAGTACTGTTCTAATTGTACAGTCTGGCTGTAGTCCCTTGCAAAACCATCTCTGAATGGAGATGCAGGCCCACATGGCATGCATCTGCTAGCTGTATTTCTGTTACTTCTGTTCTCTGTGTTTATTTGTTTAGAACTACTTCTGGGCTCACCTGGTGTCACTGATTTCTGTAGGATGAAGCACAACTCCGAGTGTCTGGCTTCAGGGCTTTTATTCCTTGTTCATCTCTTGTAGGGAAGGCTGATAAAAAGTAATTCAAAGGTGCCCAGTGGGTGCAGAGCTACAATAAGCTGACGCTGTCTGTAAGCAGTGATGAGACGACCTCAGCGGTCCTGCAGTATGATCATACTCATCCAAATACATAGATGAGACAATCTTGTTAAATAATTGAAGTGGTATTAAGTTCAGGCCTCTCACATTTAGTACTTTTCAACTCTCCTGCCACTTATTTCATTGCTCTTTGCAGAGAAATTACACTTTTCTAGTTTTAGCATTTGTTCTGCTCTGTGCCACTGGCTCCCAGCAGCTCCTGCAGACCTCTCGACCTCCTTCTTTCAGCCTCTAATATCATGACTTGTTTCCATGGAGACCAGAGTAAAGCGATAAATAAATGTGGCTGGGAATAGCAAGCTTCCACCTTCTGCAACTGGGATAAAACCTGGGGAATCATTGCCTGGCTGTGTGTGACACAGAGCACAGAAGAGTCCTTGGTGCTCTCCTCTTGGTGGCTTGCAAGAAGGGCTGACGTGGTATGGCTCAGCACCCCAAATATTCAAGGTACACTGATTGTCATGGCTGAAGAGTGCTTACTGAGCAACGTTATCTTCAGGTTGTGCGAGTGAAAATAGTGCTGGTGCATCTCTTGGATCTGACTGATAGAGATGTAGCCTGGGAGCCAGAAACACTTGGGTCCACTTTGGGTCCAGTTGTGCTGGAAGAACATTTCTTATTCCCTCCCTGTGCTTTATTCATGAAGCTATAATACTTCTGCAGCAGGATTTGTAGAATCCTTAAGGTTGGAAAGACCACTAAGATCATCTAGTCCAACCATCAACCCAACACCACAATGCCCACTAACCATGTCCCTCACTGCCACACTGTCCCTTTTCAGGGATGGTGACTCCCTGGGCAGCCTGTTCCTATACCTCACCACTCCTTCTACGAAGAAATTCTTCCTAATACCCAACCTGGGAGGAAATTCCTTTCTGGGGATGGTTTATGTGCTGTCTATCCCAGGGATGACTTTGTCATGGTTAAAGTTTTTATGTAATTTAAAAATTGAAAATTAAAAAAAAATAAATCAGGAATGCTTCCCAGTGCCAATACTGTGTTTCATTCTCCCACACACTGGCATCTGGTTGCAGGTCCTGTAGGAATTGCTAGGGGATGCTAATGACCATGGGGCTTGTGAAGCTGCCCCATTAATTAAAACAGAAAGCTGGTCCTGGACTACACTGCCTGGCTTCAGCCAGAATTTTCCTCTGATTCTCTGCTTAGAGAGAGGCTGTTCTCAGCATAAATGGCTTTTCTTTTTGGAGGATTCAATTTAATCCAGTCCCACCACGAATATTTTCTCACATGGTGGAGCAGGTGAATTTCAGACTGAATGCTGTCTGAAGTTGTGTTAGGCTCTGTCTGAATAACTCTAACCCTGAGTCTTCTTTGCCTCTGGTGATATTAAAAGCTGAGCTCACATCCGAATGCTCAGGTGTTCATTTTAAAATAAATGAAATAAAATCTGGGACTTCCAAAGTGGAATTGGAAACTCTAAATCTTCTTAGATCTGAACTGTCACGCATTCATGCTCTTTTTACCGTCAGCTCCTTTCTGTCTTGCCACTCTCATTAATTCTTGCCAATATCACATTTGTCCATGATCAGGCAGTCTTTCCTAGGCCTTTTTATTACTCATTACTTGAATCACTCTCTCTTTATCTTGTTTATTCTGCTGGGACACCCAGAAAATTTTCCAAGCTGTGAGCACAGGATTGTGCAGAAATCACTGTCTGTCACTGATGCTTCATTTGAAGATGCTCTCCTGTGATTTACCAATAAACTAGCAAGGCACTTTGCTGCTAGCAGCCTCATACTGCTGAAAATTGTTTTTCAGGTGAGATGGTAAATTATGGTCTCTCGCTTCCTGTAGACATAGCTGCTTAATACATCTAGTTTTGGTGTCTGTTGCAGTCACACTGGAGGTCCCTAGTGTTTTCCTTCCCTTATGTTACAGTAACAGTTGTTTTGTGCTGCTCTTCCCATTAGGTGCTGCATTTCATTAGAGTTTCTACTTGCAGTATGGATTGAGGAAGGAAGACTGACATGACAAGAAACTTCTTTGTTCTCTCCTTTCAAAGGCATTTCATTGATGTGCTGCACTCTGGTTTCATGTATCTGTCTGTTCTTATATACTCCAGTCTAGAATCATAGAATCGTTTGAGGTGGAAGGGACCTTTAGATGTAATCTAGTCCAGTTCCTGAGATTATGCTGGCAGCAGGATACTCTTATGGCTGAAGAGATGCTGGTGGGAACTGCCTTCTGTAGCTGTTTGGCCCCTTGAGGGGTATCCTGTGGCACTACCTTATTTATTATGGCCCCCAGTTTGGTTATCTGAACAGCTGTGTTAATGGTTTACTGTGAGGAATGAATGAATGAATGAATGAATGAATGAATGAATGAATGAATGAATG